>NW_027363996.1:0-349185 GCF_046119375.1 Phyllobates terribilis | reverse complement strand
AAGCAAAAAATTTCAGAATTGCACCTTGCAATGTGGAGATATTACTGTTTGTGCATTTACAATATTCATTGATTTTTGCCATTGAAAAACGTTTTTCATATACCAGAAATGTTTGAAGCTACTGACTGAATGAAAGGAGCTGGCATCTCACTCTCTTTGAATCTTCTTTATCATGCTAGGATTAGCAGGAAAATGCAAAAAATTTCAGAATTGCACCTTGCAATGTGGAGATATTACTGTTTGTGCATTTACAATATTCATTGATTTTTGCCATTGAAAAACGTCCAGAAATGTTTGAAGCTACTGACTGAATGAAAGGAGCTGGCATCTCACTCTCTTTGAATCTTCTTTATCATGCTAGGATTAGCAGGAAAAAGCAAAAAATTTCAGAATTGCACCTTGCAATGTGGAGATATTACTGTTTGTGCATTTACAATATTCATTGATTTTTGCCATTGAAAAACGTCCAGAAATGTTTGAAGCTACTGACTGAATGAAAGGAGCTGGCATCTCACTCTCTTTGAATCTTCTTTATCATGCTAGGATTAGCAGGAAAAAGCAAAAAATTTCAGAATTGCACCTTGCAATGTGGAGATATTACTGTTTGTGCATTTACAATATTCATTGATTTTTGCCATTGAAAAACATCATGTTATTCATATACCAGAAATGTTTGAAGCTACTGACTGAATGAAAGGAGCTGGCACCTCACTCTCTTTGAATCTTCTTTATCATGCTAGGATTAACAGGAAAAAGCAAAAAATTTCAGAATTGCACCTTGCAATGTGGAGATATTACTGTTTGTGCATTTACAATATTCATTGATTTTTGCCATTGAAAAACGTCCAGAAATGTTTGAAGCTACTGACTGAATGAAAGGAGCTGGCATCTCACTCTCTTTGAATCTTCTTTATCATGATAGGATTAGCAGGAAAAAGCAAAAAATTTCAGAATTGCACCTTGCAATGTGGAGATATTACTGTTTGTGCATTTACAATATTCATTGATTTTTGCCATTGAAAAACATGTTTTTCATATACCAGAAATGTTTGAAGCTACTGACTGAATGAAAGGAGCTGGCATCTCACTCTCTTTGAATCTTCTTTATCCTGCTAGGATTAGCAGGAAAAAGCAAAAAATTTCAGAATTGCACCTTGCAATGTGGAGATATTACTGTTTGTGCATTTACAATATTCATTGATTTTTGCCATTGAAAAACGTCCAGAAATGTTTGAAGCTACTGACTGAATGAAAGGAGCTGGCATCTCACTCTCTTTGAATCTTCTTTATCATGCTAGGATTAGCAGGAAAAAGCAAAAAATTTCAGAATTGCACCTTGCAATGTGGAGATATTACTGTTTGTGCATTTACAATATTCATTGATTTTTGCCATTGAAAAACATGTTTTTCATATACCAGAAATGTTTGAAGCTACTGACTGAATGAAAGGAGATGGCATCTCACTCTCTTTGAATCTTCTTTATCATGCTAGGATTAACAGGAAAAAGCAAAAAATTTCAGAATTGCACCTTGCAATGTGGAGATATTACTGTTTGTGCATTTACAATATTCATTGATTTTTGCCATTGAAAAACGTCCAGAAATGTTTGAAGCTACTGACTGAATGAAAGGAGCTGGCATCTCACTCTCTTTGAATCTTCTTTATCATGCTAGGATTAGCAGGAAAAAGCAAAAAATTTCAGAATTGCACCTTGCAATGTGGAGATATTACTGTTTGTGCATTTACAATATTCATTGATTTTTGCCATTGAAAAACATGTTTTTCATATACCAGAAATGTTTGAAGCTACTGACTGAATGAAAGGAGCTGGCATCTCACTCTCTTTGAATCTTCTTTATCCTGCTAGGATTAGCAGGAAAAAGCAAAAAATTTCAGAATTGCACCTTGCAATGTGGAGATATTACTGTTTGTGCATTTACAATATTCATTGATTTTTGCCATTGAAAAACGTCCAGAAATGTTTGAAGCTACTGACTGAATGAAAGGAGCTGGCATCTCACTCTCTTTGAATCTTCTTTATCATGCTAGGATTAGCAGGAAAAAGCAAAAAAATTCAGAATTGCACCTTGCAATGTGGAGATATTACTGTTTGTGCATTTACAATATTCATTGATTTTTGCCATTGAAAAACATCATGTTATTCATATACCAGAAATGTTTGAAGCTACTGACTGAATGAAAGGAGCTGGCATCTCACTCTCTTTGAATCTTCTTTATCATGCTAGGATTAACAGGAAAAAGCAAAAAATTTCAGAATTGCACCTTGCAATGTGGAGATATTACTGTTTGTGCATTTACAATATTCATTGATTTTTGCCATTGAAAAACATGTTTTTCATATACCAGAAATGTTTGAAGCTACTGACAGAATGAAAGGAGCTGGCATCTCACTCTCTTTGAATCTTCTTTATCATGCTAGGATTAGCAGGAAAAAGCAAAAAATTTCAGAATTGCACCTTGCAATGTGGAGATATTACTGTTTGTGCATTTACAATATTCATTGATTTTTGCCATTGAAAAACGTCCAGAAATGTTTGAAGCTACTGACTGAATGAAAGGAGCTGGCATCTCACTCTCTTTGAATCTTCTTTATCATGCTAGGATTAGCAGGAAAAAGCAAAAAATTTCAGAATTGCACCTTGCAATGTGGAGATATTACTGTTTGTGCATTTACAATATTCATTGATTTTTGCCATTGAAAAACATGTTTTTCATATACCAGAAATGTTTGAAGCTACTGACTGAATGAAAGGAGCTGGCATCTCACTCTCTTTGAATCTTCTTTATCCTGCTAGGATTAGCAGGAAAAAGCAAAAAATTTCAGAATTGCACCTTGCAATGTGGAGATATTACTGTTTGTGCATTTACAATATTCATTGATTTTTGCCATTGAAAAACGTCCAGAAATGTTTGAAGCTACTGACTGAATGAAAGGAGCTGGCATCTCACTCTCTTTGAATCTTCTTTATCATGCTAGGATTAGCAGGAAAAAGCAAAAAAATTCAGAATTGCACCTTGCAATGTGGAGATATTACTGTTTGTGCATTTACAATATTCATTGATTTTTGCCATTGAAAAACATCATGTTATTCATATACCAGAAATGTTTGAAGCTACTGACTGAATGAAAGGAGCTGGCATCTCACTCTCTTTGAATCTTCTTTATCATGCTAGGATTAACAGGAAAAAGCAAAAAATTTCAGAATTGCACCTTGCAATGTGGAGATATTACTGTTTGTGCATTTACAATATTCATTGATTTTTGCCATTGAAAAACGTCCAGAAATGTTTGAAGCTACTGACTGAATGAAAGGAGCTGGCATCTCACTCTCTTTGAATCTTCTTTATCATGCTAGGATTAGCAGGAAAAAGCAAAAAATTTCAGAATTGCACCTTGCAATGTGGAGATATTACTGTTTGTGCATTTACAATATTCATTGATTTTTGCCATTGAAAAACGTCCAGAAATGTTTGAAGCTACTGACTGAATGAAAGGAGCTGGCATCTCACTCTCTTTGAATCTTCTTTATCATGCTAGGATTAACAGGAAAAAGCAAAAAATTTCAGAATTGCTCCTTGCAATGTGGAGATATTACTGTTTGTGCATTTACAATATTCATTGATTTTTGCCATTGAAAAACGTCCAGAAATGTTTGAAGCTACTGACTGAATGAAAGGAGCTGGCATCTCACTCTCTTTGAATCTTCTTTATCATGCTAGGATTAGCAGGAAAAAGCAAAAAATTTCAGAATTGCACCTTGCAATGTGGAGATATTACTGTTTGTGCATTTACAATATTCATTGATTTTTGCCATTGAAAAACGTTTTTCATATACCAGAAATGTTTGAAGCTACTGACTGAATGAAAGGAGCTGGCATCTCACTCTCTTTGAATCTTCTTTATCATGCTAGGATTAGCAGGAAAATGCAAAAAATTTCAGAATTGCACCTTGCAATGTGGAGATATTACTGTTTGTGCATTTACAATATTCATTGATTTTTGCCATTGAAAAACGTCCAGAAATGTTTGAAGCTACTGACTGAATGAAAGGAGCTGGCATCTCACTCTCTTTGAATCTTCTTTATCATGCTAGGATTAGCAGGAAAAAGCAAAAAATTTCAGAATTGCACCTTGCAATGTGGAGATATTACTGTTTGTGCATTTACAATATTCATTGATTTTTGCCATTGAAAAACGTCCAGAAATGTTTGAAGCTACTGACTGAATGAAAGGAGCTGGCATCTCACTCTCTTTGAATCTTCTTTATCATGCTAGGATTAGCAGGAAAAAGCAAAAAATTTCAGAATTGCACCTTGCAATGTGGAGATATTACTGTTTGTGCATTTACAATATTCATTGATTTTTGCCATTGAAAAACATCATGTTATTCATATACCAGAAATGTTTGAAGCTACTGACTGAATGAAAGGAGCTGGCACCTCACTCTCTTTGAATCTTCTTTATCATGCTAGGATTAACAGGAAAAAGCAAAAAATTTCAGAATTGCACCTTGCAATGTGGAGATATTACTGTTTGTGCATTTACAATATTCATTGATTTTTGCCATTGAAAAACGTCCAGAAATGTTTGAAGCTACTGACTGAATGAAAGGAGCTGGCATCTCACTCTCTTTGAATCTTCTTTATCATGATAGGATTAGCAGGAAAAAGCAAAAAATTTCAGAATTGCACCTTGCAATGTGGAGATATTACTGTTTGTGCATTTACAATATTCATTGATTTTTGCCATTGAAAAACATGTTTTTCATATACCAGAAATGTTTGAAGCTACTGACTGAATGAAAGGAGCTGGCATCTCACTCTCTTTGAATCTTCTTTATCCTGCTAGGATTAGCAGGAAAAAGCAAAAAATTTCAGAATTGCACCTTGCAATGTGGAGATATTACTGTTTGTGCATTTACAATATTCATTGATTTTTGCCATTGAAAAACGTCCAGAAATGTTTGAAGCTACTGACTGAATGAAAGGAGCTGGCATCTCACTCTCTTTGAATCTTCTTTATCATGCTAGGATTAGCAGGAAAAAGCAAAAAATTTCAGAATTGCACCTTGCAATGTGGAGATATTACTGTTTGTGCATTTACAATATTCATTGATTTTTGCCATTGAAAAACATGTTTTTCATATACCAGAAATGTTTGAAGCTACTGACTGAATGAAAGGAGATGGCATCTCACTCTCTTTGAATCTTCTTTATCATGCTAGGATTAACAGGAAAAAGCAAAAAATTTCAGAATTGCACCTTGCAATGTGGAGATATTACTGTTTGTGCATTTACAATATTCATTGATTTTTGCCATTGAAAAACGTCCAGAAATGTTTGAAGCTACTGACTGAATGAAAGGAGCTGGCATCTCACTCTCTTTGAATCTTCTTTATCATGCTAGGATTAGCAGGAAAAAGCAAAAAATTTCAGAATTGCACCTTGCAATGTGGAGATATTACTGTTTGTGCATTTACAATATTCATTGATTTTTGCCATTGAAAAACATGTTTTTCATATACCAGAAATGTTTGAAGCTACTGACTGAATGAAAGGAGCTGGCATCTCACTCTCTTTGAATCTTCTTTATCCTGCTAGGATTAGCAGGAAAAAGCAAAAAATTTCAGAATTGCACCTTGCAATGTGGAGATATTACTGTTTGTGCATTTACAATATTCATTGATTTTTGCCATTGAAAAACGTCCAGAAATGTTTGAAGCTACTGACTGAATGAAAGGAGCTGGCATCTCACTCTCTTTGAATCTTCTTTATCATGCTAGGATTAGCAGGAAAAAGCAAAAAAATTCAGAATTGCACCTTGCAATGTGGAGATATTACTGTTTGTGCATTTACAATATTCATTGATTTTTGCCATTGAAAAACATCATGTTATTCATATACCAGAAATGTTTGAAGCTACTGACTGAATGAAAGGAGCTGGCATCTCACTCTCTTTGAATCTTCTTTATCATGCTAGGATTAACAGGAAAAAGCAAAAAATTTCAGAATTGCACCTTGCAATGTGGAGATATTACTGTTTGTGCATTTACAATATTCATTGATTTTTGCCATTGAAAAACATGTTTTTCATATACCAGAAATGTTTGAAGCTACTGACAGAATGAAAGGAGCTGGCATCTCACTCTCTTTGAATCTTCTTTATCATGCTAGGATTAGCAGGAAAAAGCAAAAAATTTCAGAATTGCACCTTGCAATGTGGAGATATTACTGTTTGTGCATTTACAATATTCATTGATTTTTGCCATTGAAAAACATCATGTTATTCATATACCAGAAATGTTTGAAGCTACTGACTGAATGAAAGGAGATGGCATCTCACTCTCTTTGAATCTTCTTTATCATGCTAGGATTAACAGGAAAAAGCAAAAAATTTCAGAATTGCACCTTGCAATGTGGAGATATTACTGTTTGTGCATTTACAATATTCATTGATTTTTGCCATTGAAAAACGTCCAGAAATGTTTGAAGCTACTGACTGAATGAAAGGAGCTGGCATCTCACTCTCTTTGAATCTTCTTTATCATGCTAGGATTAGCAGGAAAAAGCAAAAAATTTCAGAATTGCACCTTGCAATGTGGAGATATTACTGTTTGTGCATTTACAATATTCATTGATTTTTGCCATTGAAAAACATGTTTTTCATATACCAGAAATGTTTGAAGCTACTGACTGAATGAAAGGAGCTGGCATCTCACTCTCTTTGAATCTTCTTTATCCTGCTAGGATTAGCAGGAAAAAGCAAAAAATTTCAGAATTGCACCTTGCAATGTGGAGATATTACTGTTTGTGCATTTACAATATTCATTGATTTTTGCCATTGAAAAACGTCCAGAAATGTTTGAAGCTACTGACTGAATGAAAGGAGCTGGCATCTCACTCTCTTTGAATCTTCTTTATCATGCTAGGATTAGCAGGAAAAAGCAAAAAAATTCAGAATTGCACCTTGCAATGTGGAGATATTACTGTTTGTGCATTTACAATATTCATTGATTTTTGCCATTGAAAAACATCATGTTATTCATATACCAGAAATGTTTGAAGCTACTGACTGAATGAAAGGAGCTGGCATCTCACTCTCTTTGAATCTTCTTTATCATGCTAGGATTAACAGGAAAAAGCAAAAAATTTCAGAATTGCACCTTGCAATGTGGAGATATTACTGTTTGTGCATTTACAATATTCATTGATTTTTGCCATTGAAAAACATGTTTTTCATATACCAGAAATGTTTGAAGCTACTGACAGAATGAAAGGAGCTGGCATCTCACTCTCTTTGAATCTTCTTTATCATGCTAGGATTAGCAGGAAAAAGCAAAAAATTTCAGAATTGCACCTTGCAATGTGGAGATATTACTGTTTGTGCATTTACAATATTCATTGATTTTTGCCATTGAAAAACATCATGTTATTCATATACCAGAAATGTTTGAAGCTACTGACTGAATGAAAGGAGCTGGCATCTCACTCTCTTTGAATCTTCTTTATCATGCTAGGATTAACAGGAAAAAGCAAAAAATTTCAGAATTGCACCTTGCAATGTGGAGATATTACTGTTTGTGCATTTACAATATTCATTGATTTTTGCCATTGAAAAACATGTTTTTCATATACCAGAAATGTTTGAAGCTACTGACTGAATGAAAGGAGCTGGCATCTCACTCTCTTTGAATCTTCTTTATCATGCTAGGATTAGCAGGAAAAAGCAAAAAATTTCAGAATTGCACCTTGCAATGTGGAGATATTACTGTTTGTGCATTTACAATATTCATTGATTTTTGCCATTGAAAAACATGTTTTTCATATACCAGAAATGTTTGAAGCTACTGACTGAATGAAAGGAGCTGGCATCTCACTCTCTTTGAATCTTCTTTATCCTGCTAGGATTAGCAGGAAAAAGCAAAAAATTTCAGAATTGCACCTTGCAATGTGGAGATATTACTGTTTGTGCATTTACAATATTCATTGATTTTTGCCATTGAAAAACGTCCAGAAATGTTTGAAGCTACTGACTGAATGAAAGGAGCTGGCATCTCACTCTCTTTGAATCTTCTTTATCATGCTAGGATTAGCAGGAAAAAGCAAAAAATTTCAGAATTGCACCTTGCAATGTGGAGATATTACTGTTTGTGCATTTACAATATTCATTGATTTTTGCCATTGAAAAACATGTTTTTCATATACCAGAAATGTTTGAAGCTACTGACTGAATGAAAGGAGATGGCATCTCACTCTCTTTGAATCTTCTTTATCATGCTAGGATTAACAGGAAAAAGCAAAAAAATTCAGAATTGCACCTTGCAATGTGGAGATATTACTGTTTGTGCATTTACAATATTCATTGATTTTTGCCATTGAAAAACGTCCAGAAATGTTTGAAGCTACTGACTGAATGAAAGGAGCTGGCATCTCACTCTCTTTGAATCTTCTTTATCATGCTAGGATTAGCAGGAAAAAGCAAAAAATTTCAGAATTGCACCTTGCAATGTGGAGATATTACTGTTTGTGCATTTACAATATTCATTGATTTTTGCCATTGAAAAACATGTTTTTCATATACCAGAAATGTTTGAAGCTACTGACTGAATGAAAGGAGCTGGCATCTCACTCTCTTTGAATCTTCTTTATCCTGCTAGGATTAGCAGGAAAAAGCAAAAAATTTCAGAATTGCACCTTGCAATGTGGAGATATTACTGTTTGTGCATTTACAATATTCATTGATTTTTGCCATTGAAAAACGTCCAGAAATGTTTGAAGCTACTGACTGAATGAAAGGAGCTGGCATCTCACTCTCTTTGAATCTTCTTTATCATGCTAGGATTAGCAGGAAAAAGCAAAAAAATTCAGAATTGCACCTTGCAATGTGGAGATATTACTGTTTGTGCATTTACAATATTCATTGATTTTTGCCATTGAAAAACATCATGTTATTCATATACCAGAAATGTTTGAAGCTACTGACTGAATGAAAGGAGCTGGCATCTCACTCTCTTTGAATCTTCTTTATCATGCTAGGATTAACAGGAAAAAGCAAAAAATTTCAGAATTGCACCTTGCAATGTGGAGATATTACTGTTTGTGCATTTACAATATTCATTGATTTTTGCCATTGAAAAACATGTTTTTCATATACCAGAAATGTTTGAAGCTACTGACAGAATGAAAGGAGCTGGCATCTCACTCTCTTTGAATCTTCTTTATCATGCTAGGATTAGCAGGAAAAAGCAAAAAATTTCAGAATTGCACCTTGCAATGTGGAGATATTACTGTTTGTGCATTTACAATATTCATTGATTTTTGCCATTGAAAAACATCATGTTATTCATATACCAGAAATGTTTGAAGCTACTGACTGAATGAAAGGAGATGGCATCTCACTCTCTTTGAATCTTCTTTATCATGCTAGGATTAACAGGAAAAAGCAAAAAATTTCAGAATTGCACCTTGCAATGTGGAGATATTACTGTTTGTGCATTTACAATATTCATTGATTTTTGCCATTGAAAAACGTCCAGAAATGTTTGAACTTACTGACTGAATGAAAGGAGCTGGCATCTCACTCTCTTTGAATCTTCTTTATCATGCTAGGATTAGCAGGAAAAAGCAAAAAATTTCAGAATTGCACCTTGCAATGTGGAGATATTACTGTTTGTGCATTTACAATATTCATTGATTTTTGCCATTGAAAAACATGTTTTTCATATACCAGAAATGTTTGAAGCTACTGACTGAATGAAAGGAGCTGGCATCTCACTCTCTTTGAATCTTCTTTATCCTGCTAGGATTAGCAGGAAAAAGCAAAAAATTTCAGAATTGCACCTTGCAATGTGGAGATATTACTGTTTGTGCATTTACAATATTCATTGATTTTTGCCATTGAAAAACGTCCAGAAATGTTTGAAGCTACTGACTGAATGAAAGGAGCTGGCATCTCACTCTCTTTGAATCTTCTTTATCATGCTAGGATTAGCAGGAAAAAGCAAAAAAATTCAGAATTGCACCTTGCAATGTGGAGATATTACTGTTTGTGCATTTACAATATTCATTGATTTTTGCCATTGAAAAACATCATGTTATTCATATACCAGAAATGTTTGAAGCTACTGACTGAATGAAAGGAGCTGGCATCTCACTCTCTTTGAATCTTCTTTATCATGCTAGGATTAACAGGAAAAAGCAAAAAATTTCAGAATTGCACCTTGCAATGTGGAGATATTACTGTTTGTGCATTTACAATATTCATTGATTTTTGCCATTGAAAAACATGTTTTTCATATACCAGAAATGTTTGAAGCTACTGACAGAATGAAAGGAGCTGGCATCTCACTCTCTTTGAATCTTCTTTATCATGCTAGGATTAGCAGGAAAAAGCAAAAAATTTCAGAATTGCACCTTGCAATGTGGAGATATTACTGTTTGTGCATTTACAATATTCATTGATTTTTGCCATTGAAAAACATCATGTTATTCATATACCAGAAATGTTTGAAGCTACTGACTGAATGAAAGGAGCTGGCATCTCACTCTCTTTGAATCTTCTTTATCATGCTAGGATTAACAGGAAAAAGCAAAAAATTTCAGAATTGCACCTTGCAATGTGGAGATATTACTGTTTGTGCATTTACAATATTCATTGATTTTTGCCATTGAAAAACATGTTTTTCATATACCAGAAATGTTTGAAGCTACTGACTGAATGAAAGGAGCTGGCATCTCACTCTCTTTGAATCTTCTTTATCATGCTAGGATTAGCAGGAAAAAGCAAAAAATTTCAGAATTGCACCTTGCAATGTGGAGATATTACTGTTTGTGCATTTACAATATTCATTGATTTTTGCCATTGAAAAACGTTTTTCATATACCAGAAATGTTTGAAGCTACTGACTGAATGAAAGGAGCTGGCATCTCACTCTCTTTGAATCTTCTTTATCATGCTAGGATTAGCAGGAAAAAGCAAAAAATTTCAGAATTGCACCTTGCAATGTGGAGATATTACTGTTTGTGCATTTACAATATTCATTGATTTTTGCCATTGAAAAACATGTTTTTCATATACCAGAAATGTTTGAAGCTACTGACTGAATGAAAGGAGCTGGCATCTCACTCTCTTTGAATCTTCTTTATCATGCTAGGATTAGCAGGAAAAAGCAAAAAATTTCAGAATTGCACCTTGCAATGTGGAGATATTACTGTTTGTGCATTTACAATATTCATTGATTTTTGCCATTGAAAAACATGTTTTTCATATACCAGAAATGTTTGAAGCTACTGACTGAATGAAAGGAGCTGGCATCTCACTCTCTTTGAATCTTCTTTATCCTGCTAGGATTAGCAGGAAACAGCAAAAAATTTCAGAATTGCACCTTGCAATGTGGAGATATTACTGTTTGTGCATTTACAATATTCATTGATTTTTGCCATTGAAAAACGTCCAGAAATGTTTGAAGCTACTGACTGAATGAAAGGAGCTGACATCTCACACTCTTTGAATCTTCTTTATCATGCTAGGATTAGCAGGAAAAAGCAAAAAATTTCAGAATTGCACCTTGCAATGTGGAGATATTACTGTTTGTGCATTTACAATATTCATTGATTTTTGCCATTGAAAAACGTCCAGAAATGTTTGAAGCTACTGACTGAATGAAAGGAGCTGGCATCTCACTCTCTTTGAATCTTCTTTATCATGCTAGGATTAGCAGGAAAAAGCAAAAAATTTCAGAATTGCACCTTGCAATGTGGAGATATTACTGTTTGTGCATTTACAATATTCATTGATTTTTGCCATTGAAAAACATCATGTTATTCATATACCAGAAATGTTTGAAGCTACTGACTGAATGAAAGGAGCTGGCATCTCACTCTCTTTGAATCTTCTTTATCATGCTAGGATTAACAGGAAAAAGCAAAAAATTTCAGAATTGCACCTTGCAATGTGGAGATATTACTGTTTTTGCATTTACAATATTCATTGATTTTTGCCATTGAAAAACGTCCAGAAATGTTTGAAGCTACTGACTGAATGAAAGGAGCTGGCATCTCACTCTCTTTGAATCTTCTTTATCATGCTAGGATTAGCAGGAAAAAGCAAAAAATTTCAGAATTGCACCTTGCAATGTGGAGATATTACTGTTTGTGCATTTACAATATTCATTGATTTTTGCCATTGAAAAACGTCCAGAAATGTTTGAAGCTACTGACTGAATGAAAGGAGCTGGCATCTCACTCTCTTTGAATCTTCTTTATCATGCTAGGATTAGCAGGAAAAAGCAAAAAATTTCAGAATTGCACCTTGCAATGTGGAGATATTACTGTTTGTGCATTTACAATATTCATTGATTTTTGCCATTGAAAAACGTCCAGAAATGTTTGAAGCTACTGACTGAATGAAAGGAGCTGGCATCTCACTCTCTTTGAATCTTCTTTATCATGCTAGGATTAGCAGGAAAAAGCAAAAAAATTCAGAATTGCACCTTGCAATGTGGAGATATTACTGTTTGTGCATTTACAATATTCATTGATTTTTGCCATTGAAAAACATCATGTTATTCATATACCAGAAATGTTTGAAGCTACTGACTGAATGAAAGGAGCTGGCATCTCACTCTCTTTGAATCTTCTTTATCATGCTAGGATTAACAGGAAAAAGCAAAAAATTTCAGAATTGCACCTTGCAATGTGGAGATATTACTGTTTGTGCATTTACAATATTCATTGATTTTTGCCATTGAAAAACATGTTTTTCATATACCAGAAATGTTTGAAGCTACTGACTGAATGAAAGGAGCTGGCATCTCACTCTATTTGAATCTTCTTTATCATGCTAAGAGGAGCAGGAAAAAGCAAAAAATTTCAGAATTGCACCTTGCAATGCGGAGAAATTACTGTTTGTGCATTTACAATATTCATTGATTTTTGCCATTGAAAAACATCATGTTATTCATATACCAGAAATGTTTGAAGCTACTGACTGAATGAAAGGAGCTGGCATCTCACTCTCTTTGAATCTTCTTTATCATGCTAAGAGGAGCAGGAAAAAGCAAAAAATTTCAGAATTGCACATTGCAATGCGGAGAAATTACTGTTTGTGCATTTACAATATTCATTGATTTTTGCCATTGAAAAACATGTTTTTCATATACCAGAAATGTTTGAAGCTACTGACAGAATGAAAGGAGCTGGCATCTCACTCTCTTTGAATCTTCTTTATCATGCTAGGATTAGCAGGAAAAAGCAAAAAATTTCAGAATTGCACCTTGCAATGTGGAGATATTACTGTTTGTGCATTTACAATATTCATTGATTTTTGCCATTGAAAAACATCATGTTATTCATATACCAGAAATGTTTGAAGCTACTGACTGAATGAAAGGAGCTGGCATCTCACTCTCTTTGAATCTTCTTTATCATGCTAGGATTAACAGGAAAAAGCAAAAAATTTCAGAATTGCACCTTGCAATGTGGAGATATTACTGTTTGTGCATTTACAATATTCATTGATTTTTGCCATTGAAAAACATGTTTTTCATATACCAGAAATGTTTGAAGCTACTGACTGAATGAAAGGAGCTGGCATCTCACTCTCTTTGAATCTTCTTTATCATGCTAGGATTAGCAGGAAAAAGCAAAAAATTTCAGAATTGCACCTTGCAATGTGGAGATATTACTGTTTGTGCATTTACAATATTCATTGATTTTTGCCATTGAAAAACGTTTTTCATATACCAGAAATGTTTGAAGCTACTGACTGAATGAAAGGAGCTGGCATCTCACTCTCTTTGAATCTTCTTTATCATGCTAGGATTAGCAGGAAAAAGCAAAAAATTTCAGAATTGCACCTTGCAATGTGGAGATATTACTGTTTGTGCATTTACAATATTCATTGATTTTTGCCATTGAAAAACATGTTTTTCATATACCAGAAATGTTTGAAGCTACTGACTGAATGAAAGGAGCTGGCATCTCACTCTCTTTGAATCTTCTTTATCATGCTAGGATTAGCAGGAAAAAGCAAAAAATTTCAGAATTGCACCTTGCAATGTGGAGATATTACTGTTTGTGCATTTACAATATTCATTGATTTTTGCCATTGAAAAACATGTTTTTCATATACCAGAAATGTTTGAAGCTACTGACTGAATGAAAGGAGCTGGCATCTCACTCTCTTTGAATCTTCTTTATCCTGCTAGGATTAGCAGGAAACAGCAAAAAATTTCAGAATTGCACCTTGCAATGTGGAGATATTACTGTTTGTGCATTTACAATATTCATTGATTTTTGCCATTGAAAAACGTCCAGAAATGTTTGAAGCTACTGACTGAATGAAAGGAGCTGACATCTCACACTCTTTGAATCTTCTTTATCATGCTAGGATTAGCAGGAAAAAGCAAAAAATTTCAGAATTGCACCTTGCAATGTGGAGATATTACTGTTTGTGCATTTACAATATTCATTGATTTTTGCCATTGAAAAACGTCCAGAAATGTTTGAAGCTACTGACTGAATGAAAGGAGCTGGCATC
Source organism: Phyllobates terribilis (assembly GCF_046119375.1). Classification (NCBI taxonomy): domain Eukaryota; kingdom Metazoa; phylum Chordata; class Amphibia; order Anura; family Dendrobatidae; genus Phyllobates; species Phyllobates terribilis. The sequence continues at coordinate 334,624 of NW_027363996.1, read as the reverse complement.
TCACTCTCTTTGAATCTTCTTTATCATGCTAGGATTAGCAGGAAAAAGCAAAAAATTTCAGAATTGCACCTTGCAATGTGGAGATATTACTGTTTGTGCATTTACAATATTCATTGATTTTTGCCATTGAAAAACATCATGTTATTCATATACCAGAAATGTTTGAAGCTACTGACTGAATGAAAGGAGCTGGCATCTCACTCTCTTTGAATCTTCTTTATCATGCTAGGATTAACAGGAAAAAGCAAAAAATTTCAGAATTGCACCTTGCAATGTGGAGATATTACTGTTTGTGCATTTACAATATTCATTGATTTTTGCCATTGAAAAACGTCCAGAAATGTTTGAAGCTACTGACTGAATGAAAGGAGCTGGCATCTCACTCTCTTTGAATCTTCTTTATCATGCTAGGATTAGCAGGAAAAAGCAAAAAATTTCAGAATTGCACCTTGCAATGTGGAGATATTACTGTTTGTGCATTTACAATATTCATTGATTTTTGCCATTGAAAAACGTCCAGAAATGTTTGAAGCTACTGACTGAATGAAAGGAGCTGGCATCTCACTCTCTTTGAATCTTCTTTATCATGCTAGGATTAGCAGGAAAAAGCAAAAAATTTCAGAATTGCACCTTGCAATGTGGAGATATTACTGTTTGTGCATTTACAATATTCATTGATTTTTGCCATTGAAAAACGTCCAGAAATGTTTGAAGCTACTGACTGAATGAAAGGAGCTGGCATCTCACTCTCTTTGAATCTTCTTTATCATGCTAGGATTAGCAGGAAAAAGCAAAAAAATTCAGAATTGCACCTTGCAATGTGGAGATATTACTGTTTGTGCATTTACAATATTCATTGATTTTTGCCATTGAAAAACATCATGTTATTCATATACCAGAAATGTTTGAAGCTACTGACTGAATGAAAGGAGCTGGCATCTCACTCTCTTTGAATCTTCTTTATCATGCTAGGATTAACAGGAAAAAGCAAAAAATTTCAGAATTGCACCTTGCAATGTGGAGATATTACTGTTTGTGCATTTACAATATTCATTGATTTTTGCCATTGAAAAACATGTTTTTCATATACCAGAAATGTTTGAAGCTACTGACTGAATGAAAGGAGCTGGCATCTCACTCTATTTGAATCTTCTTTATCATGCTAAGAGGAGCAGGAAAAAGCAAAAAATTTCAGAATTGCACCTTGCAATGCGGAGAAATTACTGTTTGTGCATTTACAATATTCATTGATTTTTGCCATTGAAAAACATCATGTTATTCATATACCAGAAATGTTTGAAGCTACTGACTGAATGAAAGGAGCTGGCATCTCACTCTCTTTGAATCTTCTTTATCATGCTAAGAGGAGCAGGAAAAAGCAAAAAATTTCAGAATTGCACATTGCAATGCGGAGAAATTACTGTTTGTGCATTTACAATATTCATTGATTTTTGCCATTGAAAAACGTCCAGAAATGTTTGAAGCTACTGACTGAATGAAAGGAGCTGGCATCTCACTCTCTTTGAATCTTCTTTATCATGCTATGAGGAGCAGGAAAAAGCAAAAAATTTCAGAATTGCACCTTGCAATGCGGAGAAATTACTGTTTGTGCATTTACAATATTCATTGATTTTTGCCATTGAAAAACGTCCAGAAATGATTGAAGCTACTGACTGAATGAAAGGGGCTGGCATCTCACTCTCTTTGAATCTTCTTTATCATGCTAGGATTAACAGGAAAAAGCAAAAAATTTCAGAATTGCACCTTGCAATGTGGAGATATTACTGTTTGTGCATTTACAATATTCATTGATTTTTGCCATTGAAAAACGTCCAGAAATGTTTGAAGCTACTGACTGAATGAAAGGAGCTGGCATCTCACTCTCTTTGAATCTTCTTTATCATGCTAGGATTAGCAGGAAAAAGCAAAAAATTTCAGAATTGCACCTTGCAATGTGGAGATATTACTGTTTGTGCATTTACAATATTCATTGATTTTTGCCATTGAAAAACGTCCAGAAATGTTTGAAGCTACTGACTGAATGAAAGGAGCTGGCATCTCACTCTCTTTGAATCTTCTTTATCATGCTAGGATTAACAGGAAAAAGCAAAAAATTTCAGAATTGCACCTTGCAATGTGGAGATATTACTGTTTGTGCATTTACAATATTCATTGATTTTTGCCATTGAAAAACGTCCAGAAATGTTTGAAGCTACTGACTGAATGAAAGGAGCTGGCATCTCACTCTCTTTGAATCTTCTTTATCATGCTAGGATTAACAGGAAAAAGCAAAAAATTTCAGAATTGCACCTTGCAATGTGGAGATATTACTGTTTGTGCATTTACAATATTCATTGATTTTTGCCATTGAAAAACGTCCAGAAATGTTTGAAGCTACTGACTGAATGAAAGGAGCTGGCATCTCACTCTCTTTGAATCTTCTTTATCATGCTAGGATTAGCAGGAAAAAGCAAAAAATTTCAGAATTGCACCTTGCAATGTGGAGATATTACTGTTTGTGCATTTACAATATTCATTGATTTTTGCCATTGAAAAACATGTTTTTCATATACCAGAAATGTTTGAAGCTACTGACTGAATGAAAGGAGCTGGCATCTCACTCTCTTTGAATCTTCTTTATCCTGCTAGGATTAGCAGGAAAAAGCAAAAAATTTCAGAATTGCACCTTGCAATGTGGAGATATTACTGTTTGTGCATTTACAATATTCATTGATTTTTGCCATTGAAAAACGTCCAGAAATGTTTGAAGCTACTGACTGAATGAAAGGAGCTGGCATCTCACTCTCTTTGAATCTTCTTTATCATGCTAGGATTAGCAGGAAAAAGCAAAAAATTTCAGAATTGCACCTTGCAATGTGGAGATATTACTGTTTGTGCATTTACAATATTCATTGATTTTTGCCATTGAAAAACGTCCAGAAATGTTTGAAGCTACTGACTGAATGAAAGGAGCTGGCATCTCACTCTCTTTGAATCTTCTTTATCATGCTAGGATTAGCAGGAAAAAGCAAAAAATTTCAGAATTGCACCTTGCAATGTGGAGATATTACTGTTTGTGCATTTAAAATATTCATTGATTTTTGCCATTGAAAAACATCATGTTATTCATATACCAGAAATGTTTGAAGCTACTGACTGAATGAAAGGAGCTAGCATCTCACTCTCTTTGAATCTTCTTTATCATGCTAGGATTAACAGGAAAAAGCAAAAAATTTCAGAATTGCACCTTGCAATGTGGAGATATTACTGTTTGTGCATTTACAATATATATTGATTTTTGCCATTGAAAAACATGTTTTTCATATACCAGAAATGTTTGAAGCTACTGACTGAATGAAAGGAGATGGCATCTCACTCTCTTTGAATCTTCTTTATCATGCTAGGATTAGCAGGAAAAAGCAAAAAATTTCAGAATTGCACCTTGCAATGTGGAGATATTACTGTTTGTGCATTTACAATATTCATTGATTTTTGCCATTGAAAAACATGTTTTTCATATACCAGAAATGTTTGAAGCTACTGACTGAATGAAAGGAGATGGCATCTCACTCTCTTTGAATCTTCTTTATCATGCTAGGATTAACAGGAAAAAGCAAAAAATTTCAGAATTGCACCTTGCAATGTGGAGATATTACTGTTTGTGCATTTACAATATTCATTGATTTTTGCCATTGAAAAACGTCCAGAAATGTTTGAAGCTACTGACTGAATGAAAGGAGCTGGCATCTCACTCTCTTTGAATCTTCTTTATCATGCTAGGATTAGCAGGAAAAAGCAAAAAATTTCAGAATTGCACCTTGCAATGTGGAGATATTACTGTTTGTGCATTTACAATATTCATTGATTTTTGCCATTGAAAAACATCATGTTATTCATATACCAGAAATGTTTGAAGCTACTGACTGAATGAAAGGAGCTGGCACCTCACTCTCTTTGAATCTTCTTTATCATGCTAGGATTAACAGGAAAAAGCAAAAAATTTCAGAATTGCACCTTGCAATGTGGAGATATTACTGTTTGTGCATTTACAATATTCATTGATTTTTGCCATTGAAAAACGTCCAGAAATGTTTGAAGCTACTGACTGAATGAAAGGAGCTGGCATCTCACTCTCTTTGAATCTTCTTTATCATGCTAGGATTAACAGGAAAAAGCAAAAAATTTCAGAATTGCACCTTGCAATGTGGAGATATTACTGTTTGTGCATTTAAAATATTCATTGATTTTTGCCATTGAAAAACATCATGTTATTCATATACCAGAAATGTTTGAAGCTACTGACTGAATGAAAGGAGCTGGCATCTCACTCTCTTTGAATCTTCTTTATCATGCTAGGATTAACAGGAAAAAGCAAAAAATTTCAGAATTGCACCTTGCAATGTGGAGATATTACTGTTTGTGCATTTACAATATTCATTGATTTTTGCCATTGAAAAACATGTTTTTCATATACCAGAAATGTTTGAAGCTACTGACTGAATGAAAGGAGCTGGCATCTCACTCTCTTTGAATCTTCTTTATCATGCTAGGATTAGCAGGAAAAAGCAAAAAATTTCAGAATTGCACCTTGCAATGTGGAGATATTACTGTTTGTGCATTTACAATATTCATTGATTTTTGCCATTGAAAAACATGTTTTTCATATACCAGAAATGTTTGAAGCTACTGACTGAATGAAAGGAGATGGCATCTCACTCTCTTTGAATCTTCTTTATCATGCTAGGATTAACAGGAAAAAGCAAAAAATTTCAGAATTGCACCTTGCAATGTGGAGATATTACTGTTTGTGCATTTACAATATTCATTGATTTTTGCCATTGAAAAACGTCCAGAAATGTTTGAAGCTACTGACTGAATGAAAGGAGCTGGCATCTCACTCTCTTTGAATCTTCTTTATCATGCTAGGATTAGCAGGAAAAAGCAAAAAATTTCAGAATTGCACCTTGCAATGTGGAGATATTACTGTTTGTGCATTTACAATATTCATTGATTTTTGCCACTGAAAAACATGTTTTTCATATACCAGAAATGTTTGAAGCTACTGACTGAATGAAAGGAGCTGGCATCTCACTCTCTTTGAATCTTCTTTATCCTGCTAGGATTAGCAGGAAAAAGCAAAAAATTTCAGAATTGCACCTTGCAATGTGGAGATATTACTGTTTGTGCATTTACAATATTCATTGATTTTTGCCATTGAAAAACGTCCAGAAATGTTTGAAGCTACTGACTGAATGAAAGGAGCTGGCATCTCACTCTCTTTGAATCTTCTTTATCATGCTAGGATTAGCAGGAAAAAGCAAAAAATTTCAGAATTGCACCTTGCAATGTGGAGATATTACTGTTTGTGCATTTACAATATTCATTGATTTTTGCCATTGAAAAACGTCCAGAAATGTTTGAAGCTACTGACTGAATGAAAGGAGCTGGCATCTCACTCTCTTTGAATCTTCTTTATCATGCTAGGATTAGCAGGAAAAAGCAAAAAATTTCAGAATTGCACCTTGCAATGTGGAGATATTACTGTTTGTGCATTTAAAATATTCATTGATTTTTGCCATTGAAAAACATCATGTTATTCATATACCAGAAATGTTTGAAGCTACTGACTGAATGAAAGGAGCTGGCATCTCACTCTCTTTGAATCTTCTTTATCATGCTAGGATTAACAGGAAAAAGCAAAAAATTTCAGAATTGCACCTTGCAATGTGGAGATATTACTGTTTGTGCATTTTCAATATTCATTGATTTTTGCCATTGAAAAACAAGTTTTTCATATACCAGAAATGTTTGAAGCTACTGACTGAATGAAAGGAGCTGGCATCTCACTCTCTTTGAATCTTCTTTATCATGCTAGGATTAGCAGGAAAAAGCAAAAAATTTCAGAATTGCACCTTGCAATGTGGAGATATTACTGTTTGTGCATTTACATTCATTGATTTTTGCCATTGAAAAACATGTTTTTCATATACCAGAAATGTTTGAAGCTACTGACTGAATGAAAGGAGATGGCATCTCACTCTCTTTGAATCTTCTTTATCATGCTAGGATTAACAGGAAAAAGCAAAAAATTTCAGAATTGCACCTTGCAATGTGGAGATATTACTGTTTGTGCATTTACAATATTCATTGATTTTTGCAATTGAAAAACGTCCAGAAATGTTTGAAGCTACTGACTGAATGAAAGGAGCTGGCATCTCACTCTCTTTGAATCTTCTTTATCATGCTAGGATTAGCAGGAAAAAGCAAAAAATTTCAGAATTGCACCTTGCAATGTGGAGATATTACTGTTTGTGCATTTACAATATTCATTGATTTTTGCCATTGAAAAACATGTTTTTCATATACCAGAAATGTTTGAAGCTACTGACTGAATGAAAGGAGCTGGCATCTCACTCTCTTTGAATCTTCTTTATCCTGCTAGGATTAGCAGGAAAAAGCAAAAAATTTCAGAATTGCACCTTGCAATGTGGAGATATTACTGTTTGTGCATTTACAATATTCATTGATTTTTGCCATTGAAAAACGTCCAGAAATGTTTGAAGCTACTGACTGAATGAAAGGAGCTGGCATCTCACTCTCTTTGAATCTTCTTTATCATGCTAGGATTAGCAGGAAAAAGCAAAAAAATTCAGAATTGCACCTTGCAATGTGGAGATATTACTGTTTGTGCATTTACAATATTCATTGATTTTTGCCATTGAAAAACATCATGTTATTCATATACCAGAAATGTTTGAAGCTACTGACTGAATGAAAGGAGCTGGCATCTCACTCTCTTTGAATCTTCTTTATCATGCTAGGATTAACAGGAAAAAGCAAAAAATTTCAGAATTGCACCTTGCAATGTGGAGATATTACTGTTTGTGCATTTACAATATTCATTGATTTTTGCCATTGAAAAACATGTTTTTCATATACCAGAAATGTTTGAAGCTACTGACTGAATGAAAGGAGCTGGCATCTCACTCTCTTTGAATCTTCTTTATCATGCTAGGATTAGCAGGAAAAAGCAAAAAATTTCAGAATTGCACCTTGCAATGTGGAGATATTACTGTTTGTGCATTTACAATATTCATTGATTTTTGCCATTGAAAAACATCATGTTATTCATATACCAGAAATGTTTGAAGCTACTGACTGAATGAAAGGAGCTGGCATCTCACTCTCTTTGAATCTTCTTTATCATGCTAGGATTAACAGGAAAAAGCAAAAAATTTCAGAATTGCACCTTGCAATGTGGAGATATTACTGTTTGTGCATTTACAATATTCATTGATTTTTGCCATTGAAAAACATGTTTTTCATATACCAGAAATGTTTGAAGCTACTGACTGAATGAAAGGAGCTGGCATCTCACTCTCTTTGAATCTTCTTTATCATGCTAGGATTAGCAGGAAAAAGCAAAAAATTTCAGAATTGCACCTTGCAATGTGGAGATATTACTGTTTGTGCATTTACAATATTCATTGATTTTTGCCATTGAAAAACGTTTTTCATATACCAGAAATGTTTGAAGCTACTGACTGAATGAAAGGAGCTGGCATCTCACTCTCTTTGAATCTTCTTTATCATGCTAGGATTAGCAGGAAAAAGCAAAAAATTTCAGAATTGCACCTTGCAATGTGGAGATATTACTGTTTGTGCATTTACAATATTCATTGATTTTTGCCATTGAAAAACATGTTTTTCATATACCAGAAATGTTTGAAGCTACTGACTGAATGAAAGGAGCTGGCATCTCACTCTCTTTGAATCTTCTTTATCATGCTAGGATTAGCAGGAAAAAGCAAAAAATTTCAGAATTGCACCTTGCAATGTGGAGATATTACTGTTTGTGCATTTACAATATTCATTGATTTTTGCCATTGAAAAACATGTTTTTCATATACCAGAAATGTTTGAAGCTACTGACTGAATGAAAGGAGCTGGCATCTCACTCTCTTTGAATCTTCTTTATCCTGCTAGGATTAGCAGGAAACAGCAAAAAATTTCAGAATTGCACCTTGCAATGTGGAGATATTACTGTTTGTGCATTTACAATATTCATTGATTTTTGCCATTGAAAAACGTCCAGAAATGTTTGAAGCTACTGACTGAATGAAAGGAGCTGACATCTCACACTCTTTGAATCTTCTTTATCATGCTAGGATTAGCAGGAAAAAGCAAAAAATTTCAGAATTGCACCTTGCAATGTGGAGATATTACTGTTTGTGCATTTACAATATTCATTGATTTTTGCCATTGAAAAACGTCCAGAAATGTTTGAAGCTACTGACTGAATGAAAGGAGCTGGCATCTCACTCTCTTTGAATCTTCTTTATCATGCTAGGATTAGCAGGAAAAAGCAAAAAATTTCAGAATTGCACCTTGCAATGTGGAGATATTACTGTTTGTGCATTTACAATATTCATTGATTTTTGCCATTGAAAAACATCATGTTATTCATATACCAGAAATGTTTGAAGCTACTGACTGAATGAAAGGAGCTGGCATCTCACTCTCTTTGAATCTTCTTTATCATGCTAGGATTAACAGGAAAAAGCAAAAAATTTCAGAATTGCACCTTGCAATGTGGAGATATTACTGTTTGTGCATTTACAATATTCATTGATTTTTGCCATTGAAAAACGTCCAGAAATGTTTGAAGCTACTGACTGAATGAAAGGAGCTGGCATCTCACTCTCTTTGAATCTTCTTTATCATGCTAGGATTAGCAGGAAAAAGCAAAAAATTTCAGAATTGCACCTTGCAATGTGGAGATATTACTGTTTGTGCATTTACAATATTCATTGATTTTTGCCATTGAAAAACGTCCAGAAATGTTTGAAGCTACTGACTGAATGAAAGGAGCTGGCATCTCACTCTCTTTGAATCTTCTTTATCATGCTAGGATTAGCAGGAAAAAGCAAAAAATTTCAGAATTGCACCTTGCAATGTGGAGATATTACTGTTTGTGCATTTACAATATTCATTGATTTTTGCCATTGAAAAACGTCCAGAAATGTTTGAAGCTACTGACTGAATGAAAGGAGCTGGCATCTCACTCTCTTTGAATCTTCTTTATCATGCTAGGATTAGCAGGAAAAAGCAAAAAAATTCAGAATTGCACCTTGCAATGTGGAGATATTACTGTTTGTGCATTTACAATATTCATTGATTTTTGCCATTGAAAAACATCATGTTATTCATATACCAGAAATGTTTGAAGCTACTGACTGAATGAAAGGAGCTGGCATCTCACTCTCTTTGAATCTTCTTTATCATGCTAGGATTAACAGGAAAAAGCAAAAAATTTCAGAATTGCACCTTGCAATGTGGAGATATTACTGTTTGTGCATTTACAATATTCATTGATTTTTGCCATTGAAAAACATGTTTTTCATATACCAGAAATGTTTGAAGCTACTGACTGAATGAAAGGAGCTGGCATCTCACTCTATTTGAATCTTCTTTATCATGCTAAGAGGAGCAGGAAAAAGCAAAAAATTTCAGAATTGCACCTTGCAATGCGGAGAAATTACTGTTTGTGCATTTACAATATTCATTGATTTTTGCCATTGAAAAACATCGTTATTCATATACCAGAAATGTTTGAAGCTACTGACTGAATGAAAGGAGCTGGCATCTCACTCTCTTTGAATCTTCTTTATCATGCTAAGAGGAGCAGGAAAAAGCAAAAAATTTCAGAATTGCACATTGCAATGCGGAGAAATTACTGTTTGTGCATTTACAATATTCATTGATTTTTGCCATTGAAAAACGTCCAGAAATGTTTGAAGCTACTGACTGAATGAAAGGAGCTGGCATCTCACTCTCTTTGAATCTTCTTTATCATGCTATGAGGAGCAGGAAAAAGCAAAAAATTTCAGAATTGCACCTTGCAATGCGGAGAAATTACTGTTTGTGCATTTACAATATTCATTGATTTTTGCCATTGAAAAACGTCCAGAAATGATTGAAGCTACTGACTGAATGAAAGGAGCTGGCATCTCACTCTCTTTGAATCTTCTTTATCATGCTAGGATTAACAGGAAAAAGCAAAAAATTTCAGAATTGCACCTTGCAATGTGGAGATATTACTGTTTGTGCATTTACAATATTCATTGATTTTTGCCATTGAAAAACGTCCAGAAATGTTTGAAGCTACTGACTGAATGAAAGGAGCTGGCATCTCACTCTCTTTGAATCTTCTTTATCATGCTAGGATTAGCAGGAAAAAGCAAAAAATTTCAGAATTGCACCTTGCAATGTGGAGATATTACTGTTTGTGCATTTACAATATTCATTGATTTTTGCCATTGAAAAACGTCCAGAAATGTTTGAAGCTACTGACTGAATGAAAGGAGCTGGCATCTCACTCTCTTTGAATCTTCTTTATCATGCTAGGATTAACAGGAAAAAGCAAAAAATTTCAGAATTGCACCTTGCAATGTGGAGATATTACTGTTTGTGCATTTACAATATTCATTGATTTTTGCCATTGAAAAACGTCCAGAAATGTTTGAAGCTACTGACTGAATGAAAGGAGCTGGCATCTCACTCTCTTTGAATCTTCTTTAGCATGCTAGGATTAACAGGAAAAAGCAAAAAATTTCAGAATTGCACCTTGCAATGTGGAGATATTACTGTTTGTGCATTTACAATATTCATTGATTTTTGCCATTGAAAAACGTCCAGAAATGTTTGAAGCTACTGACTGAATGAAAGGAGCTGGCATCTCACTCTCTTTGAATCTTCTTTATCATGCTAGGATTAGCAGGAAAAAGCAAAAAATTTCAGAATTGCACCTTGCAATGTGGAGATATTACTGTTTGTGCATTTACAATATTCATTGATTTTTGCCATTGAAAAACATGTTTTTCATATACCAGAAATGTTTGAAGCTACTGACTGAATGAAAGGAGCTGGCATCTCACTCTCTTTGAATCTTCTTTATCCTGCTAGGATTAGCAGGAAAAAGCAAAAAATTTCAGAATTGCACCTTGCAATGTGGAGATATTACTGTTTGTGCATTTACAATATTCATTGATTTTTGCCATTGAAAAACGTCCAGAAATGTTTGAAGCTACTGACTGAATGAAAGGAGCTGGCATCTCACTCTCTTTGAATCTTCTTTATCATGCTAGGATTAGCAGGAAAAAGCAAAAAATTTCAGAATTGCACCTTGCAATGTGGAGATATTACTGTTTGTGCATTTACAATATTCATTGATTTTTGCCATTGAAAAACGTCCAGAAATGTTTGAAGCTACTGACTGAATGAAAGGAGCTGGCATCTCACTCTCTTTGAATCTTCTTTATCATGCTAGGATTAGCAGGAAAAAGCAAAAAATTTCAGAATTGCACCTTGCAATGTGGAGATATTACTGTTTGTGCATTTACAATATTCATTGATTTTTGCCATTGAAAAACGTCCAGAAATGTTTGAAGCTACTGACTGAATGAAAGGAGCTGGCATCTCACTCTCTTTGAATCTTCTTTATCATGCTAGGATTAGCAGGAAAAAGCAAAAAAATTCAGAATTGCACCTTGCAATGTGGAGATATTACTGTTTGTGCATTTACAATATTCATTGATTTTTGCCATTGAAAAACATCATGTTATTCATATACCAGAAATGTTTGAAGCTACTGACTGAATGAAAGGAGCTGGCATCTCACTCTCTTTGAATCTTCTTTATCATGCTAGGATTAACAGGAAAAAGCAAAAAATTTCAGAATTGCACCTTGCAATGTGGAGATATTACTGTTTGTGCATTTACAATATTCATTGATTTTTGCCATTGAAAAACATCGTTATTCATATACCAGAAATGTTTGAAGCTACTGACTGAATGAAAGGAGCTGGCATCTCACTCTCTTTGAATCTTCTTTATCATGCTAAGAGGAGCAGGAAAAAGCAAAAAATTTCAGAATTGCACATTGCAATGCGGAGAAATTACTGTTTGTGCATTTACAATATTCATTGATTTTTGCCATTGAAAAACGTCCAGAAATGTTTGAAGCTACTGACTGAATGAAAGGAGCTGGCATCTCACTCTCTTTGAATCTTCTTTATCATGCTATGAGGAGCAGGAAAAAGCAAAAAATTTCAGAATTGCACCTTGCAATGCGGAGAAATTACTGTTTGTGCATTTACAATATTCATTGATTTTTGCCATTGAAAAACGTCCAGAAATGATTGAAGCTACTGACTGAATGAAAGGAGCTGGCATCTCACTCTCTTTGAATCTTCTTTATCATGCTAGGATTAACAGGAAAAAGCAAAAAATTTCAGAATTGCACCTTGCAATGTGGAGATATTACTGTTTGTGCATTTACAATATTCATTGATTTTTGCCATTGAAAAACGTCCAGAAATGTTTGAAGCTACTGACTGAATGAAAGGAGCTGGCATCTCACTCTCTTTGAATCTTCTTTATCATGCTAGGATTAGCAGGAAAAAGCAAAAAATTTCAGAATTGCACCTTGCAATGTGGAGATATTACTGTTTGTGCATTTACAATATTCATTGATTTTTGCCATTGAAAAACGTCCAGAAATGTTTGAAGCTACTGACTGAATGAAAGGAGCTGGCATCTCACTCTCTTTGAATCTTCTTTATCATGCTAGGATTAACAGGAAAAAGCAAAAAATTTCAGAATTGCACCTTGCAATGTGGAGATATTACTGTTTGTGCATTTACAATATTCATTGATTTTTGCCATTGAAAAACGTCCAGAAATGTTTGAAGCTACTGACTGAATGAAAGGAGCTGGCATCTCACTCTCTTTGAATCTTCTTTATCATGCTAGGATTAACAGGAAAAAGCAAAAAATTTCAGAATTGCACCTTGCAATGTGGAGATATTACTGTTTGTGCATTTACAATATTCATTGATTTTTGCCATTGAAAAACGTCCAGAAATGTTTGAAGCTACTGACTGAATGAAAGGAGCTGGCATCTCACTCTCTTTGAATCTTCTTTATCATGCTAGGATTAGCAGGAAAAAGCAAAAAATTTCAGAATTGCACCTTGCAATGTGGAGATATTACTGTTTGTGCATTTACAATATTCATTGATTTTTGCCATTGAAAAACATGTTTTTCATATACCAGAAATGTTTGAAGCTACTGACTGAATGAAAGGAGCTGGCATCTCACTCTCTTTGAATCTTCTTTATCCTGCTAGGATTAGCAGGAAAAAGCAAAAAATTTCAGAATTGCACCTTGCAATGTGGAGATATTACTGTTTGTGCATTTACAATATTCATTGATTTTTGCCATTGAAAAACGTCCAGAAATGTTTGAAGCTACTGACTGAATGAAAGGAGCTGGCATCTCACTCTCTTTGAATCTTCTTTATCATGCTAGGATTAGCAGGAAAAAGCAAAAAATTTCAGAATTGCACCTTGCAATGTGGAGATATTACTGTTTGTGCATTTACAATATTCATTGATTTTTGCCATTGAAAAACGTCCAGAAATGTTTGAAGCTACTGACTGAATGAAAGGAGCTGGCATCTCACTCTCTTTGAATCTTCTTTATCATGCTAGGATTAGCAGGAAAAAGCAAAAAATTTCAGAATTGCACCTTGCAATGTGGAGATATTACTGTTTGTGCATTTACAATATTCATTGATTTTTGCCATTGAAAAACGTCCAGAAATGTTTGAAGCTACTGACTGAATGAAAGGAGCTGGCATCTCACTCTCTTTGAATCTTCTTTATCATGCTAGGATTAGCAGGAAAAAGCAAAAAAATTCAGAATTGCACCTTGCAATGTGGAGATATTACTGTTTGTGCATTTACAATATTCATTGATTTTTGCCATTGAAAAACATCATGTTATTCATATACCAGAAATGTTTGAAGCTACTGACTGAATGAAAGGAGCTGGCATCTCACTCTCTTTGAATCTTCTTTATCATGCTAGGATTAACAGGAAAAAGCAAAAAATTTCAGAATTGCACCTTGCAATGTGGAGATATTACTGTTTGTGCATTTACAATATTCATTGATTTTTGCCATTGAAAAACATCGTTATTCATATACCAGAAATGTTTGAAGCTACTGACTGAATGAAAGGAGCTGGCATCTCACTCTCTTTGAATCTTCTTTATCATGCTAAGAGGAGCAGGAAAAAGCAAAAAATTTCAGAATTGCACATTGCAATGCGGAGAAATTACTGTTTGTGCATTTACAATATTCATTGATTTTTGCCATTGAAAAACGTCCAGAAATGTTTGAAGCTACTGACTGAATGAAAGGAGCTGGCATCTCACTCTCTTTGAATCTTCTTTATCATGCTATGAGGAGCAGGAAAAAGCAAAAAATTTCAGAATTGCACCTTGCAATGCGGAGAAATTACTGTTTGTGCATTTACAATATTCATTGATTTTTGCCATTGAAAAACGTCCAGAAATGATTGAAGCTACTGACTGAATGAAAGGAGCTGGCATCTCACTCTCTTTGAATCTTCTTTATCATGCTAGGATTAACAGGAAAAAGCAAAAAATTTCAGAATTGCACCTTGCAATGTGGAGATATTACTGTTTGTGCATTTACAATATTCATTGATTTTTGCCATTGAAAAACGTCCAGAAATGTTTGAAGCTACTGACTGAATGAAAGGAGCTGGCATCTCACTCTCTTTGAATCTTCTTTATCATGCTAGGATTAGCAGGAAAAAGCAAAAAATTTCAGAATTGCACCTTGCAATGTGGAGATATTACTGTTTGTGCATTTACAATATTCATTGATTTTTGCCATTGAAAAACGTCCAGAAATGTTTGAAGCTACTGACTGAATGAAAGGAGCTGGCATCTCACTCTCTTTGAATCTTCTTTATCATGCTAGGATTAACAGGAAAAAGCAAAAAATTTCAGAATTGCACCTTGCAATGTGGAGATATTACTGTTTGTGCATTTACAATATTCATTGATTTTTGCCATTGAAAAACGTCCAGAAATGTTTGAAGCTACTGACTGAATGAAAGGAGCTGGCATCTCACTCTCTTTGAATCTTCTTTATCATGCTAGGATTAACAGGAAAAAGCAAAAAATTTCAGAATTGCACCTTGCAATGTGGAGATATTACTGTTTGTGCATTTACAATATTCATTGATTTTTGCCATTGAAAAACGTCCAGAAATGTTTGAAGCTACTGACTGAATGAAAGGAGCTGGCATCTCACTCTCTTTGAATCTTCTTTATCATGCTAGGATTAGCAGGAAAAAGCAAAAAATTTCAGAATTGCACCTTGCAATGTGGAGATATTACTGTTTGTGCATTTACAATATTCATTGATTTTTGCCATTGAAAAACATGTTTTTCATATACCAGAAATGTTTGAAGCTACTGACTGAATGAAAGGAGCTGGCATCTCACTCTCTTTGAATCTTCTTTATCCTGCTAGGATTAGCAGGAAAAAGCAAAAAATTTCAGAATTGCACCTTGCAATGTGGAGATATTACTGTTTGTGCATTTACAATATTCATTGATTTTTGCCATTGAAAAACGTCCAGAAATGTTTGAAGCTACTGACTGAATGAAAGGAGCTGGCATCTCACTCTCTTTGAATCTTCTTTATCATGCTAGGATTAGCAGGAAAAAGCAAAAAATTTCAGAATTGCACCTTGCAATGTGGAGATATTACTGTTTGTGCATTTACAATATTCATTGATTTTTGCCATTGAAAAACGTCCAGAAATGTTTGAAGCTACTGACTGAATGAAAGGAGCTGGCATCTCACTCTCTTTGAATCTTCTTTATCATGCTAGGATTAGCAGGAAAAAGCAAAAAATTTCAGAATTGCACCTTGCAATGTGGAGATATTACTGTTTGTGCATTTACAATATTCATTGATTTTTGCCATTGAAAAACGTCCAGAAATGTTTGAAGCTACTGACTGAATGAAAGGAGCTGGCATCTCACTCTCTTTGAATCTTCTTTATCATGCTAGGATTAGCAGGAAAAAGCAAAAAAATTCAGAATTGCACCTTGCAATGTGGAGATATTACTGTTTGTGCATTTACAATATTCATTGATTTTTGCCATTGAAAAACATCATGTTATTCATATACCAGAAATGTTTGAAGCTACTGACTGAATGAAAGGAGCTGGCATCTCACTCTCTTTGAATCTTCTTTATCATGCTAGGATTAACAGGAAAAAGCAAAAAATTTCAGAATTGCACCTTGCAATGTGGAGATATTACTGTTTGTGCATTTACAATATTCATTGATTTTTGCCATTGAAAAACATGTTTTTCATATACCAGAAATGTTTGAAGCTACTGACTGAATGAAAGGAGCTGGCATCTCACTCTATTTGAATCTTCTTTATCATGCTAAGAGGAGCAGGAAAAAGCAAAAAATTCAGAATTGCACCTTGCAATGCGGAGAAATTACTGTTTGTGCATTTACAATATTCATTGATTTTTGCCATTGAAAAACATCGTTATTCATATACCAGAAATGTTTGAAGCTACTGACTGAATGAAAGGAGCTGGCATCTCACTCTCTTTGAATCTTCTTTATCATGCTAAGAGGAGCAGGAAAAAGCAAAAAATTTCAGAATTGCACATTGCAATGCGGAGAAATTACTGTTTGTGCATTTACAATATTCATTGATTTTTGCCATTGAAAAACGTCCAGAAATGTTTGAAGCTACTGACTGAATGAAAGGAGCTGGCATCTCACTCTCTTTGAATCTTCTTTATCATGCTATGAGGAGCAGGAAAAAGCAAAAAATTTCAGAATTGCACCTTGCAATGCGGAGAAATTACTGTTTGTGCATTTACAATATTCATTGATTTTTGCCATTGAAAAACGTCCAGAAATGATTGAAGCTACTGACTGAATGAAAGGAGCTGGCATCTCACTCTCTTTGAATCTTCTTTATCATGCTAGGATTAACAGGAAAAAGCAAAAAATTTCAGAATTGCACCTTGCAATGTGGAGATATTACTGTTTGTGCATTTACAATATTCATTGATTTTTGCCATTGAAAAACGTCCAGAAATGTTTGAAGCTACTGACTGAATGAAAGGAGCTGGCATCTCACTCTCTTTGAATCTTCTTTATCATGCTAGGATTAGCAGGAAAAAGCAAAAAATTTCAGAATTGCACCTTGCAATGTGGAGATATTACTGTTTGTGCATTTACAATATTCATTGATTTTTGCCATTGAAAAACGTCCAGAAATGTTTGAAGCTACTGACTGAATGAAAGGAGCTGGCATCTCACTCTCTTTGAATCTTCTTTATCATGCTAGGATTAACAGGAAAAAGCAAAAAATTTCAGAATTGCACCTTGCAATGTGGAGATATTACTGTTTGTGCATTTACAATATTCATTGATTTTTGCCATTGAAAAACGTCCAGAAATGTTTGAAGCTACTGACTGAATGAAAGGAGCTGGCATCTCACTCTCTTTGAATCTTCTTTATCATGCTAGGATTAACAGGAAAAAGCAAAAAATTTCAGAATTGCACCTTGCAATGTGGAGATATTACTGTTTGTGCATTTACAATATTCATTGATTTTTGCCATTGAAAAACGTCCAGAAATGTTTGAAGCTACTGACTGAATGAAGGGAGCTGGCATCTCACTCTCTTTGAATCTTCTTTATCATGCTAGGATTAGCAGGAAAAAGCAAAAAATTTCAGAATTGCACCTTGCAATGTGGAGATATTACTGTTTGTGCATTTACAATATTCATTGATTTTTGCCATTGAAAAACATGTTTTTCATATACCAGAAATGTTTGAAGCTACTGACTGAATGAAAGGAGCTGGCATCTCACTCTCTTTGAATCTTCTTTATCCTGCTAGGATTAGCAGGAAAAAGCAAAAAATTTCAGAATTGCACCTTGCAATGTGGAGATATTACTGTTTGTGCATTTACAATATTCATTGATTTTTGCCATTGAAAAACGTCCAGAAATGTTTGAAGCTACTGACTGAATGAAAGGAGCTGGCATCTCACTCTCTTTGAATCTTCTTTATCATGCTAGGATTAGCAGGAAAAAGCAAAAAATTTCAGAATTGCACCTTGCAATGTGGAGATATTACTGTTTGTGCATTTACAATATTCATTGATTTTTGCCATTGAAAAACGTCCAGAAATGTTTGAAGCTACTGTCTGAATGAAAGGAGCTGGCATCTCACTCTCTTTGAATCTTCTTTATCATGCTAGGATTAGCAGGAAAAAGCAAAAAATTTCAGAATTGCACCTTGCAATGTGGAGATATTACTGTTTGTGCATTTAAAATATTCATTGATTTTTGCCATTGAAAAACATCATGTTATTCATATACCAGAAATGTTTGAAGCTACTGACTGAATGAAAGGAGCTAGCATCTCACTCTCTTTGAATCTTCTTTATCATGCTAGGATTAACAGGAAAAAGCAAAAAATTTCAGAATTGCACCTTGCAATGTGGAGATATTACTGTTTGTGCATTTACAATATTCATTGATTTTTGCCATTGAAAAACATGTTTTTCATATACCAGAAATGTTTGAAGCTACTGACTGAATGAAAGGAGCTGGCATCTCACTCTCTTTGAATCTTCTTTATCATGCTAGGATTAGCAGGAAAAAGCAAAAAATTTCAGAATTGCACCTTGCAATGTGGAGATATTACTGTTTGTGCATTTACAATATTCATTGATTTTTGCCATTGAAAAACATGTTTTTCATATACCAGAAATGTTTGAAGCTACTGACTGAATGAAAGGAGATGGCATCTCACTCTCTTTGAATCTTCTTTATCATGCTAGGATTAACAGGAAAAAGCAAAAAATTTCAGAATTGCACCTTGCAATGTGGAGATATTACTGTTTGTGCATTTACAATATTCATTGATTTTTGCCATTGAAAAACGTCCAGAAATGTTTGAAGCTACTGACTGAATGAAAGGAGCTGGCATCTCACTCTCTTTGAATCTTCTTTATCATGCTAGGATTAGCAGGAAAAAGCAAAAAATTTCAGAATTGCACCTTGCAATGTGGAGATATTACTGTTTGTGCATTTACAATATTCATTGATTTTTGCCATTGAAAAACATCATGTTATTCATATACCAGAAATGTTTGAAGCTACTGACTGAATGAAAGGAGCTGGCACCTCACTCTCTTTGAATCTTCTTTATCATGCTAGGATTAACAGGAAAAAGCAAAAAATTTCAGAATTGCACCTTGCAATGTGGAGATATTACTGTTTGTGCATTTACAATATTCATTGATTTTTGCCATTGAAAAACGTCCAGAAATGTTTGAAGCTACTGACTGAATGAAAGGAGCTGGCATCTCACTCTCTTTGAATCTTCTTTATCATACTAGGATTAGCAGGAAAAAGCAAAAAATTTCAGAATTGCACCTTGCAATGTGTAGATATTACTGTTTGTGCATTTACAATATTCATTGATTTTTGCCATTGAAAAACGTTTTTCATATACCAGAAATGTTTGAAGCTACTGACTGAATGAAAGGAGCTGGCATCTCACTCTCTTTGAATCTTCTTTATCATGCTAGGATTAACAGGAAAAAGCAAAAAATTTCAGAATTGCACCTTGCAATGTGGAGATATTACTGTTTGTGCATTTACAATATTCATTGATTTTTGCCATTGAAAAACATGTTTTTCATATACCAGAAATGTTTGAAGCTACTGACTGAATGAAAGGAGCTGGCATCTCACTCTCTTTGAATCTTCTTTATCATGCTAGGATTAGCAGGAAAAAGCAAAAAATTTCAGAATTGCACCTTGCAATGTGGAGATATTACTGTTTGTGCATTTACAATATTCATTGATTTTTGCCATTGAAAAACATCATGTTATTCATATACCAGAAATGTTTGAAGCTACTGACTGAATGAAAGGAGCTGGCATCTCACTCTCTTTGAATCTTCTTTATCATGCTAGGATTAACAGGAAAAAGCAAAAAATTTCAGAATTGCACCTTGCAATGTGGAGATATTACTGTTTGTGCATTTACAATATTCATTGATTTTTGCCATTGAAAATCATGTTTTTCATATACCAGAAATGTTTGAAGCTACTGACTGAATGAAAGGAGCTGGCATCTCACTCTCTTTGAATCTTCTTTATCATGCTAGGATTAGCAGGAAAAAGCAAAAAATTTCAGAATTGCACCTTGCAATGTGGAGATATTACTGTTTGTGCATTTACAATATTCATTGATTTTTGCCATTGAAAAACGTTTTTCATATACCAGAAATGTTTGAAGCTACTGACTGAATGAAAGGAGCTGGCATCTCACTCTCTTTGAATCTTCTTTATCATGCTAGGATTAGCAGGAAAAAGCAAAAAATTTCAGAATTGCACCTTGCAATGTGGAGATATTACTGTTTGTGCATTTACAATATTCATTGATTTTTGCCATTGAAAAACATGTTTTTCATATACCAGAAATGTTTGAAGCTACTGACTGAATGAAAGGAGCTGGCATCTCACTCTCTTTGAATCTTCTTTATCATGCTAGGATTAGCAGGAAAAAGCAAAAAATTTCAGAATTGCACCTTGCAATGTGGAGATATTACTGTTTGTGCATTTACAATATTCATTGATTTTTGCCATTGAAAAACATGTTTTTCATATACCAGAAATGTTTGAAGCTACTGACTGAATGAAAGGAGCTGGCATCTCACTCTCTTTGAATCTTCTTTATCCTGCTAGGATTAGCAGGAAACAGCAAAAAATTTCAGAATTGCACCTTGCAATGTGGAGATATTACTGTTTGTGCATTTACAATATTCATTGATTTTTGCCATTGAAAAACGTCCAGAAATGTTTGAAGCTACTGACTGAATGAAAGGAGCTGACATCTCACTCTCTTTGAATCTTCTTTATCATGCTAGGATTAGCAGGAAAAAGCAAAAAATTTCAGAATTGCACCTTGCAATGTGGAGATATTACTGTTTGTGCATTTACAATATTCATTGATTTTTGCCATTGAAAAACGTCCAGAAATGTTTGAAGCTACTGACTGAATGAAAGGAGCTGGCATCTCACTCTCTTTGAATCTTCTTTATCATGCTAGGATTAGCAGGAAAAAGCAAAAAATTTCAGAATTGCACCTTGCAATGTGGAGATATTACTGTTTGTGCATTTACAATATTCATTGATTTTTGCCATTGAAAAACATCGTTATTCATATACCAGAAATGTTTGAAGCTACTGACTGAATGAAAGGAGCTGGCATCTCACTCTCTTTGAATCTTCTTTATCATGCTAGGATTAACAGGTAAAAGCAAAAAATTTCAGAATTGCACCTTGCAATGTGGAGATATTACTGTTTGTGCATTTACAATATTCATTGATTTTTGCCATTGAAAAACGTCCAGAAATGTTTGAAGCTACTGACTGAATGAAAGGAGCTGGCATCTCACTCTCTTTGAATCTTCTTTATCATGCTAGGATTAGCAGGAAAAAGCAAAAAATTTCAGAATTGCACCTTGCAATGTGGAGATATTACTGTTTGTGCATTTACAATATTCATTGATTTTTGCCATTGAAAAACGTCCAGAAATGTTTGAAGCTACTGACTGAATGAAAGGAGCTGGCATCTCACTCTCTTTGAATCTTCTTTATCATGCTAGGATTAACAGGAAAAAGCAAAAAATTTCAGAATTGCACCTTGCAATGTGGAGATATTACTGTTTGTGCATTTACAATATTCATTGATTTTTGCCATTGAAAAACGTCCAGAAATGTTTGAAGCTACTGACTGAATGAAAGGAGCTGGCATCTCACTCTCTTTGAATCTTCTTTATCATGCTAGGATTAGCAGGAAAAAGCAAAAAATTTCAGAATTGCACCTTGCAATGTGGAGATATTACTGTTTGTGCATTTACAATATTCATTGATTTTTGCCATTGAAAAACATGTTTTTCATATACCAGAAATGTTTGAAGCTACTGACTGAATGAAAGGAGCTGGCATCTCACTCTCTTTGAATCTTCTTTATCATGCTAGGATTAGCAGGAAAATGCAAAAAATTTCAGAATTGCACCTTGCAATGTGGAGATATTACTGTTTGTGCATTTACAATATTCATTGATTTTTGCCATTGAAAAACGTCCAGAAATGTTTGAAGCTACTGACTGAATGAAAGGAGCTGGCATCTCACTCTCTTTGAATCTTCTTTATCATGCTAGGATTAGCAGGAAAAAGCAAAAAATTTCAGAATTGCACCTTGCAATGTGGAGATATTACTGTTTGTGCATTTACAATATTCATTGATTTTTGCCATTGAAAAACGTCCAGAAATGTTTGAAGCTACTGACTGAATGAAAGGAGCTGGCATCTCACTCTCTTTGAATCTTCTTTATCATGCTAGGATTAGCAGGAAAAAGCAAAAAATTTCAGAATTGCACCTTGCAATGTGGAGATATTACTGTTTGTGCATTTACAATATTCATTGATTTTTGCCATTGAAAAACATCATGTTATTCATATACCAGAAATGTTTGAAGCTACTGACTGAATGAAAGGAGCTGGCACCTCACTCTCTTTGAATCTTCTTTATCATGCTAGGATTAACAGGAAAAAGCAAAAAATTTCAGAATTGCACCTTGCAATGTGGAGATATTACTGTTTGTGCATTTACAATATTCATTGATTTTTGCCATTGAAAAACATGTTTTTCATATACCAGAAATGTTTGAAGCTACTGACTGAATGAAAGGAGCTGGCATCTCACTCTCTTTGAATCTTCTTTATCCTGCTAGGATTAGCAGGAAAAAGCAAAAAATTTCAGAATTGCACCTTGCAATGTGGAGATATTACTGTTTGTGCATTTACAATATTCATTGATTTTTGCCATTGAAAAACGTCCAGAAATGTTTGAAGCTACTGACTGAATGAAAGGAGCTGGCATCTCACTCTCTTTGAATCTTCTTTATCATGCTAGGATTAGCAGGAAAAAGCAAAAAATTTCAGAATTGCACCTTGCAATGTGGAGATATTACTGTTTGTGCATTTACAATATTCATTGATTTTTGCCATTGAAAAACATGTTTTTCATATACCAGAAATGTTTGAAGCTACTGACTGAATGAAAGGAGATGGCATCTCACTCTCTTTGAATCTTCTTTATCATGCTAGGATTAACAGGAAAAAGCAAAAAATTTCAGAATTGCACCTTGCAATGTGGAGATATTACTGTTTGTGCATTTACAATATTCATTGATTTTTGCCATTGAAAAACGTCCAGAAATGTTTGAAGCTACTGACTGAATGAAAGGAGCTGGCATCTCACTCTCTTTGAATCTTCTTTATCATGCTAGGATTAGCAGGAAAAAGCAAAAAATTTCAGAATTGCACCTTGCAATGTGGAGATATTACTGTTTGTGCATTTACAATATTCATTGATTTTTGCCATTGAAAAACATGTTTTTCATATACCAGAAATGTTTGAAGCTACTGACTGAATGAAAGGAGCTGGCATCTCACTCTCTTTGAATCTTCTTTATCCTGCTAGGATTAGCAGGAAAAAGCAAAAAATTTCAGAATTGCACCTTGCAATGTGGAGATATTACTGTTTGTGCATTTACAATATTCATTGATTTTTGCCATTGAAAAACGTCCAGAAATGTTTGAAGCTACTGACTGAATGAAAGGAGCTGGCATCTCACTCTCTTTGAATCTTCTTTATCATGCTAGGATTAGCAGGAAAAAGCAAAAAAATTCAGAATTGCACCTTGCAATGTGGAGATATTACTGTTTGTGCATTTACAATATTCATTGATTTTTGCCATTGAAAAACATCATGTTATTCATATACCAGAAATGTTTGAAGCTACTGACTGAATGAAAGGAGCTGGCATCTCACTCTCTTTGAATCTTCTTTATCATGCTAGGATTAACAGGAAAAAGCAAAAAATTTCAGAATTGCACCTTGCAATGTGGAGATATTACTGTTTGTGCATTTACAATATTCATTGATTTTTGCCATTGAAAAACATGTTTTTCATATACCAGAAATGTTTGAAGCTACTGACTGAATGAAAGGAGCTGGCATCTCACTCTATTTGAATCTTCTTTATCATGCTAAGAGGAGCAGGAAAAAGCAAAAAATTTCAGAATTGCACCTTGCAATGCGGAGAAATTACTGTTTGTGCATTTACAATATTCATTGATTTTTGCCATTGAAAAACATCATGTTATTCATATACCAGAAATGTTTGAAGCTACTGACTGAATGAAAGGAGCTGGCATCTCACTCTCTTTGAATCTTCTTTATCATGCTAAGAGGAGCAGGAAAAAGCAAAAAATTTCAGAATTGCACATTGCAATGCGGAGAAATTACTGTTTGTGCATTTACAATATTCATTGATTTTTGCCATTGAAAAACGTCCAGAAATGTTTGAAGCTACTGACTGAATGAAAGGAGCTGGCATCTCACTCTCTTTGAATCTTCTTTATCATGCTATGAGGAGCAGGAAAAAGCACAAAATTTCAGAATTGCACCTTGCAATGCGGAGAAATTACTGTTTGTGCATTTACAATATTCATTGATTTTTGCCATTGAAAAACGTCCAGAAATGATTGAAGCTACTGACTGAATGAAAGGAGCTGGCATCTCACTCTCTTTGAATCTTCTTTATCATGCTAGGATTAACAGGAAAAAGCAAAAAATTTCAGAATTGCACCTTGCAATGTGGAGATATTACTGTTTGTGCATTTACAATATTCATTGATTTTTGCCATTGAAAAACGTCCAGAAATGTTTGAAGCTACTGACTGAATGAAAGGAGCTGGCATCTCACTCTCTTTGAATCTTCTTTATCATGCTAGGATTAGCAGGAAAAAGCAAAAAATTTCAGAATTGCACCTTGCAATGTGGAGATATTACTGTTTGTGCATTTACAATATTCATTGATTTTTGCCATTGAAAAACGTCCAGAAATGTTTGAAGCTACTGACTGAATGAAAGGAGCTGGCATCTCACTCTCTTTGAATCTTCTTTATCATGCTAGGATTAACAGGAAAAAGCAAAAAATTTCAGAATTGCACCTTGCAATGTGGAGATATTACTGTTTGTGCATTTACAATATTCATTGATTTTTGCCATTGAAAAACGTCCAGAAATGTTTGAAGCTACTGACTGAATGAAAGGAGCTGGCATCTCACTCTCTTTGAATCTTCTTTATCATGCTAGGATTAACAGGAAAAAGCAAAAAATTTCAGAATTGCACCTTGCAATGTGGAGATATTACTGTTTGTGCATTTACAATATTCATTGATTTTTGCCATTGAAAAACGTCCAGAAATGTTTGAAGCTACTGACTGAATGAAAGGAGCTGGCATCTCACTCTCTTTGAATCTTCTTTATCATGCTAGGATTAGCAGGAAAAAGCAAAAAATTTCAGAATTGCACCTTGCAATGTGGAGATATTACTGTTTGTGCATTTACAATATTCATTGATTTTTGCCATTGAAAAACATGTTTTTCATATACCAGAAATGTTTGAAACTACTGACTGAATGAAAGGAGCTGGCATCTCACTCTCTTTGAATCTTCTTTATCCTGCTAGGATTAGCAGGAAAAAGCAAAAAATTTCAGAATTGCACCTTGCAATGTGGAGATATTACTGTTTGTGCATTTACAATATTCATTGATTTTTGCCATTGAAAAACGTCCAGAAATGTTTGAAGCTACTGACTGAATGAAAGGAGCTGGCATCTCACTCTCTTTGAATCTTCTTTATCATGCTAGGATTAGCAGGAAAAAGCAAAAAATTTCAGAATTGCACCTTGCAATGTGGAGATATTACTGTTTGTGCATTTACAATATTCATTGATTTTTGCCATTGAAAAACGTCCAGAAATGTTTGAAGCTACTGACTGAATGAAAGGAGCTGGCATCTCACTCTCTTTGAATCTTCTTTATCATGCTAGGATTAGCAGGAAAAAGCAAAAAATTTCAGAATTGCACCTTGCAATGTGGAGATATTACTGTTTGTGCATTTACAATATTCATTGATTTTTGCCATTGAAAAACATGTTTTTCATATACCAGAAATGTTTGAAGCTACTGACTGAATGAAAGGAGATGGCATCTCACTCTCTTTGAATCTTCTTTATCATGCTAGGATTAACAGGAAAAAGCAAAAAATTTCAGAATTGCACCTTGCAATGTGGAGATATTACTGTTTGTGCATTTACAATATTCATTGATTTTTGCCATTGAAAAACGTCCAGAAATGTTTGAAGCTACTGACTGAATGAAAGGAGCTGGCATCTCACTCTCTTTGAATCTTCTTTATCATGCTAGGATTAGCAGGAAAAAGCAAAAAATTTCAGAATTGCACCTTGCAATGTGGAGATATTACTGTTTGTGCATTTACAATATTCATTGATTTTTGCCATTGAAAAACATCATGTTATTCATATACCAGAAATGTTTGAAGCTACTGACTGAATGAAAGGAGCTGGCACCTCACTCTCTTTGAATCTTCTTTATCATGCTAGGATTAACAGGAAAAAGCAAAAAATTTCAGAATTGCACCTTGCAATGTGGAGATATTACTGTTTGTGCATTTACAATATTCATTGATTTTTGCCATTGAAAAACGTCCAGAAATGTTTGAAGCTACTGACTGAATGAAAGGAGCTGGCATCTCACTCTCTTTGAATCTTCTTTATCATACTAGGATTAGCAGGAAAAAGCAAAAAATTTCAGAATTGCACCTTGCAATGTGTAGATATTACTGTTTGTGCATTTACAATATTCATTGATTTTTGCCATTGAAAAACGTTTTTCATATACCAGAAATGTTTGAAGCTACTGACTGAATGAAAGGAGCTGGCATCTCACTCTCTTTGAATCTTCTTTATCATGCTAGGATTAACAGGAAAAAGCAAAAAATTTCAGAATTGCACCTTGCAATGTGGAGATATTACTGTTTGTGCATTTACAATATTCATTGATTTTTGCCATTGAAAAACATGTTTTTCATATACCAGAAATGTTTGAAGCTACTGACTGAATGAAAGGAGCTGGCATCTCACTCTCTTTGAATCTTCTTTATCATGCTAGGATTAGCAGGAAAAAGCAAAAAAATTCAGAATTGCACCTTGCAATGTGGAGATATTACTGTTTGTGCATTTACAATATTCATTGATTTTTGCCATTGAAAAACATCATGTTATTCATATACCAGAAATGTTTGAAGCTACTGACTGAATGAAAGGAGCTGGCATCTCACTCTCTTTGAATCTTCTTTATCATGCTAGGATTAACAGGAAAAAGCAAAAAATTTCAGAATTGCACCTTGCAATGTGGAGATATTACTGTTTGTGCATTTACAATATTCATTGATTTTTGCCATTGAAAATCATGTTTTTCATATACCAGAAATGTTTGAAGCTACTGACTGAATGAAAGGAGCTGGCATCTCACTCTCTTTGAATCTTCTTTATCATGCTAGGATTAGCAGGAAAAAGCAAAAAATTTCAGAATTGCACCTTGCAATGTGGAGATATTACTGTTTGTGCATTTACAATATTCATTGATTTTTGCCATTGAAAAACGTTTTTCATATACCAGAAATGTTTGAAGCTACTGACTGAATGAAAGGAGCTGGCATCTCACTCTCTTTGAATCTTCTTTATCATGCTAGGATTAGCAGGAAAAAGCAAAAAATTTCAGAATTGCACCTTGCAATGTGGAGATATTACTGTTTGTGCATTTACAATATTCATTGATTTTTGCCATTGAAAAACATGTTTTTCATATACCAGAAATGTTTGAAGCTACTGACTGAATGAAAGGAGCTGGCATCTCACTCTCTTTGAATCTTCTTTATCATGCTAGGATTAGCAGGAAAAAGCAAAAAATTTCAGAATTGCACCTTGCAATGTGGAGATATTACTGTTTGTGCATTTACAATATTCATTGATTTTTGCCATTGAAAAACATGTTTTTCATATACCAGAAATATTTGAAGCTACTGACTGAATGAAAGGAGCTGGCATCTCACTCTCTTTGAATCTTCTTTATCCTGCTAGGATTAGCAGGAAACAGCAAAAAATTTCAGAATTGCACCTTGCAATGTGGAGATATTACTGTTTGTGCATTTACAATATTCATTGATTTTTGCCATTGAAAAACGTCCAGAAATGTTTGAAGCTACTGACTGAATGAAAGGAGCTGACATCTCACTCTCTTTGAATCTTCTTTATCATGCTAGGATTAGCAGGAAAAAGCAAAAAATTTCAGAATTGCACCTTGCAATGTGGAGATATTACTGTTTGTGCATTTACAATATTCATTGATTTTTGCCATTGAAAAACGTCCAGAAATGTTTGAAGCTACTGACTGAATGAAAGGAGCTGGCATCTCACTCTCTTTGAATCTTCTTTATCATGCTAGGATTAGCAGGAAAAAGCAAAAAATTTCAGAATTGCACCTTGCAATGTGGAGATATTACTGTTTGTGCATTTACAATATTCATTGATTTTTGCCATTGAAAAACATCGTTATTCATATACCAGAAATGTTTGAAGCTACTGACTGAATGAAAGGAGCTGGCATCTCACTCTCTTTGAATCTTCTTTATCATGCTAGGATTAACAGGTAAAAGCAAAAAATTTCAGAATTGCACCTTGCAATGTGGAGATATTACTGTTTGTGCATTTACAATATTCATTGATTTTTGCCATTGAAAAACGTCCAGAAATGTTTGAAGCTACTGACTGAATGAAAGGAGCTGGCATCTCACTCTCTTTGAATCTTCTTTATCATGCTAGGATTAGCAGGAAAAAGCAAAAAATTTCAGAATTGCACCTTGCAATGTGGAGATATTACTGTTTGTGCATTTACAATATTCATTGATTTTTGCCATTGAAAAACGTCCAGAAATGTTTGAAGCTACTGACTGAATGAAAGGAGCTGGCATCTCACTCTCTTTGAATCTTCTTTATCATGCTAGGATTAACAGGAAAAAGCAAAAAATTTCAGAATTGCACCTTGCAATGTGGAGATATTACTGTTTGTGCATTTACAATATTCATTGATTTTTGCCATTGAAAAACGTCCAGAAATGTTTGAAGCTACTGACTGAATGAAAGGAGCTGGCATCTCACTCTCTTTGAATCTTCTTTATCATGCTAGGATTAGCAGGAAAAAGCAAAAAATTTCAGAATTGCACCTTGCAATGTGGAGATATTACTGTTTGTGCATCTACAATATTCATTGATTTTTGCCATTGAAAAACATGTTTTTCATATACCAGAAATGTTTGAAGCTACTGACTGAATGAAAGGAGCTGGCATCTCACTCTCTTTGAATCTTCTTTATCATGCTAGGATTAGCAGGAAAAAGCAAAAAATTTCAGAATTGCACCTTGCAATGTGGAGATATTACTGTTTGTGCATTTACAATATTCATTGATTTTTGCCATTGAAAAACGTCCAGAAATGTTTGAAGCTACTGACTGAATGAAAGGAGCTGGCATCTCACTCTCTTTGAATCTTCTTTATCATGCTAGGATTAGCAGGAAAAAGCAAAAAATTTCAGAATTGCACCTTGCAATGTGGAGATATTACTGTTTGTGCATTTACAATATTCATTGATTTTTGCCATTGAAAAACGTCCAGAAATGTTTGAAGCTACTGACTGAATGAAAGGAGCTGGCATCTCACTCTCTTTGAATCTTCTTTATCATGCTAGGATTAGCAGGAAAAAGCAAAAAATTTCAGAATTGCACCTTGCAATGTGGAGATATTACTGCTTGTGCATTTACAATATTCATTGATTTTTGCCATTGAAAAACATCATGTTATTCATATACCAGAAATGTTTGAAGCTACTGACTGAATGAAAGGAGCTGGCACCTCACTCTCTTTGAATCTTCTTTATCATGCTAGGATTAACAGGAAAAAGCAAAAAATTTCAGAATTGCACCTTGCAATGTGGAGATATTACTGTTTGTGCATTTACAATATTCATTGATTTTTGCCATTGAAAAACATGTTTTTCATATACCAGAAATGTTTGAAGCTACTGACTGAATGAAAGGAGCTGGCATCTCACTCTCTTTGAATCTTCTTTATCCTGCTAGGATTAGCAGGAAAAAGCAAAAAATTTCAGAATTGCACCTTGCAATGTGGAGATATTACTGTTTGTGCATTTACAATATTCATTGATTTTTGCCATTGAAAAACGTCCAGAAATGTTTGAAGCTACTGACTGAATGAAAGGAGCTGGCATCTCACTCTCTTTGAATCTTCTTTATCATGCTAGGATTAGCAGGAAAAAGCAAAAAATTTCAGAATTGCACCTTGCAATGTGGAGATATTACTGTTTGTGCATTTACAATATTCATTGATTTTTGCCATTGAAAAACATGTTTTTCATATACCAGAAATGTTTGAAGCTACTGACTGAATGAAAGGAGATGGCATCTCACTCTCTTTGAATCTTCTTTATCATGCTAGGATTAACAGGAAAAAGCAAAAAATTTCAGAATTGCACCTTGCAATGTGGAGATATTACTGTTTGTGCATTTACAATATTCATTGATTTTTGCCATTGAAAAACGTCCAGAAATGTTTGAAGCTACTGACTGAATGAAAGGAGCTGGCATCTCACTCTCTTTGAATCTTCTTTATCATGCTAGGATTAGCAGGAAAAAGCAAAAAATTTCAGAATTGCACCTTGCAATGTGGAGATATTACTGTTTGTGCATTTACAATATTCATTGATTTTTGCCATTGAAAAACATGTTTTTCATATACCAGAAATGTTTGAAGCTACTGACTGAATGAAAGGAGCTGGCATCTCACTCTCTTTGAATCTTCTTTATCCTGCTAGGATTAGCAGGAAAAAGCAAAAAATTTCAGAATTGCACCTTGCAATGTGGAGATATTACTGTTTGTGCATTTACAATATTCATTGATTTTTGCCATTGAAAAACGTCCAGAAATGTTTGAAGCTACTGACTGAATGAAAGGAGCTGGCATCTCACTCTCTTTGAATCTTCTTTATCATGCTAGGATTAGCAGGAAAAAGCAAAAAATTTCAGAATTGCACCTTGCAATGTGGAGATATTACTGTTTGTGCATTTACAATATTCATTGATTTTTGCCATTGAAAAACATGTTTTTCATATACCAGAAATGTTTGAAGCTACTGACTGAATGAAAGGAGCTGGCATCTCACTCTCTTTGAATCTTCTTTATCCTGCTAGGATTAGCACTAAACAGCAAAAAATTTCAGAATTGCACCTTGCAATGTGGAGATATTACTGTTTGTGCATTTACAATATTCATTGATTTTTGCCATTGAAAAACGTCCAGAAATGTTTGAAGCTACTGACTGAATGAAAGGAGCTGACATCTCACTCTCTTTGAATCTTCTTTATCATGCTAGGATTAGCAGGAAAAAGCAAAAAATTTCAGAATTGCACCTTGCAATGTGGAGATATTACTGTTTGTGCATTTACAATATTCATTGATTTTTGCCATTGAAAAACGTCCAGAAATGTTTGAAGCTACTGACTGAATGAAAGGAGCTGGCATCTCACTCTCTTTGAATCTTCTTTATCATGCTAGGATTAGCAGGAAAAAGCAAAAAATTTCAGAATTGCACCTTGCAATGTGGAGATATTACTGTTTGTGCATTTACAATATTCATTGATTTTTGCCATTGAAAAACATCGTTATTCATATACCAGAAATGTTTGAAGCTACTGACTGAATGAAAGGAGCTGGCATCTCACTCTCTTTGAATCTTCTTTATCATGCTAGGATTAACAGGTAAAAGCAAAAAATTTCAGAATTGCACCTTGCAATGTGGAGATATTACTGTTTGTGCATTTACAATATTCATTGATTTTTGCCATTGAAAAACGTCCAGAAATGTTTGAAGCTACTGACTGAATGAAAGGAGCTGGCATCTCACTCTCTTTGAATCTTCTTTATCATGCTAGGATTAACAGGAAAAAGCAAAAAATTTCAGAATTGCACCTTGCAATGTGGAGATATTACTGTTTGTGCATTTACAATATTCATTGATTTTTGCCATTGAAAAACGTCCAGAAATGTTTGAAGCTACTGACTGAATGAAAGGAGCTGGCATCTCACTCTCTTTGAATCTTCTTTATCATGCTAGGATTAGCAGGAAAAAGCAAAAACTTTCAGAATTGCACCTTGCAATGTGGAGATATTACTGTTTGTGCATTTACAATATTCATTGATTTTTGCCATTGAAAAACATGTTTTTCATATACCAGAAATGTTTGAAGCTACTGACTGAATGAAAGGAGCTGGCATCTCACTCTCTTTGAATCTTCTTTATCATGCTAGGATTAGCAGGAAAATGCAAAAAATTTCAGAATTGCACCTTGCAATGTGGAGATATTACTGTTTGTGCATTTACAATATTCATTGATTTTTGCCATTGAAAAACGTCCAGAAATGTTTGAAGCTACTGACTGAATGAAAGGAGCTGGCATCTCACTCTCTTTGAATCTTCTTTATCATGCTAGGATTAGCAGGAAAAAGCAAAAAATTTCAGAATTGCACCTTGCAATGTGGAGATATTACTGTTTGTGCATTTACAATATTCATTGATTTTTGCCATTGAAAAACGTCCAGAAATGTTTGAAGCTACTGACTGAATGAAAGGAGCTGGCATCTCACTCTCTTTGAATCTTCTTTATCATGCTAGGATTAGCAGGAAAAAGCAAAAAATTTCAGAATTGCACCTTGCAATGTGGAGATATTACTGTTTGTGCATTTACAATATTCATTGATTTTTGCCATTGAAAAACATCATGTTATTCATATACCAGAAATGTTTGAAGCTACTGACTGAATGAAAGGAGCTGGCACCTCACTCTCTTTGAATCTTCTTTATCATGCTAGGATTAACAGGAAAAAGCAAAAAATTTCAGAATTGCACCTTGCAATGTGGAGATATTACTGTTTGTGCATTTACAATATTCATTGATTTTTGCCATTGAAAAACATGTTTTTCATATACCAGAAATGTTTGAAGCTACTGACTGAATGAAAGGAGCTGGCATCTCACTCTCTTTGAATCTTCTTTATCCTGCTAGGATTAGCAGGAAAAAGCAAAAAATTTCAGAATTGCACCTTGCAATGTGGAGATATTACTGTTTGTGCATTTACAATATTCATTGATTTTTGCCATTGAAAAACGTCCAGAAATGTTTGAAGCTACTGACTGAATGAAAGGAGCTGGAATCCACTCTCTTTGAATCTTCTTTATCATGCTAGGATTAGCAGGAAAAAGCAAAAAATTTCAGAATTGCACCTTGCAATGTGGAGATATTACTGTTTGTGCATTTACAATATTCATTGATTTTTGCCATTGAAAAACATCATGTTATTCATATACCAGAAATGTTTGAAGCTACTGACTGAATGAAAGGAGCTGGCACCTCACTCTCTTTGAATCTTCTTTATCATGCTAGGATTAACAGGAAAAAGCAAAAAATTTCAGAATTGCACCTTGCAATGTGGAGATATTACTGTTTGTGCATTTACAATATTCATTGATTTTTGCCATTGAAAAACATGTTTTTCATATACCAGAAATGTTTGAAGCTACTGACTGAATGAAAGGAGCTGGCATCTCACTCTCTTTGAATCTTCTTTATCCTGCTAGGATTAGCAGGAAAAAGCAAAAAATTTCAGAATTGCACCTTGCAATGTGGAGATATTACTGTTTGTGCATTTACAATATTCATTGATTTTTGCCATTGAAAAACGTCCAGAAATGTTTGAAGCTACTGACTGAATGAAAGGAGCTGGCATCTCACTCTCTTTGAATCTTCTTTATCATGCTAGGATTAGCAGGAAAAAGCAAAAAATTTCAGAATTGCACCTTGCAATGTGGAGATATTACTGTTTGTGCATTTACAATATTCATTGATTTTTGCCATTGAAAAACATGTTTTTCATATACCAGAAATGTTTGAAGCTACTGACTGAATGAAAGGAGATGGCATCTCAC
Source organism: Phyllobates terribilis (assembly GCF_046119375.1). Classification (NCBI taxonomy): domain Eukaryota; kingdom Metazoa; phylum Chordata; class Amphibia; order Anura; family Dendrobatidae; genus Phyllobates; species Phyllobates terribilis. The sequence goes on along the minus strand of NW_027363996.1, from coordinate 300,615 downwards.
TCTCTTTGAATCTTCTTTATCATGCTAGGATTAACAGGAAAAAGCAAAAAATTTCAGAATTGCACCTTGCAATGTGGAGATATTACTGTTTGTGCATTTACAATATTCATTGATTTTTGCCATTGAAAAACGTCCAGAAATGTTTGAAGCTACTGACTGAATGAAAGGAGCTGGCATCTCACTCTCTTTGAATCTTCTTTATCATGCTAGGATTAGCAGGAAAAAGCAAAAAATTTCAGAATTGCACCTTGCAATGTGGAGATATTACTGTTTGTGCATTTACAATATTCATTGATTTTTGCCATTGAAAAACATGTTTTTCATATACCAGAAATGTTTGAAGCTACTGACTGAATGAAAGGAGCTGGCATCTCACTCTCTTTGAATCTTCTTTATCCTGCTAGGATTAGCAGGAAAAAGCAAAAAATTTCAGAATTGCACCTTGCAATGTGGAGATATTACTGTTTGTGCATTTACAATATTCATTGATTTTTGCCATTGAAAAACGTCCAGAAATGTTTGAAGCTACTGACTGAATGAAAGGAGCTGGCATCTCACTCTCTTTGAATCTTCTTTATCATGCTAGGATTAGCAGGAAAAAGCAAAAAAATTCAGAATTGCACCTTGCAATGTGGAGATATTACTGTTTGTGCATTTACAATATTCATTGATTTTTGCCATTGAAAAACATCATGTTATTCATATACCAGAAATGTTTGAAGCTACTGACTGAATGAAAGGAGCTGGCATCTCACTCTCTTTGAATCTTCTTTATCATGCTAGGATTAACAGGAAAAAGCAAAAAATTTCAGAATTGCACCTTGCAATGTGGAGATATTACTGTTTGTGCATTTACAATATTCATTGATTTTTGCCATTGAAAAACATGTTTTTCATATACCAGAAATGTTTGAAGCTACTGACAGAATGAAAGGAGCTGGCATCTCACTCTCTTTGAATCTTCTTTATCATGCTAGAATTAGCAGGAAAAAGCAAAAAATTTCAGAATTGCACCTTGCAATGTGGAGATATTACTGTTTGTGCATTTACAATATTCATTGATTTTTGCCATTGAAAAACATCATGTTATTCATATACCAGAAATGTTTGAAGCTACTGACTGAATGAAAGGAGCTGGCATCTCACTCTCTTTGAATCTTCTTTATCATGCTAGGATTAACAGGAAAAAGCAAAAAATTTCAGAATTGCACCTTGCAATGTGGAGATATTACTGTTTGTGCATTTACAATATTCATTGATTTTTGCCATTGAAAAACATGTTTTTCATATACCAGAAATGTTTGAAGCTACTGACTGAATGAAAGGAGCTGGCATCTCACTCTCTTTGAATCTTCTTTATCATGCTAGGATTAGCAGGAAAAAGCAAAAAATTTCAGAATTGCACCTTGCAATGTGGAGATATTACTGTTTGTGCATTTACAATATTCATTGATTTTTGCCATTGAAAAACGTTTTTCATATACCAGAAATGTTTGAAGCTACTGACTGAATGAAAGGAGCTGGCATCTCACTCTCTTTGAATCTTCTTTATCATGCTAGGATTAGCAGGAAAAAGCAAAAAATTTCAGAATTGCACCTTGCAATGTGGAGATATTACTGTTTGTGCATTTACAATATTCATTGATTTTTGCCATTGAAAAACATGTTTTTCATATACCAGAAATGTTTCAAGCTACTGACTGAATGAAAGGAGCTGGCATCTCACTCTCTTTGAATCTTCTTTATCATGCTAGGATTAGCAGGAAAAAGCAAAAAATTTCAGAATTGCACCTTGCAATGTGGAGATATTACTGTTTGTGCATTTACAATATTCATTGATTTTTGCCATTGAAAAACATGTTTTTCATATACCAGAAATGTTTGAAGCTACTGACTGAATGAAAGGAGCTGGCATCTCACTCTCTTTGAATCTTCTTTATCCTGCTAGGATTAGCAGGAAACAGCAAAAAATTTCAGAATTGCACCTTGCAATGTGGAGATATTACTGTTTGTGCATTTACAATATTCATTGATTTTTGCCATTGAAAAACGTCCAGAAATGTTTGAAGCTACTGACTGAATGAAAGGAGCTGACATCTCACACTCTTTGAATCTTCTTTATCATGCTAGGATTAGCAGGAAAAAGCAAAAAATTTCAGAATTGCACCTTGCGATGTGGAGATATTACTGTTTGTGCATTTACAATATTCATTGATTTTTGCCATTGAAAAACGTCCAGAAATGTTTGAAGCTACTGACTGAATGAAAGGAGCTGGCATCTCACTCTCTTTGAATCTTCTTTATCATGCTAGGATTAGCAGGAAAAAGCAAAAAATTTCAGAATTGCACCTTGCAATGTGGAGATATTACTGTTTGTGCATTTACAATATTCATTGATTTTTGCCATTGAAAAACATCATGTTATTCATATACCAGAAATGTTTGAAGCTACTGACTGAATGAAAGGAGCTGGCATCTCACTCTCTTTGAATCTTCTTTATCATGCTAGGATTAACAGGAAAAAGCAAAAAATTTCAGAATTGCACCTTGCAATGTGGAGATATTACTGTTTGTGCATTTACAATATTCATTGATTTTTGCCATTGAAAAACGTCCAGAAATGTTTGAAGCTACTGACTGAATGAAAGGAGCTGGCATCTCACTCTCTTTGAATCTTCTTTATCATGCTAGGATTAGCAGGAAAAAGCAAAAAATTTCAGAATTGCACCTTGCAATGTGGAGATATTACTGTTTGTGCATTTACAATATTCATTGATTTTTGCCATTGAAAAACGTCCAGAAATGTTTGAAGCTACTGACTGAATGAAAGGAGCTGGCATCTCACTCTCTTTGAATCTTCTTTATCATGCTAGGATTAGCAGGAAAAAGCAAAAAATTTCAGAATTGCACCTTGCAATGTGGAGATATTACTGTTTGTGCATTTACAATATTCATTGATTTTTGCCATTGAAAAACGTCCAGAAATGTTTGAAGCTACTGACTGAATGAAAGGAGCTGGCATCTCACTCTCTTTGAATCTTCTTTATCATGCTAGGATTAGCAGGAAAAAGCAAAAAAATTCAGAATTGCACCTTGCAATGTGGAGATATTACTGTTTGTGCATTTACAATATTCATTGATTTTTGCCATTGAAAAACATCATGTTATTCATATACCAGAAATGTTTGAAGCTACTGACTGAATGAAAGGAGCTGGCATCTCACTCTCTTTGAATCTTCTTTATCATGCTAGGATTAACAGGAAAAAGCAAAAAATTTCAGAATTGCACCTTGCAATGTGGAGATATTACTGTTTGTGCATTTACAATATTCATTGATTTTTGCCATTGAAAAACATGTTTTTCATATACCAGAAATGTTTGAAGCTACTGACTGAATGAAAGGAGCTGGCATCTCACTCTATTTGAATCTTCTTTATCATGCTAAGAGGAGCAGGAAAAAGCAAAAAATTTCAGAATTGCACCTTGCAATGCGGAGAAATTACTGTTTGTGCATTTACAATATTCATTGATTTTTGGTATTGAAAAACATCATGTTATTCATATACCAGAAATGTTTGAAGCTACTGACTGAATGAAAGGAGCTGGCATCTCACTCTCTTTGAATCTTCTTTATCATGCTAAGAGGAGCAGGAAAAAGCAAAAAATTTCAGAATTGCACATTGCAATGCGGAGAAATTACTGTTTGTGCATTTACAATATTCATTGATTTTTGCCATTGAAAAACGTCCAGAAATGTTTGAAGCTACTGACTGAATGAAAGGAGCTGGCATCTCACTCTCTTTGAATCTTCTTTATCATGCTATGAGGAGCAGGAAAAAGCAAAAAATTTCAGAATTGCACCTTGCAATGCGGAGAAATTACTGTTTGTGCATTTACAATATTCATTGATTTTTGCCATTGAAAAACGTCCAGAAATGATTGAAGCTACTGACTGAATGAAAGGAGCTGGCATCTCACTCTCTTTGAATCTTCTTTATCATGCTAGGATTAACAGGAAAAAGCAAAAAATTTCAGAATTGCACCTTGCAATGTGGAGATATTACTGTTTGTGCATTTACAATATTCATTGATTTTTGCCATTGAAAAACGTCCAGAAATGTTTGAAGCTACTGACTGAATGAAAGGAGCTGGCATCTCACTCTCTTTGAATCTTCTTTATCATGCTAGGATTAGCAGGAAAAAGCAAAAAATTTCAGAATTGCACCTTGCAATGTGGAGATATTACTGTTTGTGCATTTACAATATTCATTGATTTTTGCCATTGAAAAACGTCCAGAAATGTTTGAAGCTACTGACTGAATGAAAGGAGCTGGCATCTCACTCTCTTTGAATCTTCTTTATCATGCTAGGATTAACAGGAAAAAGCAAAAAATTTCAGAATTGCACCTTGCAATGTGGAGATATTACTGTTTGTGCATTTACAATATTCATTGATTTTTGCCATTGAAAAACGTCCAGAAATGTTTGAAGCTACTGACTGAATGAAAGGAGCTGGCATCTCACTCTCTTTGAATCTTCTTTATCATGCTAGGATTAACAGGAAAAAGCAAAAAATTTCAGAATTGCACCTTGCAATGTGGAGATATTACTGTTTGTGCATTTACAATATTCATTGATTTTTGCCATTGAAAAACGTCCAGAAATGTTTGAAGCTACTGACTGAATGAAAGGAGCTGGCATCTCACTCTCTTTGAATCTTCTTTATCATGCTAGGATTAGCAGGAAAAAGCAAAAAATTTCAGAATTGCACCTTGCAATGTGGAGATATTACTGTTTGTGCATTTACAATATTCATTGATTTTTGCCATTGAAAAACATGTTTTTCATATACCAGAAATGTTTGAAGCTACTGACTGAATGAAAGGAGCTGGCATCTCACTCTCTTTGAATCTTCTTTATCCTGCTAGGATTAGCAGGAAAAAGCAAAAAATTTCAGAATTGCACCTTGCAATGTGGAGATATTACTGTTTGTGCATTTACAATATTCATTGATTTTTGCCATTGAAAAACGTCCAGAAATGTTTGAAGCTACTGACTGAATGAAAGGAGCTGGCATCTCACTCTCTTTGAATCTTCTTTATCATGCTAGGATTAGCAGGAAAAAGCAAAAAATTTCAGAATTGCACCTTGCAATGTGGAGATATTACTGTTTGTGCATTTAAAATATTCATTGATTTTTGCCATTGAAAAACATCATGTTATTCATATACCAGAAATGTTTGAAGCTACTGACTGAATGAAAGGAGCTAGCATCTCACTCTCTTTGAATCTTCTTTATCATGCTAGGATTAACAGGAAAAAGCAAAAAATTTCAGAATTGCACCTTGCAATGTGGAGATATTACTGTTTGTGCATTTACAATATTCATTGATTTTTGCCATTGAAAAACATGTTTTTCATATACCAGAAATGTTTGAAGCTACTGACTGAATGAAAGGAGCTGGCATCTCACTCTCTTTGAATCTTCTTTATCATGCTAGGATTAGCAGGAAAAAGCAAAAAATTTCAGAATTGCACCTTGCAATGTGGAGATATTACTGTTTGTGCATTTACAATATTCATTGATTTTTGCCATTGAAAAACATGTTTTTCATATACCAGAAATGTTTGAAGCTACTGACTGAATGAAAGGAGCTGGCATCTCACTCTCTTTGAATCTTCTTTATCATGCTAGGATTAACAGGAAAAAGCAAAAAATTTCAGAATTGCACCTTGCAATGTGGAGATATTACTGTTTGTGCATTTACAATATTCATTGATTTTTGCCATTGAAAAACGTCCAGAAATGTTTGAAGCTACTGACTGAATGAAAGGAGCTGGCATCTCACTCTCTTTGAATCTTCTTTATCATGCTAGGATTAGCAGGAAAAAGCAAAAAATTTCAGAATTGCACCTTGCAATGTGGAGATATTACTGTTTGTGCATTTACAATATTCATTGATTTTTGCCATTGAAAAACATCATGTTATTCATATACCAGAAATGTTTGAAGCTACTGACTGAATGAAAGGAGCTGGCACCTCACTCTCTTTGAATCTTCTTTATCATGCTAGGATTAACAGGAAAAAGCAAAAAATTTCAGAATTGCACCTTGCAATGTGGAGATATTACTGTTTGTGCATTTACAATATTCATTGATTTTTGCCATTGAAAAACGTCCAGAAATGTTTGAAGCTACTGACTGAATGAAAGGAGCTGGCATCTCACTCTCTTTGAATCTTCTTTATCATACTAGGATTAGCAGGAAAAAGCAAAAAATTTCAGAATTGCACCTTGCAATGTGTAGATATTACTGTTTGTGCATTTACAATATTCATTGATTTTTGCCATTGAAAAACGTTTTTCATATACCAGAAATGTTTGAAGCTACTGACTGAATGAAAGGAGCTGGCATCTCACTCTCTTTGAATCTTCTTTATCATGCTAGGATTAACAGGAAAAAGCAAAAAATTTCAGAATTGCACCTTGCAATGTGGAGATATTACTGTTTGTGCATTTAAAATATTCATTGATTTTTGCCATTGAAAAACATCATGTTATTCATATACCAGAAATGTTTGAAGCTACTGACTGAATGAAAGGAGCTGGCATCTCACTCTCTTTGAATCTTCTTTATCATGCTAGGATTAACAGGAAAAAGCAAAAAATTTCAGAATTGCACCTTGCAATGTGGAGATATTACTGTTTGTGCATTTACAATATTCATTGATTTTTGCCATTGAAAAACATGTTTTTCATATACCAGAAATGTTTGAAGCTACTGACTGAATGAAAGGAGCTGGCATCTCACTCTCTTTGAATCTTCTTTATCATGCTAGGATTAGCAGGAAAAAGCAAAAAATTTCAGAATTGCACCTTGCAATGTGGAGATATTACTGTTTGTGCATTTACAATATTCATTGATTTTTGCCATTGAAAAACATGTTTTTCATATACCAGAAATGTTTGAAGCTACTGACTGAATGAAAGGAGCTGGCATCTCACTCTCTTTGAATCTTCTTTATCATGCTAGGATTAGCAGGAAAAAGCAAAAAATTTCAGAATTGCACCTTGCAATGTGGAGATATTACTGTTTGTGCATTTACAATATTCATTGATTTTTGCCATTGAAAAACATGTTTTTCATATACCAGAAATGTTTGAAGCTACTGACTGAATGAAAGGAGCTGGCATCTCACTCTCTTTGAATCTTCTTTATCCTGCTAGGATTAGCAGGAAAAAGCAAAAAATTTCAGAATTGCACCTTGCAATGTGGAGATATTACTGTTTGTGCATTTACAATATTCATTGATTTTTGCCATTGAAAAACGTCCAGAAATGTTTGAAGCTACTGACTGAATGAAAGGAGCTGGCATCTCACTCTCTTTGAATCTTCTTTATCATGCTAGGATTAGCAGGAAAAAGCAAAAAATTTCAGAATTGCACCTTGCAATGTGGAGATATTACTGTTTGTGCATTTACAATATTCATTGATTTTTGCCATTGAAAAACGTCCAGAAATGTTTGAAGCTACTGACTGAATGAAAGGAGCTGGCATCTCACTCTCTTTGAATCTTCTTTATCATGCTAGGATTAGCAGGAAAAAGCAAAAAATTTCAGAATTGCACCTTGCAATGTGGAGATATTACTGTTTGTGCATTTAAAATATTCATTGATTTTTGCCATTGAAAAACATCATGTTATTCATATACCAGAAATGTTTGAAGCTACTGACTGAATGAAAGGAGCTGGCATCTCACTCTCTTTGAATCTTCTTTATCATGCTAGGATTAACAGGAAAAAGCAAAAAATTTCAGAATTGCACCTTGCAATGTGGAGATATTACTGTTTGTGCATTTTCAATATTCATTGATTTTTGCCATTGAAAAACATGTTTTTCATATACCAGAAATGTTTGAAGCTACTGACTGAATGAAAGGAGCTGGCATCTCACTCTCTTTGAATCTTCTTTATCATGCTAGGATTAGCAGGAAAAAGCAAAAAATTTCAGAATTGCACCTTGCAATGTGGAGATATTACTGTTTGTGCATTTACAATATTCATTGATTTTTGCCATTGAAAAACATGTTTTTCATATACCAGAAATGTTTGAAGCTACTGACTGAATGAAAGGAGATGGCATCTCACTCTCTTTGAATCTTCTTTATCATGCTAGGATTAACAGGAAAAAGCAAAAAATTTCAGAATTGCACCTTGCAATGTGGAGATATTACTGTTTGTGCATTTACAATATTCATTGATTTTTGCCATTGAAAAACGTCCAGAAATGTTTGAAGCTACTGACTGAATGAAAGGAGCTGGCATCTCACTCTCTTTGAATCTTCTTTATCATGCTAGGATTAGCAGGAAAAAGCAAAAAATTTCAGAATTGCACCTTGCAATGTGGAGATATTACTGTTTGTGCATTTACAATATTCATTGATTTTTGCCATTGAAAAACATGTTTTTCATATACCAGAAATGTTTGAAGCTACTGACTGAATGAAAGGAGCTGGCATCTCACTCTCTTTGAATCTTCTTTATCCTGCTAGGATTAGCAGGAAAAAGCAAAAAATTTCAGAATTGCACCTTGCAATGTGGAGATATTACTGTTTGTGCATTTACAATATTCATTGATTTTTGCCATTGAAAAACGTCCAGAAATGTTTGAAGCTACTGACTGAATGAAAGGAGCTGGCATCTCACTCTCTTTGAATCTTCTTTATCATGCTAGGATTAGCAGGAAAAAGCAAAAAAATTCAGAATTGCACCTTGCAATGTGGAGATATTACTGTTTGTGCATTTACAATATTCATTGATTTTTGCCATTGAAAAACATCATGTTATTCATATACCAGAAATGTTTGAAGCTACTGACTGAATGAAAGGAGCTGGCATCTCACTCTCTTTGAATCTTCTTTATCATGCTAGGATTAACAGGAAAAAGCAAAAAATTTCAGAATTGCACCTTGCAATGTGGAGATATTACTGTTTGTGCATTTACAATATTCATTGATTTTTGCCATTGAAAAACATGTTTTTCATATACCAGAAATGTTTGAAGCTACTGACTGAATGAAAGGAGCTGGCATCTCACTCTCTTTGAATCTTCTTTATCATGCTAGGATTAGCAGGAAAAAGCAAAAAATTTCAGAATTGCACCTTGCAATGTGGAGATATTACTGTTTGTGCATTTACAATATTCATTGATTTTTGCCATTGAAAAACATCATGTTATTCATATACCAGAAATGTTTGAAGCTACTGACTGAATGAAAGGAGCTGGCATCTCACTCTCTTTGAATCTTCTTTATCATGCTAGGATTAACAGGAAAAAGCAAAAAATTTCAGAATTGCACCTTGCAATGTGGAGATATTACTGTTTGTGCATTTACAATATTCATTGATTTTTGCCATTGAAAAACATGTTTTTCATATACCAGAAATGTTTGAAGCTACTGACTGAATGAAAGGAGCTGGCATCTCACTCTCTTTGAATCTTCTTTATCATGCTAGGATTAGCAGGAAAAAGCAAAAAATTTCAGAATTGCACCTTGCAATGTGGAGATATTACTGTTTGTGCATTTACAATATTCATTGATTTTTGCCATTGAAAAACGTCCAGAAATGTTTGAAGCTACTGACTGAATGAAAGGAGCTGGCATCTCACTCTCTTTGAATCTTCTTTATCATGCTAGGATTAGCAGGAAAAAGCAAAAAATTTCAGAATTGCACCTTGCAATGTGGAGATATTACTGTTTGTGCATTTACAATATTCATTGATTTTTGCCATTGAAAAACATGTTTTTCATATACCAGAAATGTTTGAAGCTACTGACTGAATGAAAGGAGCTGGCATCTCACTCTCTTTGAATCTTCTTTATCCTGCTAGGATTAGCAGGAAAAAGCAAAAAATTTCAGAATTGCACCTTGCAATGTGGAGATATTACTGTTTGTGCATTTACAATATTCATTGATTTTTGCCATTGAAAAACGTCCAGAAATGTTTGAAGCTACTGACTGAATGAAAGGAGCTGGCATCTCACTCTCTTTGAATCTTCTTTATCATGCTAGGATTAGCAGGAAAAAGCAAAAAAATTCAGAATTGCACCTTCAATGTGGAGATATTACTGTTTGTGCATTTACAATATTCATTGATTTTTGCCATTGAAAAACATCATGTTATTCATATACCAGAAATGTTTGAAGCTACTGACTGAATGAAAGGAGCTGGCATCTCACTCTCTTTGAATCTTCTTTATCATGCTAGGATTAACAGGAAAAAGCAAAAAATTTCAGAATTGCACCTTGCAATGTGGAGATATTACTGTTTGTGCATTTACAATATTCATTGATTTTTGCCATTGAAAAACATGTTTTTCATATACCAGAAATGTTTGAAGCTACTGACTGAATGAAAGGAGCTGGCATCTCACTCTCTTTGAATCTTCTTTATCATGCTAGGATTAGCAGGAAAAAGCAAAAAATTTCAGAATTGCACCTTGCAATGTGGAGATATTACTGTTTGTGCATTTACAATATTCATTGATTTTTGCCATTGAAAAACATCATGTTATTCATATACCAGAAATGTTTGAAGCTACTGACTGAATGAAAGGAGCTGGCATCTCACTCTCTTTGAATCTTCTTTATCATGCTAGGATTAACAGGAAAAAGCAAAAAATTTCAGAATTGCACCTTGCAATGTGGAGATATTACTGTTTGTGCATTTACAATATTCATTGATTTTTGCCATTGAAAAACATGTTTTTCATATACCAGAAATGTTTGAAGCTACTGACTGAATGAAAGGAGCTGGCATCTCACTCTCTTTGAATCTTCTTTATCATGCTAGGATTAGCAGGAAAAAGCAAAAAATTTCAGAATTGCACCTTGCAATGTGGAGATATTACTGTTTGTGCATTTACAATATTCATTGATTTTTGCCATTGAAAAACGTTTTTCATATACCAGAAATGTTTGAAGCTACTGACTGAATGAAAGGAGCTGGCATCTCACTCTCTTTGAATCTTCTTTATCATGCTAGGATTAGCAGGAAAAAGCAAAAAATTTCAGAATTGCACCTTGCAATGTGGAGATATTACTGTTTGTGCATTTACAATATTCATTGATTTTTGCCATTGAAAAACATGTTTTTCATATACCAGAAATGTTTGAAGCTACTGACTGAATGAAAGGAGCTGGCATCTCACTCTCTTTGAATCTTCTTTATCATGCTAGGATTAGCAGGAAAAAGCAAAAAATTTCAGAATTGCACCTTGCAATGTGGAGATATTACTGTTTGTGCATTTACAATATTCATTGATTTTTGCCATTGAAAAACATGTTTTTCATATACCAGAAATGTTTGAAGCTACTGACTGAATGAAAGGAGCTGGCATCTCACTCTCTTTGAATCTTCTTTATCCTGCTAGGATTAGCAGGAAACAGCAAAAAATTTCAGAATTGCACCTTGCAATGTGGAGATATTACTGTTTGTGCATTTACAATATTCATTGATTTTTGCCATTGTAAAACGTCCAGAAATGTTTGAAGCTACTGACTGAATGAAAGGAGCTGACATCTCACACTCTTTGAATCTTCTTTATCATGCTAGGATTAGCAGGAAAAAGCAAAAAATTTCAGAATTGCACCTTGCAATGTGGAGATATTACTGTTTGTGCATTTACAATATTCATTGATTTTTGCCATTGAAAAACGTCCAGAAATGTTTGAAGCTACTGACTGAATGAAAGGAGCTGGCATCTCACTCTCTTTGAATCTTCTTTATCATGCTAGGATTAGCAGGAAAAAGCAAAAAATTTCAGAATTGCACCTTGCAATGTGGAGATATTACTGTTTGTGCATTTACAATATTCATTGATTTTTGCCATTGAAAAACATCATGTTATTCATATACCAGAAATGTTTGAAGCTACTGACTGAATGAAAGGAGCTGGCATCTCACTCTCTTTGAATCTTCTTTATCATGCTAGGATTAACAGGAAAAAGCAAAAAATTTCAGAATTGCACCTTGCAATGTGGAGATATTACTGTTTGTGCATTTACAATATTCATTGATTTTTGCCATTGAAAAACGTCCAGAAATGTTTGAAGCTACTGACTGAATGAAAGGAGCTGGCATCTCACTCTCTTTGAATCTTCTTTATCATGCTAGGATTAGCAGGAAAAAGCAAAAAATTTCAGAATTGCACCTTGCAATGTGGAGATATTACTGTTTGTGCATTTACAATATTCATTGATTTTTGCCATTGAAAAACGTCCAGAAATGTTTGAAGCTACTGACTGAATGAAAGGAGCTGGCATCTCACTCTCTTTGAATCTTCTTTATCATGCTAGGATTAGCAGGAAAAAGCAAAAAATTTCAGAATTGCACCTTGCAATGTGGAGATATTACTGTTTGTGCATTTACAATATTCATTGATTTTTGCCATTGAAAAACGTCCAGAAATGTTTGAAGCTACTGACTGAATGAAAGGAGCTGGCATCTCACTCTCTTTGAATCTTCTTTATCATGCTAGGATTAGCAGGAAAAAGCAAAAAAATTCAGAATTGCACCTTGCAATGTGGAGATATTACTGTTTGTGCATTTACAATATTCATTGATTTTTGCCATTGAAAAACATCATGTTATTCATATACCAGAAATGTTTGAAGCTACTGACTGAATGAAAGGAGCTGGCATCTCACTCTCTTTGAATCTTCTTTATCATGCTAGGATTAACAGGAAAAAGCAAAAAATTTCAGAATTGCACCTTGCAATGTGGAGATATTACTGTTTGTGCATTTACAATATTCATTGATTTTTGCCATTGAAAAACATGTTTTTCATATACCAGAAATGTTTGAAGCTACTGACTGAATGAAAGGAGCTGGCATCTCACTCTCTTTGAATCTTCTTTATCATGCTAAGAGGAGCAGGAAAAAGCAAAAAATTTCAGAATTGCACATTGCAATGCGGAGAAATTACTGTTTGTGCATTTACAATATTCATTGATTTTTGCCATTGAAAAACGTCCAGAAATGTTTGAAGCTACTGACTGAATGAAAGGAGCTGGCATCTCACTCTCTTTGAATCTTCTTTATCATGCTATGAGGAGCAGGAAAAAGCAAAAAATTTCAGAATTGCACCTTGCAATGCGGAGAAATTACTGTTTGTGCATTTACAATATTCATTGATTTTTGCCATTGAAAAACGTCCAGAAATGATTGAAGCTACTGACTGAATGAAAGGAGCTGGCATCTCACTCTCTTTGAATCTTCTTTATCATGCTAGGATTAACAGGAAAAAGCAAAAAATTTCAGAATTGCACCTTGCAATGTGGAGATATTACTGTTTGTGCATTTACAATATTCATTGATTTTTGCCATTGAAAAACGTCCAGAAATGTTTGAAGCTACTGACTGAATGAAAGGAGCTGGCATCTCACTCTCTTTGAATCTTCTTTATCATGCTAGGATTAGCAGGAAAAAGCAAAAAATTTCAGAATTGCACCTTGCAATGTGGAGATATTACTGTTTGTACATTTACAATATTCATTGATTTTTGCCATTGAAAAACGTCCAGAAATGTTTGAAGCTACTGACTGAATGAAAGGAGCTGGCATCTCACTCTCTTTGAATCTTCTTTATCATGCTAGGATTAACAGGAAAAAGCAAAAAATTTCAGAATTGCACCTTGCAATGTGGAGATATTACTGTTTGTGCATTTACAATATTCATTGATTTTTGCCATTGAAAAACGTCCAGAAATGTTTGAAGCTACTGACTGAATGAAAGGAGCTGGCATCTCACTCTCTTTGAATCTTCTTTATCATGCTAGGATTAACAGGAAAAAGCAAAAAATTTCAGAATTGCACCTTGCAATGTGGAGATATTACTGTTTGTGCATTTACAATATTCATTGATTTTTGCCATTGAAAAACGTCCAGAAATGTTTGAAGCTACTGACTGAATGAAAGGAGCTGGCATCTCACTCTCTTTGAATCTTCTTTATCATGCTAGGATTAGCAGGAAAAAGCAAAAAATTTCAGAATTGCACCTTGCAATGTGGAGATATTACTGTTTGTGCATTTACAATATTCATTGATTTTTGCCATTGAAAAACATGTTTTTCATATACCAGAAATGTTTGAAGCTACTGACTGAATGAAAGGAGCTGGCATCTCACTCTCTTTGAATCTTCTTTATCATGCTAGGATTAGCAGGAAAAAGCAAAAAATTTCAGAATTGCACCTTGCAATGTGGAGATATTACTGTTTGTGCATTTACAATATTCATTGATTTTTGCCATTGAAAAACGTCCAGAAATGTTTGAAGCTACTGACTGAATGAAAGGAGCTGGCATCTCACTCTCTTTGAATCTTCTTTATCATGCTAGGATTAGCAGGAAAAAGCAAAAAAATTCAGAATTGCACCTTGCAATGTGGAGATATTACTGTTTGTGCATTTACAATATTCATTGATTTTTGCCATTGAAAAACATGTTTTTCATGTACCAGAAATGTTTGAAGCTACTGACTGAATGAAAGGAGCTGGCATCTCACTCTCTTTGAATCTTCTTTATCCTGCTAGGATTAGCAGGAAAAAGCAAAAAATTTCAGAATTGCACCTTGCAATGTGGAGATATTACTGTTTGTGCATTTACAATATTCATTGATTTTTGCCATTGAAAAACGTCCAGAAATGTTTGAAGCTACTGACTGAATGAAAGGAGCTGGCATCTCACTCTCTTTGAATCTTCTTTATCATGCTAGGATTAGCAGGAAAAAGCAAAAAATTTCAGAATTGCACCTTGCAATGTGGAGATATTACTGTTTGTGCATTTACAATATTCATTGATTTTTGCCATTGAAAAACGTCCAGAAATGTTTGAAGCTACTGACTGAATGAAAGGAGCTGGCATCTCACTCTCTTTGAATCTTCTTTATCATGCTAGGATTAGCAGGAAAAAGCAAAAAATTTCAGAATTGCACCTTGCAATGTGGAGATATTACTGTTTGTGCATTTTAAATATTCATTGATTTTTGCCATTGAAAAACATCATGTTATTCATATACCAGAAATGTTTGAAGCTACTGACTGAATGAAAGGAGCTGGCATCTCACTCTCTTTGAATCTTCTTTATCATGCTAGGATTAACAGGAAAAAGCAAAAAATTTCAGAATTGCACCTTGCAATGTGGAGATATTACTGTTTGTGCATTTTCAATATTCATTGATTTTTGCCATTGAAAAACATGTTTTTCATATACCAGAAATGTTTGAAGCTACTGACTGAATGAAAGGAGCTTGCATCTCACTCTCTTTGAATCTTCTTTATCATGCTAGGATTAGCAGGAAAAAGCAAAAAATTTCAGAATTGCACCTTGCAATGTGGAGATATTACTGTTTGTGCATTTACAATATTCATTGATTTTTGCCATTGAAAAACATGTTTTTCATATACCAGAAATGTTTGAAGCTACTGACTGAATGAAAGGAGATGGCATCTCACTCTCTTTGAATCTTCTTTATCATGCTAGGATTAACAGGAAAAAGCAAAAAATTTCAGAATTGCACCTTGCAATGTGGAGATATTACTGTTTGTGCATTTACAATATTCATTGATTTTTGCCATTGAAAAACGTCCAGAAATGTTTGAAGCTACTGACTGAATGAAAGGAGCTGGCATCTCACTCTCTTTGAATCTTCTTTATCATGCTAGGATTAGCAGGAAAAAGCAAAAAATTTCAGAATTGCACCTTGCAATGTGGAGATATTACTGTTTGTGCATTTACAATATTCATTGATTTTTGCCATTGAAAAACATGTTTTTCATATACCAGAAATGTTTGAAGCTACTGACTGAATGAAAGGAGCTGGCATCTCACTCTCTTTGAATCTTCTTTATCCTGCTAGGATTAGCAGGAAAAAGCAAAAAATTTCAGAATTGCACCTTGCAATGTGGAGATATTACTGTTTGTGCATTTACAATATTCATTGATTTTTGCCATTGAAAAACGTCCAGAAATGTTTGAAGCTACTGACTGAATGAAAGGAGCTGGCATCTCACTCTCTTTGAATCTTCTTTATCATGCTAGGATTAGCAGGAAAAAGCAAAAAAATTCAGAATTGCACCTTGCAATGTGGAGATATTACTGTTTGTGCATTTACAATATTCATTGATTTTTGCCATTGAAAAACATCATGTTATTCATATACCAGAAATGTTTGAAGCTACTGACTGAATGAAAGGAGCTGGCATCTCACTCTCTTTGAATCTTCTTTATCATGCTAGGATTAACAGGAAAAAGCAAAAAATTTCAGAATTGCACCTTGCAATGTGGAGATATTACTGTTTGTGCATTTACAATATTCATTGATTTTTGCCATTGAAAAACATGTTTTTCATATACCAGAAATGTTTGAAGCTACTGACTGAATGAAAGGAGCTGGCATCTCACTCTCTTTGAATCTTCTTTATCATGCTAGGATTAGCAGGAAAAAGCAAAAAATTTCAGAATTGCACCTTGCAATGTGGAGATATTACTGTTTGTGCATTTACAATATTCATTGATTTTTGCCATTGAAAAACATCATGTTATTCATATACCAGAAATGTTTGAAGCTACTGACTGAATGAAAGGAGCTGGCATCTCACTCTCTTTGAATCTTCTTTATCATGCTAGGATTAACAGGAAAAAGCAAAAAATTTCAGAATTGCACCTTGCAATGTGGAGATATTACTGTTTGTGCATTTACAATATTCATTGATTTTTGCCATTGAAAAACATGTTTTTCATATACCAGAAATGTTTGAAGCTACTGACTGAATGAAAGGAGCTGGCATCTCACTCTCTTTGAATCTTCTTTATCATGCTAGGATTAGCAGGAAAAAGCAAAAAATTTCAGAATTGCACCTTGCAATGTGGAGATATTACTGTTTGTGCATTTACAATATTCATTGATTTTTGCCATTGAAAAACATGTTTTTCATATACCAGAAATGTTTGAAGCTACTGACTGAATGAAAGGAGCTGGCATCTCACTCTCTTTGAATCTTCTGTATCATGCTAGGATTAGCAGGAAAAAGCAAAAAAATTCAGAATTGCACCTTGCAATGTGGAGATATTACTGTTTGTGCATTTACAATATTCATTGATTTTTGATATTGAAAAACGTCCAGAAATGTTTGAAGCTACTGACTGAATGAAAGGAGCTGGCATCTCACTCTCTTTGAATCTTCTTTATCATGCTAGGATTAGCAGGAAAAAGCAAAAAATTTCAGAATTGCACCTTGCAATGTGGAGATATTACTGTTTGTGCATTTACAATATTCATTGATTTTTGCCATTGAAAAACATGTTTTTCATATACCAGAAATGTTTGAAGCTACTGACTGAATGAAAGGAGCTGGCATCTCACTCTCTTTGAATCTTCTTTATCCTGCTAGGATTAGCAGGAAAAAGCAAAAAATTTCAGAATTGCACCTTGCAATGTGGAGATATTACTGTTTGTGCATTTACAATATTCATTGATTTTTGCCATTGAAAAACGTCCAGAAATGTTTGAAGCTACTGACTGAATGTAAGGAGCTGGCATCTCACTCTCTTTGAATCTTCTTTATCATGCTAGGATTAGCAGGAAAAAGCAAAAAAATTCAGAATTGCACCTTGCAATGTGGAGATATTACTGTTTGTGCATTTACAATATTCATTGATTTTTGCCATTGAAAAACATCATGTTATTCATATACCAGAAATGTTTGAAGCTACTGACTGAATGAAAGGAGCTGGCATCTCACTCTCTTTGAATCTTCTTTATCATGCTAGGATTAACAGGAAAAAGCAAAAAATTTCAGAATTGCACCTTGCAATGTGGAGATATTACTGTTTGTGCATTTACAATATTCATTGATTTTTGCCATTGAAAAACATGTTTTTCATATACCAGAAATGTTTGAAGCTACTGACTGAATGAAAGGAGCTGGCATCTCACTCTCTTTGAATCTTCTTTATCATGCTAGGATTAGCAGGAAAAAGCAAAAAATTTCAGAATTGCACCTTGCAATGTGGAGATATTACTGTTTGTGCATTTACAATATTCATTGATTTTTGCCATTGAAAAACATCATGTTATTCATATACCAGAAATGTTTGAAGCTACTGACTGAATGAAAGGAGCTGGCATCTCACTCTCTTTGAATCTTCTTTATCATGCTAGGATTAACAGGAAAAAGCAAAAAATTTCAGAATTGCACCTTGCAATGTGGAGATATTACTGTTTGTGCATTTACAATATTCATTGATTTTTGCCATTGAAAAACATGTTTTTCATATACCAGAAATGTTTGAAGCTACTGACTGAATGAAAGGAGCTGGCATCTCACTCTCTTTGAATCTTCTTTATCATGCTAGGATTAGCAGGAAAAAGCAAAAAATTTCAGAATTGCACCTTGCAATGTGGAGATATTACTGTTTGTGCATTTACAATATTCATTGATTTTTGCCATTGAAAAACGTTTTTCATATACCAGAAATGTTTGAAGCTACTGACTGAATGAAAGGAGCTGGCATCTCATTCTCTTTGAATCTTCTTTATCATGCTAGGATTAGCAGGAAAAAGCAAAAAATTTCAGAATTGCACCTTGCAATGTGGAGATATTACTGTTTGTGCATTTACAATATTCATTGATTTTTGCCATTGAAAAACATGTTTTTCATATACCAGAAATGTTTGAAGCTACTGACTGAATGAAAGGAGCTGGCATCTCACTCTCTTTGAATCTTCTTTATCATGCTAGGATTAGCAGGAAAAAGCAAAAAATTTCAGAATTGCACCTTGCAATGTGGAGATATTACTGTTTGTGCATTTACAATATTCATTGATTTTTGCCATTGAAAAACATGTTTTTCATATACCAGAAATGTTTGAAGCTACTGACTGAATGAAAGGAGCTGGCATCTCACTCTCTTTGAATCTTCTTTATCCTGCTAGGATTAGCAGGAAACAGCAAAAAATTTCAGAATTGCACCTTGCAATGTGGAGATATTACTGTTTGTGCATTTACAATATTCATTGATTTTTGCCATTGAAAAACGTCCAGAAATGTTTGAAGCTACTGACTGAATGAAAGGAGCTGACATCTCACACTCTTTGAATCTTCTTTATCATGCTAGGATTAGCAGGAAAAAGCAAAAAATTTCAGAATTGCACCTTGCAATGTGGAGATATTACTGTTTGTGCATTTACAATATTCATTGATTTTTGCCATTGAAAAACGTCCAGAAATGTTTGAAGCTACTGACTGAATGAAAGGAGCTGGCATCTCACTCTCTTTGAATCTTCTTTATCATGCTAGGATTAGCAGGAAAAAGCAAAAAATTTCAGAATTGCACCTTGCAATGTGGAGATATTACTGTTTGTGCATTTACAATATTCATTGATTTTTGCCATTGAAAAACATCATGTTATTCATATACCAGAAATGTTTGAAGCTACTGACTGAATGAAAGGAGCTGGCATCTCACTCTCTTTGAATCTTCTTTATCATGCTAGGATTAACAGGAAAAAGCAAAAAATTTCAGAATTGCACCTTGCAATGTGGAGATATTACTGTTTGTGCATTTACAATATTCATTGATTTTTGCCATTGAAAAACATGTTTTTCATATACCAGAAATGTTTGAAGCTACTGACTGAATGAAAGGAGCTGGCATCTCACTCTCTTTGAATCTTCTTTATCATGCTAGGATTAGCAGGAAAAAGCAAAAAATTTCAGAATTGCACCTTGCAATGTGGAGATATTACTGTTTGTGCATTTACAATATTCATTGATTTTTGCCATTGAAAAACATGTTTTTCATATACCAGAAATGTTTGAAGCTACTGACTGAATGAAAGGAGCTGGCATCTCACTCTCTTTGAATCTTCTGTATCATGCTAGGATTAGCAGGAAAAAGCAAAAAAATTCAGAATTGCACCTTGCAATGTGGAGATATTACTGTTTGTGCATTTACAATATTCATTGATTTTTGCTATTGAAAAACGTCCAGAAATGTTTGAAGCTACTGACTGAATGAAAGGAGCTGGCATCTCACTCTCTTTGAATCTTCTTTATCATGCTAGGATTAGCAGGAAAAAGCAAAAAATTTCAGAATTGCACCTTGCAATGTGGAGATATTACTGTTTGTGCATTTACAATATTCATTGATTTTTGCCATTGAAAAACATGTTTTTCATATACCAGAAATGTTTGAAGCTACTGACTGAATGAAAGGAGCTGGCATCTCACTCTCTTTGAATCTTCTTTATCCTGCTAGGATTAGCAGGAAAAAGCAAAAAATTTCAGAATTGCACCTTGCAATGTGGAGATATTACTGTTTGTGCATTTACAATATTCATTGATTTTTGCCATTGAAAAACGTCCAGAAATGTTTGAAGCTACTGACTGAATGAAAGGAGCTGGCATCTCACTCTCTTTGAATCTTCTTTATCATGCTAGGATTAGCAGGAAAAAGCAAAAAAATTCAGAATTGCACCTTGCAATGTGGAGATATTACTGTTTGTGCATTTACAATATTCATTGATTTTTGCCATTGAAAAACATCATGTTATTCATATACCAGAAATGTTTGAAGCTACTGACTGAATGAAAGGAGCTGGCATCTCACTCTCTTTGAATCTTCTTTATCATGCTAGGATTAACAGGAAAAAGCAAAAAATTTCAGAATTGCACCTTGCAATGTGGAGATATTACTGTTTGTGCATTTACAATATTCATTGATTTTTGCCATTGAAAAACATGTTTTTCATATACCAGAAATGTTTGAAGCTACTGACTGAATGAAAGGAGCTGGCATCTCACTCTCTTTGAATCTTCTTTATCATGCTAGGATTAGCAGGAAAAAGCAAAAAATTTCAGAATTGCACCTTGCAATGTGGAGATATTACTGTTTGTGCATTTACAATATTCATTGATTTTTGCCATTGAAAAACATCATGTTATTCATATACCAGAAATGTTTGAAGCTACTGACTGAATGAAAGGAGCTGGCATCTCACTCTCTTTGAATCTTCTTTATCATGCTAGGATTAACAGGAAAAAGCAAAAAATTTCAGAATTGCACCTTGCAATGTGGAGATATTACTGTTTGTGCATTTACAATATTCATTGATTTTTGCCATTGAAAAACATGTTTTTCATATACCAGAAATGTTTGAAGCTACTGACTGAATGAATGGAGCTGGCATCTCACTCTCTTTGAATCTTCTTTATCATGCTAGGATTAGCAGGAAAAAGCAAAAAATTTCAGAATTGCACCTTGCAATGTGGAGATATTACTGTTTGTGCATTTACAATTTTCATTGATTTTTGCCATTGAAAAACGTTTTTCATATACCAGAAATGTTTGAAGCTACTGACTGAATGAAAGGAGCTGGCATCTCATTCTCTTTGAATCTTCTTTATCATGCTAGGATTAGCAGGAAAAAGCAAAAAATTTCAGAATTGCACCTTGCAATGTGGAGATATTACTGTTTGTGCATTTACAATATTCATTGATTTTTGCCATTGAAAAACATGTTTTTCATATACCAGAAATGTTTGAAGCTACTGACTGAATGAAAGGAGCTGGCATCTCACTCTCTTTGAATCTTCTTTATCATGCTAGGATTAGCAGGAAAAAGCAAAAAATTTCAGAATTGCACCTTGCAATGTGGAGATATTACTGTTTGTGCATTTACAATATTCATTGATTTTTGCCATTGAAAAACATGTTTTTCATATACCAGAAATGTTTGAAGCTACTGACTGAATGAAAGGAGCTGGCATCTCACTCTCTTTGAATCTTCTTTATCCTGCTAGGATTAGCAGGAAACAGCAAAAAATTTCAGAATTGCACCTTGCAATGTGGAGATATTACTGTTTGTGCATTTACAATATTCATTGATTTTTGCCATTGAAAAACGTCCAGAAATGTTTGAAGCTACTGACTGAATGAAAGGAGCTGACATCTCACACTCTTTGAATCTTCTTTATCATGCTAGGATTAGCAGGAAAAAGCAAAAAATTTCAGAATTGCACCTTGCAATGTGGAGATATTACTGTTTGTGCATTTACAATATTCATTGATTTTTGCCATTGAAAAACGTCCAGAAATGTTTGAAGCTACTGACTGAATGAAAGGAGCTGGCATCTCACTCTCTTTGAATCTTCTTTATCATGCTAGGATTAGCAGGAAAAAGCAAAAAATTTCAGAATTGCACCTTGCAATGTGGAGATATTACTGTTTGTGCATTTACAATATTCATTGATTTTTGCCATTGAAAAACATCATGTTATTCATATACCAGAAATGTTTGAAGCTACTGACTGAATGAAAGGAGCTGGCATCTCACTCTCTTTGAATCTTCTTTATCATGCTAGGATTAACAGGAAAAAGCAAAAAATTTCAGAATTGCACCTTGCAATGTGGAGATATTACTGTTTGTGCATTTACAATATTCATTGATTTTTGCCATTGAAAAACGTCCAGAAATGTTTGAAGCTACTGACTGAATGAAAGGAGCTGGCATCTCACTCTCTTTGAATCTTCTTTATCATGCTAGGGTTAGCAGGAAAAAGCAAAAAATTTCAGAATTGCACCTTGCAATGTGGAGATATTACTGTTTGTGCATTTACAATATTCATTGATTTTTGCCATTGAAAAACGTCCAGAAATGTTTGAAGCTACTGACTGAATGAAAGGAGCTGGCATCTCACTCTCTTTGAATCTTCTTTATCATGCTAGGATTAGCAGGAAAAAGCAAAAAATTTCAGAATTGCACCTTGCAATGTGGAGATATTACTGTTTGTGCATTTACAATATTCATTGATTTTTGCCATTGAAAAACGTCCAGAAATGTTTGAAGCTACTGACTGAATGAAAGGAGCTGGCATCTCACTCTCTTTGAATCTTCTTTATCATGCTAGGATTAGCAGGAAAAAGCAAAAAATTTCAGAATTGCACCTTGCAATGTGGAGATATTACTGTTTGTGCATTTAAAATATTCATTGATTTTTGCCATTGAAAAACATCATGTTATTCATATACCAGAAATGTTTGAAGCTACTGACTGAATGAAAGGAGCTGGTATCTCACTCTCTTTGAATCTTCTTTATCATGCTAGGATTAACAGGAAAAAGCAAAAAATTTCAGAATTGCACCTTGCAATGTGGAGATATTACTGTTTGTGCATTTTCAATATTCATTGATTTTTGCCATTGAAAAACATGTTTTTCATATACCAGAAATGTTTGAAGCTACTGACTGAATGAAAGGAGCTTGCATCTCACTCTCTTTGAATCTTCTTTATCATGCTAGGATTAGCAGGAAAAAGCAAAAAATTTCAGAATTGCACCTTGCAATGTGGAGATATTACTGTTTGTGCATTTACAATATTCATTGATTTTTGCCATTGAAAAACGTCCAGAAATGTTTGAAGCTACTGACTGAATGAAAGGAGCTGGCATCTCACTCTCTTTGAATCTTCTTTATCATGCTAGGATTAGCAGGAAAAAGCAAAAAAATTCAGAATTGCACCTTGCAATGTGGAGATATTACTGTTTGTGCATTTACAATATTCATTGATTTTTGCCATTGAAAAACATCATGTTATTCATATACCAGAAATGTTTGAAGCTACTGACTGAATGAAAGGAGCTGGCATCTCACTCTCTTTGAATCTTCTTTATCATGCTAGGATTAACAGGAAAAAGCAAAAAATTTCAGAATTGCACCTTGCAATGTGGAGATATTACTGTTTGTGCATTTACAATATTGATTGATTTTTGCCATTGAAAAACATGTTTTTCATATACCAGAAATGTTTGAAGCTACTGACTGAATGAAAGGAGCTGGCATCTCACTCTCTTTGAATCTTCTTTATCATGCTAGGATTAGCAGGAAAAAGCAAAAAATTTCAGAATTGCACCTTGCAATGTGGAGATATTACTGTTTGTGCATTTACAATATTCATTGATTTTTGCCATTGAAAAACATCATGTTATTCATATACCAGAAATGTTTGAAGCTACTGACTGAATGAAAGGAGCTGGCATCTCACTCTCTTTGAATCTTCTTTATCATGCTAGGATTAACAGGAAAAAGCAAAAAATTTCAGAATTGCACCTTGCAATGTGGAGATATTACTGTTTGTGTATTTACAATATTCATTGATTTTTGCCATTGAAAAACATGTTTTTCATATACCAGAAATGTTTGAAGCTACTGACTGAATGAAAGGAGCTGGCATCTCACTCTCTTTGAATCTTCTTTATCATGCTAGGATTAGCAGGAAAAAGCAAAAAATTTCAGAATTGCACCTTGCAATGTGGAGATATTACTGTTTGTGCATTTACAATATTCATTGATTTTTGCCATTGAAAAACGTTTTTCATATACCAGAAATGTTTGAAGCTACTGACTGAATGAAAGGAGCTGGCATCTCACTCTCTTTGAATCTTCTTTATCATGCTAGGATTAGCAGGAAAAAGCAAAAAATTTCAGAATTGCACCTTGCAATGTGGAGATATTACTGTTTGTGCATTTACAATATTCATTGATTTTTGCCATTGAAAAACATGTTTTTCATATACCAGAAATGTTTGAAGCTACTGACTGAATGAAAGGAGCTGGCATCTCACTCTCTTTGAATCTTCTTTATCATGCTAGGATTAGCAGGAAAAAGCAAAAAATTTCAGAATTGCACCTTGCAATGTGGAGATATTACTGTTTGTGCATTTACAATATTCATTGATTTTTGCCATTGAAAAACATGTTTTTCATATACCAGAAATGTTTGAAGCTACTGACTGAATGAAAGGAGCTGGCATCTCACTCTCTTTGAATCTTCTTTATCCTGCTAGGATTAGCAGGAAACAGCAAAAAATTTCAGAATTGCACCTTGCAATGTGGAGATATTACTGTTTGTGCATTTACAATATTCATTGATTTTTGCCATTGAAAAACGTCCAGAAATGTTTGAAGCTACTGACTGAATGAAAGGAGCTGACATCTCACACTCTTTGAATCTTCTTTATCATGCTAGGATTAGCAGGAAAAAGCAAAAAATTTCAGAATTGCACCTTGCAATGTGGAGATATTACTGTTTGTGCATTTACAATATTCATTGATTTTTGCCATTGAAAAACGTCCAGAAATGTTTGAAGCTACTGACTGAATGAAAGGAGCTGGCATCTCACTCTCTTTGAATCTTCTTTATCATGCTAGGATTAGCAGGAAAAAGCAAAAAATTTCAGAATTGCACCTTGCAATGTGGAGATATTACTGTTTGTGCATTTACAATATTCATTGATTTTTGCCATTGAAAAACATCATGTTATTCATATACCAGAAATGTTTGAAGCTACTGACTGAATGAAAGGAGCTGGCATCTCACTCTCTTTGAATCTTCTTTATCATGCTAGGATTAACAGGAAAAAGCAAAAAATTTCAGAATTGCACCTTGCAATGTGGAGATATTACTGTTTGTGCATTTACAATAATCATTGATTTTTGCCATTGAAAAACGTCCAGAAATGTTTGAAGCTACTGACTGAATGAAAGGAGCTGGCATCTCACTCTCTTTGAATCTTCTTTATCATGCTAGGATTAGCAGGAAAAAGCAAAAAATTTCAGAATTGCACCTTGCAATGTGGAGATATTACTGTTTGTGCATTTACAATATTCATTGATTTTTGCCATTGAAAAACGTCCAGAAATGTTTGAAGCTACTGACTGAATGAAAGGAGCTGGCATCTCACTCTCTTTGAATCTTCTTTATCATGCTAGGATTAGCAGGAAAAAGCAAAAAATTTCAGAATTGCACCTTGCAATGTGGAGATATTACTGTTTGTGCATTTACAATATTCATTGATTTTTGCCATTGAAAAACGTCCAGAAATGTTTGAAGCTACTGACTGAATGAAAGGAGCTGGCATCTCACTCTCTTTGAATCTTCTTTATCATGCTAGGATTAGCAGGAAAAAGCAAAAAATTTCAGAATTGCACCTTGCAATGTGGAGATATTACTGTTTGTGCATTTAAAATATTCATTGATTTTTGCCATTGAAAAACATCATGTTATTCATATACCAGAAATGTTTGAAGCTACTGACTGAATGAAAGGAGCTGGCATCTCACTCTCTTTGAATCTTCTTTATCATGCTAGGATTAACAGGAAAAAGCAAAAAATTTCAGAATTGCACCTTGCAATGTGGAGATATTACTGTTTGTGCATTTTCAATATTCATTGATTTTTGCCATTGAAAAACATGTTTTTCATATACCAGAAATGTTTGAAGCTACTGACTGAATGAAAGGAGCTTGCATCTCACTCTCTTTGAATCTTCTTTATCATGCTAGGATTAGCAGGAAAAAGCAAAAAATTTCAGAATTGCACCTTGCAATGTGGAGATATTACTGTTTGTGCATTTACAATATTCATTGATTTTTGCCATTGAAAAACATGTTTTTCATATACCAGAAATGTTTGAAGCTACTGACTGAATGAAAGGAGATGGCATCTCACTCTCTTTGAATCTTCTTTATCATGCTAGGATTAACAGGAAAAAGCAAAAAATTTCAGAATTGCACCTTGCAATGTGGAGATATTACTGTTTGTGCATTTACAATATTCATTGATTTTTGCCATTGAAAAACATCATGTTATTCATATACCAGAAATGTTTGAAGCTACTGACTGAATGAAAGGAGCTGGCATCTCACTCTCTTTGAATCTTCTTTATCATGCTAGGATTAACAGGAAAAAGCAAAAAATTTCAGAATTGCACCTTGCAATGTGGAGATATTACTGTTTGTGCATTTACAATATTCATTGATTTTTGCCATTGAAAAACATGTTTTTCATATACCAGAAATGTTTGAAGCTACTGACTGAATGAAAGGAGCTGGCATCTCACTCTCTTTGAATCTTCTTTATCATGCTAGGATTAGCAGGAAAAAGCAAAAAATTTCAGAATTGCACCTTGCAATGTGGAGATATTACTGTTTGTGCATTTACAATATTCATTGATTTTTGCCATTGAAAAACATCATGTTATTCATATACCAGAAATGTTTGAAGCTACTGACTGAATGAAAGGAGCTGGCATCTCACTCTCTTTGAATCTTCTTTATCATGCTAGGATTAACAGGAAAAAGCAAAAAATTTCAGAATTGCACCTTGCAATGTGGAGATATTACTGTTTGTGCATTTACAATATTCATTGATTTTTGCCATTGAAAAACATGTTTTTCATATACCAGAAATGTTTGAAGCTACTGACTGAATGAAAGGAGCTGGCATCTCACTCTCTTTGAATCTTCTTTATCATGCTAGGATTAGCAGGAAAAAGCAAAAAATTTCAGAATTGCACCTTGCAATGTGGAGATATTACTGTTTGTGCATTTACAATATTCATTGATTTTTGCCATTGAAAAACGTTTTTCATATACCAGAAATGTTTGAAGCTACTGACTGAATGAAAGGAGCTGGCATCTCACTCTCTTTGAATCTTCTTTATCATGCTAGGATTAGCAGGAAAAAGCAAAAAATTTCAGAATTGCACCTTGCAATGTGGAGATATTACTGTTTGTGCATTTACAATATTCATTGATTTTTGCCATTGAAAAACATGTTTTTCATATACCAGAAATGTTTGAAGCTACTGACTGAATGAAAGGAGCTGGCATCTCACTCTCTTTGAATCTTCTTTATCATGCTAGGATTAGCAGGAAAAAGCAAAAAATTTCAGAATTGCACCTTGCAATGTGGAGATATTACTGTTTGTGCATTTACAATATTCATTGATTTTTGCCATTGAAAAACATGTTTTTCATATACCAGAAATGTTTGAAGCTACTGACTGAATGAAAGGAGCTGGCATCTCACTCTCTTTGAATCTTCTTTATCCTGCTAGGATTAGCAGGAAACAGCAAAAAATTTCAGAATTGCACCTTGCAATGTGGAGATATTACTGTTTGTGCATTTACAATATTCATTGATTTTTGCCATTGAAAAACGTCCAGAAATGTTTCAAGCTACTGACTGAATGAAAGGAGCTGACATCTCACACTCTTTGAATCTTCTTTATCATGCTAGGATTAGCAGGAAAAAGCAAAAAATTTCAGAATTGCACCTTGCAATGTGGAGATATTACTGTTTGTGCATTTACAATATTCATTGATTTTTGCCATTGAAAAACGTCCAGAAATGTTTGAAGCTACTGACTGAATGAAAGGAGCTGGCATCTCACTCTCTTTGAATCTTCTTTATCATGCTAGGATTAGCAGGAAAAAGCAAAAAATTTCAGAATTGCACCTTGCAATGTGGAGATATTACTGTTTGTGCATTTACAATATTCATTGATTTTTGCCATTGAAAAACATCATGTTATTCATATACCAGAAATGTTTGAAGCTACTGACTGAATGAAAGGAGCTGGCATCTCACTCTCTTTGAATCTTCTTTATCATGCTAGGATTAACAGGAAAAAGCAAAAAATTTCAGAATTGCACCTTGCAATGTGGAGATATTACTGTTTGTGCATTTACAATATTCATTGATTTTTGCCATTGAAAAACGTCCAGAAATGTTTGAAGCTACTGACTGAATGAAAGGAGCTGGCATCTCACTCTCTTTGAATCTTCTTTATCATGCTAGGATTAGCAGGAAAAAGCAAAAAATTTCAGAATTGCACCTTGCAATGTGGAGATATTACTGTTTGTGCATTTACAATATTCATTGATTTTTGCCATTGAAAAACGTCCAGAAATGTTTGAAGCTACTGACTGAATGAAAGGAGCTGGCATCTCACTCTCTTTGAATCTTCTTTATCATGCTAGGATTAGCAGGAAAAAGCAAACAATTTCAGAATTGCACCTTGCAATGTGGAGATATTACTGTTTGTGCATTTACAATATTCATTGATTTTTGCCATTGAAAAACGTCCAGAAATGTTTGAAGCTACTGACTGAATGAAAGGAGCTGGCATCTCACTCTCTTTGAATCTTCTTTATCATGCTAGGATTAGCAGGAAAAAGCAAAAAATTTCAGAATTGCACCTTGCAATGTGGAGATATTACTGTTTGTGCATTTAAAATATTCATTGATTTTTGCCATTGAAAAACATCATGTTATTCATATACCAGAAATGTTTGAAGCTACTGACTGAATGAAAGGAGCTGGCATCTCACTCTCTTTGAATCTTCTTTATCATGCTAGGATTAACAGGAAAAAGCAAAAAATTTCAGAATTGCACCTTGCAATGTGGAGATATTACTGTTTGTGCATTTTCAATATTCATTGATTTTTGCCATTGAAAAACATGTTTTTCATATACCAGAAATGTTTGAAGCTACTGACTGAATGAAAGGAGCTTGCATCTCACTCTCTTTGAATCTTCTTTATCATGCTAGGATTAGCAGGAAAAAGCAAAAAATTTCAGAATTGCACCTTGCAATGTGGAGATATTACTGTTTGTGCATTTACAATATTCATTGATTTTTGCCATTGAAAAACATGTTTTTCATATACCAGAAATGTTTGAAGCTACTGACTGAATGAAAGGAGATGGCATCTCACTCTCTTTGAATCTTCTTTATCATGCTAGGATTAACAGGAAAAAGCAAAAAATTTCAGAATTGCACCTTGCAATGTGGAGATATTACTGTTTGTGCATTTACAATATTCATTGATTTTTGCCATTGAAAAACGTCCAGAAATGTTTGAAGCTACTGACTGAATGAAAGGAGCTGGCATCTCACTCTCTTTGAATCTTCTTTATCATGCTAGGATTAGCAGGAAAAAGCAAAAAATTTCAGAATTGCACCTTGCAATGTGGAGATATTACTGTTTGTGCATTTACAATATTCATTGATTTTTGCCATTGAAAAACATGTTTTTCATATACCAGAAATGTTTGAAGCTACTGACTGAATGAAAGGAGCTGGCATCTCACTCTCTTTGAATCTTCTTTATCCTGCTAGGATTAGCAGGAAAAAGCAAAAAATTTCAGAATTGCACCTTGCAATGTGGAGATATTACTGTTTGTGCATTTACAATATTCATTGATTTTTGCCATTGAAAAACGTCCAGAAATGTTTGAAGCTACTGACTGAATGAAAGGAGCTGGCATCTCACTCTCTTTGAATCTTCTTTATCATGCTAGGATTAGCAGGAAAAAGCAAAAAAATTCAGAATTGCACCTTGCAATGTGGAGATATTACTGTTTGTGCATTTACAATATTCATTGATTTTTGCCATTGAAAAACATCATGTTATTCATATACCAGAAATGTTTGAAGCTACTGACTGAATGAAAGGAGCTGGCATCTCACTCTCTTTGAATCTTCTTTATCATGCTAGGATTAACAGGAAAAAGCAAAAAATTTCAGAATTGCACCTTGCAATGTGGAGATATTACTGTTTGTGCATTTACAATATTCATTGATTTTTGCCATTGAAAAACATGTTTTTCATATACCAGAAATGTTTGAAGCTACTGACTGAATGAAAGGAGCTGGCATCTCACTCTCTTTGAATCTTCTTTATCATGCTAGGATTAGCAGGAAAAAGCAAAAAATTTCAGAATTGCACCTTGCAATGTGGAGATATTACTGTTTGTGCATTTACAATATTCATTGATTTTTGCCATTGAAAAACATCATGTTATTCATATACCAGAAATGTTTGAAGCTACTGACTGAATGAAAGGAGCTGGCATCTCACTCTCTTTGAATCTTCTTTATCATGCTAGGATTAACAGGAAAAAGCAAAAAATTTCAGAATTGCACCTTGCAATGTGGAGATATTACTGTTTGTGCATTTACAATATTCATTGATTTTTGCCATTGAAAAACATGTTTTTCATATACCAGAAATGTTTGAAGCTACTGACTGAATGAAAGGAGCTGGCATCTCACTCTCTTTGAATCTTCTTTATCATGCTAGGATTAGCAGGAAAAAGCAAAAAATTTCAGAATTGCACCTTGCAATGTGGAGATATTACTGTTTGTGCATTTACAATATTCATTGATTTTTGCCATTGAAAAACATGTTTTTCATATACCAGAAATGTTTGAAGCTACTGACTGAATGAAAGGAGCTGGCATCTCACTCTCTTTGAATCTTCTGTATCATGCTAGGATTAGCAGGAAAAAGCAAAAAAATTCAGAATTGCACCTTGCAATGTGGAGATATTACTGTTTGTGCATTTACAATATTCATTGATTTTTGCCATTGAAAAACATGTTTTTCATATACCAGAAATGTTTGAAGCTACTGACTGAATGAAAGGAGATGGCATCTCACTCTCTTTGAATCTTCTTTATCATGCTAGGATTAACAGGAAAAAGCAAAAAATTTCAGAATTGCACCTTGCAATGTGGAGATATTACTGTTTGTGCATTTACAATATTCATTGATTTTTGCCATTGAAAAACGTCCAGAAATGTTTGAAGCTACTGACTGAATGAAAGGAGCTGGCATCTCACTCTCTTTGAATCTTCTTTATCATGCTTGGATTAGCAGGAAAAAGCAAAAAATTTCAGAATTGCACCTTGCAATGTGGAGATATTACTGTTTGTGCATTTACAATATTCATTGATTTTTGCCATTGAAAAACATGTTTTTCATATACCAGAAATGTTTGAAGCTACTGACTGAATGAAAGGAGCTGGCATCTCACTCTCTTTGAATCTTCTTTATCCTGCTAGGATTAGCAGGAAAAAGCAAAAAATTTCAGAATTGCACCTTGCAATGTGGAGATATTACTGTTTGTGCATTTACAATATTCATTGATTTTTGCCATTGAAAAACGTCCAGAAATGTTTGAAGCTACTGACTGAATGAAAGGAGCTGGCATCTCACTCTCTTTGAATCTTCTTTATCATGCTAGGATTAGCAGGAAAAAGCAAAAAAAATTCAGAATTGCACCTTGCAATGTGGAGATATTACTGTTTGTGCATTTACAATATTCATTGATTTTTGCCATTGAAAAACATCATGTTATTCATATACCAGAAATGTTTGAAGCTACTGACTGAATGAAAGGAGCTGGCATCTCACTCTCTTTGAATCTTCTTTATCATGCTAGGATTAACAGGAAAAAGCAAAAAATTTCAGAATTGCACCTTGCAATGTGGAGATATTACTGTTTGTGCATTTACAATATTCATTGATTTTTGCCATTGAAAAACATGTTTTTCATATACCAGAAATGTTTGAAGCTACTGACTGAATGAAAGGAGCTGGCATCTCACTCTCTTTGAATCTTCTTTATCATGCTAGGATTAGCAGGAAAAAGCAAAAAATTTCAGAATTGCACCTTGCAATGTGGAGATATTACTGTTTGTGCATTTACAATATTCATTGATTTTTGCCATTGAAAAACATCATGTTATTCATATACCAGAAATGTTTGAAGCTACTGACTGAATGAAAGGAGCTGGCATCTCACTCTCTTTGAATCTTCTTTATCATGCTAGGATTAACAGGAAAAAGCAAAAAATTTCAGAATTGCACCTTGCAATGTGGAGATATTACTGTTTGTGCATTTACAATATTCATTGATTTTTGCCATTGAAAAACATGTTTTTCATATACCAGAAATGTTTGAAGCTACTGACTGAATGAAAGGAGCTGGCATCTCACTCTCTTTGAATCTTCTTTATCATGCTAGGATTAGCAGGAAAAAGCAAAAAATTTCAGAATTGCACCTTGCAATGTGGAGATATTACTGTTTGTGCATTTACAATATTCATTGATTTTTGCCATTGAAAAACGTTTTTCATATACCAGAAATGTTTGAAGCTACTGACTGAATGAAAGGAGCTGGCATCTCACTCTCTTTGAATCTTCTTTATCATGCTAGGATTAGCAGGAAAAAGCAAAAAATTTCAGAATTGCACCTTGCAATGTGGAGATATTACTGTTTGTGCATTTACAATATTCATTGATTTTTGCCATTGAAAAACATGTTTTTCATATACCAGAAATGTTTGAAGCTACTGACTGAATGAAAGGAGCTGGCATCTCACTCTCTTTGAATCTTCTTTATCATGCTAGGATTAGCAGGAAAAAGCAAAAAATTTCAGAATTGCACCTTGCAATGTGGAGATATTACTGTTTGTGCATTTACAATATTCATTGATTTTTGCCATTGAAAAACATGTTTTTCATATACCAGAAATGTTTGAAGCTACTGACTGAATGAAAGGAGCTGGCATCTCACTCTCTTTGAATCTTCTTTATCCTGCTAGGATTAGCAGGAAACAGCAAAAAATTTCAGAATTGCACCTTGCAATGTGGAGATATTACTGTTTGTGCATTTACAATATTCATTGATTTTTGCCATTGAAAAACGTCCAGAAATGTTTGAAGCTACTGACTGAATGAAAGGAGCTGACATCTCACACTCTTTGAATCTTCTTTATCATGCTAGGATTAGCAGGAAAAAGCAAAAAATTTCAGAATTGCACCTTGCAATGTGGAGATATTACTGTTTGTGCATTTACAATATTCATTGATTTTTGCCATTTAAAAACGTCCAGAAATGTTTGAAGCTACTGACTGAATGAAAGGAGCTGGCATCTCACTCTCTTTGAATCTTCTTTATCATGCTAGGATTAGCAGGAAAAAGCAAAAAATTTCAGAATTGCACCTTGCAATGTGGAGATATTACTGTTTGTGCATTTACAATATTCATTGATTTTTGCCATTGAAAAACATCATGTTATTCATATACCAGAAATGTTTGAAGCTACTGACTGAATGAAAGGAGCTGGCATCTCACTCTCTTTGAATCTTCTTTATCATGCTAGGATTAACAGGAAAAAGCAAAAAATTTCAGAATTGCACCTTGCAATGTGGAGATATTACTGTTTGTGCATTTACAATATTCATTGATTTTTGCCATTGAAAAACGTCCAGAAATGTTTGAAGCTACTGACTGAATGAAAGGAGCTGGCATCTCACTCTCTTTGAATCTTCTTTATCATGCTAGGATTAGCAGGAAAAAGCAAAAAATTTCAGAATTGCACCTTGCAATGTGGAGATATTACTGTTTGTGCATTTACAATATTCATTGATTTTTGCCATTGAAAAACGTCCAGAAATGTTTGAAGCTACTGACTGAATGAAAGGAGCTGGCATCTCACTCTCTTTGAATCTTCTTTATCATGCTAGGATTAGCAGGAAAAAGCAAAAAATTTCAGAATTGCACCTTGCAATGTGGAGATATTACTGTTTGTGCATTTACAATATTCATTGATTTTTGCCATTGAAAAACGTCCAGAAATGTTTGAAGCTACTGACTGAATGAAAGGAGCTGGCATCTCACTCTCTTTGAATCTTCTTTATCATGCTAGGATTAGCAGGAAAAAGCAAAAAAATTCAGAATTGCACCTTGCAATGTGGAGATATTACTGTTTGTGCATTTACAATATTCATTGATTTTTGCCATTGAAAAACATGTTTTTCATATACCAGAAATGTTTGAAGCTACTGACTGAATGAAAGGAGCTGGCATCTCACTCTCTTTGAATCTTCTTTATCATGCTAAGAGGAGCAGGAAAAAGCAAAAAATTTCAGAATTGCACATTGCAATGCGGAGAAATTACTGTTTGTGCATTTACAATATTCATTGATTTTTGCCATTGAAAAACGTCCAGAAATGTTTGAAGCTACTGACTGAATGAAAGGAGCTGGCATCTCACTCTCTTTGAATCTTCTTTATCATGCTATGAGGAGCAGGAAAAAGCAAAAAATTTCAGAATTGCACCTTGCAATGCGGAGAAATTACTGTTTGTGCATTTACAATATTCATTGATTTTTGCCATTGAAAAACGTCCAGAAATGATTGAAGCTACTGACTGAATGAAAGGAGCTGGCATCTCACTCTCTTTGAATCTTCTTTATCATGCTAGGATTAACAGGAAAAAGCAAAAAATTTCAGAATTGCACCTTGCAATGTGGAGATATTACTGTTTGTGCATTTACAATATTCATTGATTTTTGCCATTGAAAAACGTCCATAAATGTTTGAAGCTACTGACTGAATGAAAGGAGCTGGCATCTCACTCTCTTTGAATCTTCTTTATCATGCTAGGATTAGCAGGAAAAAGCAAAAAATTTCAGAATTGCACCTTGCAATGTGGAGATATTACTGTTTGTGCATTTACAATATTCATTGATTTTTGCCATTGAAAAACGTCCAGAAATGTTTGAAGCTACTGACTGAATGAAAGGAGCTGGCATCTCACTCTCTTTGAATCTTCTTTATCATGCTAGGATTAACAGGAAAAAGCAAAAAATTTCAGAATTGCACCTTGCAATGTGGAGATATTACTGTTTGTGCATTTACAATATTCATTGATTTTTGCAATTGAAAAACGTCCAGAAATGTTTGAAGCTACTGACTGAATGAAAGGAGCTGGCATCTCACTCTCTTTGAATCTTCTTTATCATGCTAGGATTAACAGGAAAAAGCAAAAAATTTCAGAATTGCACCTTGCAATGTGGAGATATTACTGTTTGTGCATTTACAATATTCATTGATTTTTGCCATTGAAAAACGTCCAGAAATGTTTGAAGCTACTGACTGAATGAAAGGAGCTGGCATCTCACTCTCTTTGAATCTTCTTTATCCTGCTAGGATTAGCAGGAAACAGCAAAAAATTTCAGAATTGCACCTTGCAATGTGGAGATATTACTGTTTGTGCATTTACAATATTCATTGATTTTTGCCATTGAAAAACGTCCAGAAATGTTTGAAGCTACTGACTGAATGAAAGGAGCTGACATCTCACACTCTTTGAATCTTCTTTATCATGCTAGGATTAGCAGGAAAAAGCAAAAAATTTCAGAATTGCACCTTGCAATGTGGAGATATTACTGTTTGTGCATTTACAATATTCATTGATTTTTGCCATTTAAAAACGTCCAGAAATGTTTGAAGCTACTGACTGAATGAAAGGAGCTGGCATCTCACTCTCTTTGAATCTTCTTTATCATGCTAGGATTAGCAGGAAAAAGCAAAAAATTTCAGAATTGCACCTTGCAATGTGGAGATATTACTGTTTGTGCATTTACAATATTCATTGATTTTTGCCATTGAAAAACATCATGTTATTCATATACCAGAAATGTTTGAAGCTACTGACTGAATGAAAGGAGCTGGCATCTCACTCTCTTTGAATCTTCTTTATCATGCTAGGATTAACAGGAAAAAGCAAAAAATTTCAGAATTGCACCTTGCAATGTGGAGATATTACTGTTTGTGCATTTACAATATTCATTGATTTTTGCCATTGAAAAACGTCCAGAAATGTTTGAAGCTACTGACTGAATGAAAGGAGCTGGCATCTCACTCTCTTTGAATCTTCTTTATCATGCTAGGATTAGCAGGAAAAAGCAAAAAATTTCAGAATTGCACCTTGCAATGTGGAGATATTACTGTTTGTGCATTTACAATATTCATTGATTTTTGCCATTGAAAAACGTCCAGAAATGTTTGAAGCTACTGACTGAATGAAAGGAGCTGGCATCTCACTCTCTTTGAATCTTCTTTATCATGCTAGGATTAGCAGGAAAAAGCAAAAAATTTCAGAATTGCACCTTGCAATGTGGAGATATTACTGTTTGTGCATTTACAATATTCATTGATTTTTGCCATTGAAAAACGTCCAGAAATGTTTGAAGCTACTGACTGAATGAAAGGAGCTGGCATCTCACTCTCTTTGAATCTTCTTTATCATGCTAGGATTAGCAGGAAAAAGCAAAAAAATTCAGAATTGCACCTTGCAATGTGGAGATATTACTGTTTGTGCATTTACAATATTTATTGATTTTTGCCATTGAAAAACATGTTTTTCATATACCAGAAATGTTTGAAGCTACTGACTGAATGAAAGGAGCTGGCATCTCACTCTCTTTGAATCTTCTTTATCATGCTAAGAGGAGCAGGAAAAAGCAAAAAATTTCAGAATTGCACATTGCAATGCGGAGAAATTACTGTTTGTGCATTTACAATATTCATTGATTTTTGCCATTGAAAAACGTCCAGAAATGTTTGAAGCTACTGACTGAATGAAAGGAGCTGGCATCTCACTCTCTTTGAATCTTCTTTATCCTGCTAGGATTAGCAGGAAACAGCAAAAAATTTCAGAATTGCACCTTGCAATGTGGAGATATTACTGTTTGTGCATTTACAATATTCATTGATTTTTGCCATTGAAAAACGTCCAGAAATGTTTGAAGCTACTGACTGAATGAAAGGAGCTGACATCTCACACTCTTTGAATCTTCTTTATCATGCTAGGATTAGCAGGAAAAAGCAAAAAATTTCAGAATTGCACCTTGCAATGTGGAGATATTACTGTTTGTGCATTTACAATATTCATTGATTTTTGCCATTTAAAAACGTCCAGAAATGTTTGAAGCTACTGACTGAATGAAAGGAGCTGGCATCTCACTCTCTTTGAATCTTCTTTATCATGCTAGGATTAGCAGGAAAAAGCAAAAAATTTCAGAATTGCACCTTGCAATGTGGAGATATTACTGTTTGTGCATTTACAATATTCATTGATTTTTGCCATTGAAAAACATCATGTTATTCATATACCAGAAATGTTTGAAGCTACTGACTGAATGAAAGGAGCTGGCATCTCACTCTCTTTGAATCTTCTTTATCATGCTAGGATTAACAGGAAAAAGCAAAAAATTTCAGAATTGCACCTTGCAATGTGGAGATATTACTGTTTGTGCATTTACAATATTCATTGATTTTTGCCATTGAAAAACGTCCAGAAATGTTTGAAGCTACTGACTGAATGAAAGGAGCTGGCATCTCACTCTCTTTGAATCTTCTTTATCATGCTAGGATTAGCAGGAAAAAGCAAAAAATTTCAGAATTGCACCTTGCAATGTGGAGATATTACTGTTTGTGCATTTACAATATTCATTGATTTTTGCCATTGAAAAACGTCCAGAAATGTTTGAAGCTACTGACTGAATGAAAGGAGCTGGCATCTCACTCTCTTTGAATCTTCTTTATCATGCTAGGATTAGCAGGAAAAAGCAAAAAATTTCAGAATTGCACCTTGCAATGTGGAGATATTACTGTTTGTGCATTTACAATATTCATTGATTTTTGCCATTGAAAAACGTCCAGAAATGTTTGAAGCTACTGACTGAATGAAAGGAGCTGGCATCTCACTCTCTTTGAATCTTCTTTATCATGCTAGGATTAGCAGGAAAAAGCAAAAAAATTCAGAATTGCACCTTGCAATGTGGAGATATTACTGTTTGTGCATTTACAATATTCATTGATTTTTGCCATTGAAAAACATGTTTTTCATATACCAGAAATGTTTGAAGCTACTGACTGAATGAAAGGAGCTGGCATCTCACTCTCTTTGAATCTTCTTTATCATGCTAAGAGGAGCAGGAAAAAGCAAAAAATTTCAGAATTGCACATTGCAATGCGGAGAAATTACTGTTTGTGCATTTACAATATTCATTGATTTTTGCCATTGAAAAACGTCCAGAAATGTTTGAAGCTACTGACTGAATGAAAGGAGCTGGCATCTCACTCTCTTTGAATCTTCTTTATCATGCTATGAGGAGCAGGAAAAAGCAAAAAATTTCAGAATTGCACCTTGCAATGCGGAGAAATTACTGTTTGTGCATTTACAATATTCATTGATTTTTGCCATTGAAAAACGTCCAGAAATGATTGAAGCTACTGACTGAATGAAAGGAGCTGGCATCTCACTCTCTTTGAATCTTCTTTATCATGCTAGGATTAACAGGAAAAAGCAAAAAATTTCAGAATTGCACCTTGCAATGTGGAGATATTACTGTTTGTGCATTTACAATATTCATTGATTTTTGCCATTGAAAAACGTCCAGAAATGTTTGAAGCTACTGACTGAATGAAAGGAGCTGGCATCTCACTCTCTTTGAATCTTCTTTATCATGCTAGGATTAGCAGGAAAAAGCAAAAAATTTCAGAATTGCACCTTGCAATGTGGAGATATTACTGTTTGTGCATTTACAATATTCATTGATTTTTGCCATTGAAAAACGTCCAGAAATGTTTGAAGCTACTGACTGAATGAAAGGAGCTGGCATCTCACTCTCTTTGAATCTTCTTTATCATGCTAGGATTAACAGGAAAAAGCAAAAAATTTCAGAATTGCACCTTGCAATGTGGAGATATTACTGTTTGTGCATTTACAATATTCATTGATTTTTGCCATTGAAAAACATGTTTTTCATATACCAGAAATGTTTGAAGCTACTGACTGAATGAAAGGAGCTGGCATCTCACTCTCTTTGAATCTTCTTTATCATGCTAGGATTAGCAGGAAAAAGCAAAAAATTTCAGAATTGCACCTTGCAATGTGGAGATATTACTGTTTGTGCATTTACAATATTCATTGATTTTTGCCATTGAAAAACATGTTTTTCATATACCAGAAATGTTTGAAGCTACTGACTGAATGAAAGGAGCTGGCATCTCACTCTCTTTGAATCTTCTTTATCCTGCTAGGATTAGCAGGAAACAGCAAAAAATTTCAGAATTGCACCTTGCAATGTGGAGATATTACTGTTTGTGCATTTACAATATTCATTGATTTTTGCCATTGAAAAACGTCCAGAAATGTTTGAAGCTACTGACTGAATGAAAGGAGCTGACATCTCACACTCTTTGAATCTTCTTTATCATGCTAGGATTAGCAGGAAAAAGCAAAAAATTTCAGAATTGCACCTTGCAATGTGGAGATATTACTGTTTGTGCATTTACAATATTCATTGATTTTTGCCATTTAAAAACGTCCAGAAATGTTTGAAGCTACTGACTGAATGAAAGGAGCTGGCATCTCACTCTCTTTGAATCTTCTTTATCATGCTAGGATTAGCAGGAAAAAGCAAAAAATTTCAGAATTGCACCTTGCAATGTGGAGATATTACTGTTTGTGCATTTACAATATTCATTGATTTTTGCCATTGAAAAACATCATGTTATTCATATACCAGAAATGTTTGAAGCTACTGACTGAATGAAAGGAGCTGGCATCTCACTCTCTTTGAATCTTCTTTATCATGCTAGGATTAACAGGAAAAAGCAAAAAATTTCAGAATTGCACCTTGCAATGTGGAGATATTACTGTTTGTGCATTTACAATATTCATTGATTTTTGCCATTGAAAAACGTCCAGAAATGTTTGAAGCTACTGACTGAATGAAAGGAGCTGGCATCTCACTCTCTTTGAATCTTCTTTATCATGCTAGGATTAGCAGGAAAAAGCAAAAAATTTCAGAATTGCACCTTGCAATGTGGAGATATTACTGTTTGTGCATTTACAATATTCATTGATTTTTGCCATTGAAAAACGTCCAGAAATGTTTGAAGCTACTGACTGAATGAAAGGAGCTGGCATCTCACTCTCTTTGAATCTTCTTTATCATGCTAGGATTAGCAGGAAAAAGCAAAAAATTTCAGAATTGCACCTTGCAATGTGGAGATATTACTGTTTGTGCATTTACAATATTCATTGATTTTTGCCATTGAAAAACGTCCAGAAATGTTTGAAGCTACTGACTGAATGAAAGGAGCTGGCATCTCACTCTCTTTGAATCTTCTTTATCATGCTAGGATTAGCAGGAAAAAGCAAAAAAATTCAGAATTGCACCTTGCAATGTGGAGATATTACTGTTTGTGCATTTACAATATTCATTGATTTTTGCCATTGAAAAACATGTTTTTCATATACCAGAAATGTTTGAAGCTACTGACTGAATGAAAGGAGCTGGCATCTCACTCTCTTTGAATCTTCTTTATCATGCTAAGAGGAGCAGGAAAAAGCAAAAAATTTCAGAATTGCACATTGCAATGCGGAGAAATTACTGTTTGTGCATTTACAATATTCATTGATTTTTGCCATTGAAAAACGTCCAGAAATGTTTGAAGCTACTGACTGAATGAAAGGAGCTGGCATCTCACTCTCTTTGAATCTTCTTTATCATGCTATGAGGAGCAGGAAAAAGCAAAAAATTTCAGAATTGCACCTTGCAATGCGGAGAAATTACTGTTTGTGCATTTACAATATTCATTGATTTTTGCCATTGAAAAACGTCCAGAAATGATTGAAGCTACTGACTGAATGAAAGGAGCTGGCATCTCACTCTCTTTGAATCTTCTTTATCATGCTAGGATTAACAGGAAAAAGCAAAAAATTTCAGAATTGCACCTTGCAATGTGGAGATATTACTGTTTGTGCATTTACAATATTCATTGATTTTTGCCATTGAAAAACGTCCAGAAATGTTTGAAGCTACTGACTGAATGAAAGGAGCTGGCATCTCACTCTCTTTGAATCTTCTTTATCATGCTAGGATTAGCAGGAAAAAGCAAAAAATTTCAGAATTGCACCTTGCAATGTGGAGATATTACTGTTTGTGCATTTACAATATTCATTGATTTTTGCCATTGAAAAACGTCCAGAAATGTTTGAAGCTACTGACTGAATGAAAGGAGCTGGCATCTCACTCTCTTTGAATCTTCTTTATCATGCTAGGATTAACAGGAAAAAGCAAAAAATTTCAGAATTGCACCTTGCAATGTGGAGATATTACTGTTTGTGCATTTACAATATTCATTGATTTTTGCAATTGAAAAACGTCCAGAAATGTTTGAAGCTACTGACTGAATGAAAGGAGCTGGCATCTCACTCTCTTTGAATCTTCTTTATCATGCTAGGATTAACAGGAAAAAGCAAAAAATTTCAGAATTGCACCTTGCAATGTGGAGATATTACTGTTTGTGCATTTACAATATTCATTGATTTTTGCCATTGAAAAACGTCCAGAAATGTTTGAAGCTACTGACTGAATGAAAGGAGCTGGCATCTCACTCTCTTTGAATCTTCTTTATCATGCTAGGATTAGCAGGAAAAAGCAAAAAATTTCAGAATTGCACCTTGCAATGTGGAGATATTACTGTTTGTGCATTTACAATATTCATTGATTTTTGCCATTGAAAAACATGTTTTTCATATACCAGAAATGTTTGAAGCTACTGACTGAATGAAAGGAGCTGGCATCTCACTCTCTTTGAATCTTCTTTATCCTGCTAGGATTAGCAGGAAAAAGCAAAAAATTTCAGAATTGCACCTTGCAATGTGGAGATATTACTGTTTGTGCATTTACAATATTCATTGATTTTTGCCATTGAAAAACGTCCAGAAATGTTTGAAGCTACTGACTGAATGAAAGGAGCTGGCATCTCACTCTCTTTGAATCTTCTTTATCATGCTAGGATTAGCAGGAAAAAGCAAAAAATTTCAGAATTGCACCTTGCAATGTGGAGATATTACTGTTTGTGCATTTACAATATTCATTGATTTTTGCCATTGAAAAACGTCCAGAAATGTTTGAAGCTACTGACTGAATGAAAGGAGCTGGCATCTCACTCTCTTTGAATCTTCTTTATCATGCTAGGATTAGCAGGAAAAAGCAAAAAATTTCAGAATTGCACCTTGCAATGTGGAGATATTACTGTTTGTGCATTTACAATATTCATTGATTTTTGCCATTGAAAAACGTCCAGAAATGTTTGAAGCTACTGACTGAATGAAAGGAGCTGGCATCTCACTCTCTTTGAATCTTCTTTATCATGCTAGGATTAGAAGGAAAAAGCAAAAAATTTCAGAATTGCACCTTGCAATGTGGAGATATTACTGTTTGTGCATTTACAATATTCATTGATTTTTGCCATTGAAAAACGTCCAGAAATGTTTGAAGCTACTGACTGAATGAAAGGAGCTGGCATCTCACTC
The DNA here is from genome assembly GCF_046119375.1 of Phyllobates terribilis. Taxonomy (NCBI): domain Eukaryota; kingdom Metazoa; phylum Chordata; class Amphibia; order Anura; family Dendrobatidae; genus Phyllobates; species Phyllobates terribilis. The sequence goes on along the minus strand of NW_027363996.1, from coordinate 257,728 downwards.
TCTTTGAATCTTCTTTATCATGCTAGGATTAACAGGAAAAAGCAAAAAATTTCAGAATTGCACCTTGCAATGTGGAGATATTACTGTTTGTGCATTTACAATATTCATTGATTTTTGCAATTGAAAAACGTCCAGAAATGTTTGAAGCTACTGACTGAATGAAAGGAGCTGGCATCTCACTCTCTTTGAATCTTCTTTATCATGCTAGGATTAACAGGAAAAAGCAAAAAATTTCAGAATTGCACCTTGCAATGTGGAGATATTACTGTTTGTGCATTTACAATATTCATTGATTTTTGCCATTGAAAAACGTCCAGAAATGTTTGAAGCTACTGACTGAATGAAAGGAGCTGGCATCTCACTCTCTTTGAATCTTCTTTATCATGCTAGGATTAGCAGGAAAAAGCAAAAAATTTCAGAATTGCACCTTGCAATGTGGAGATATTACTGTTTGTGCATTTACAATATTCATTGATTTTTGCCATTGAAAAACATGTTTTTCATATACCAGAAATGTTTGAAGCTACTGACTGAATGAAAGGAGCTGGCATCTCACTCTCTTTGAATCTTCTTTATCCTGCTAGGATTAGCAGGAAAAAGCAAAAAATTTCAGAATTGCACCTTGCAATGTGGAGATATTACTGTTTGTGCATTTACAATATTCATTGATTTTTGCCATTGAAAAACGTCCAGAAATGTTTGAAGCTACTGACTGAATGAAAGGAGCTGGCATCTCACTCTCTTTGAATCTTCTTTATCATGCTAGGATTAGCAGGAAAAAGCAAAAAATTTCAGAATTGCACCTTGCAATGTGGAGATATTACTGTTTGTGCATTTACAATATTCATTGATTTTTGCCATTGAAAAACGTCCAGAAATGTTTGAAGCTACTGACTGAATGAAAGGAGCTGGCATCTCACTCTCTTTGAATCTTCTTTATCATGCTAGGATTAGCAGGAAAAAGCAAAAAATTTCAGAATTGCACCTTGCAATGTGGAGATATTACTGTTTGTGCATTTAAAATATTCATTGATTTTTGCCATTGAAAAACATCATGTTATTCATATACCAGAAATGTTTGAAGCTACTGACTGAATGAAAGGAGCTGGCATCTCACTCTCTTTGAATCTTCTTTATCATGCTAGGATTAACAGGAAAAAGCAAAAAATTTCAGAATTGCACCTTGCAATGTGGAGATATTACTGTTTGTGCATTTTCAATATTCATTGATTTTTGCCATTGAAAAACATGTTTTTCATATACCAGAAATGTTTGAAGCTACTGACTGAATGAAAGGAGCTGGCATCTCACTCTCTTTGAATCTTCTTTATCATGCTAGGATTAGCAGGAAAAAGCAAAAAATTTCAGAATTGCACCTTGCAATGTGGAGATATTACTGTTTGTGCATTTACAATATTCATTGATTTTTGCCATTGAAAAACATGTTTTTCATATACCAGAAATGTTTGAAGCTACTGACTGAATGAAAGGAGATGGCATCTCACTCTCTTTGAATCTTCTTTATCATGCTAGGATTAACAGGAAAAAGCAAAAAATTTCAGAATTGCACCTTGCAATGTGGAGATATTACTGTTTGTGCATTTACAATATTCATTGATTTTTGCCATTGAAAAACGTCCAGAAATGTTTGAAGCTACTGACTGAATGAAAGGAGCTGGCATCTCACTCTCTTTGAATCTTCTTTATCATGCTAGGATTAGCAGGAAAAAGCAAAAAATTTCAGAATTGCACCTTGCAATGTGGAGATATTACTGTTTGTGCATTTACAATATTCATTGATTTTTGCCATTGAAAAACATGTTTTTCATATACCAGAAATGTTTGAAGCTACTGACTGAATGAAAGGAGCTGGCATCTCACTCTCTTTGAATCTTCTTTATCCTGCTAGGATTAGCAGGAAAAAGCAAAAAATTTCAGAATTGCACCTTGCAATGTGGAGATATTACTGTTTGTGCATTTACAATATTCATTGATTTTTGCCATTGAAAAACGTCCAGAAATGTTTGAAGCTACTGACTGAATGAAAGGAGCTGGCATCTCACTCTCTTTGAATCTTCTTTATCATGCTAGGATTAGCAGGAAAAAGCAAAAAAATTCAGAATTGCACCTTGCAATGTGGAGATATTACTGTTTGTGCATTTACAATATTCATTGATTTTTGCCATTGAAAAACATCATGTTATTCATATGCCAGAAATGTTTGAAGCTACTGACTGAATGAAAGGAGCTGGCATCTCACTCTCTTTGAATCTTCTTTATCATGCTAGGATTAACAGGAAAAAGCAAAAAATTTCAGAATTGCACCTTGCAATGTGGAGATATTACTGTTTGTGCATTTACAATATTCATTGATTTTTGCCATTGAAAAACATGTTTTTCATATACCAGAAATGTTTGAAGCTACTGACTGAATGAAAGGAGCTGGCATCTCACTCTCTTTGAATCTTCTTTATCATGCTAGGATTAGCAGGAAAAAGCAAAAAATTTCAGAATTGCACCTTGCAATGTGGAGATATTACTGTTTGTGCATTTACAATATTCATTGATTTTTGCCATTGAAAAACATCATGTTATTCATATACCAGAAATGTTTGAAGCTACTGACTGAATGAAAGGAGCTGGCATCTCACTCTCTTTGAATCTTCTTTATCATGCTAGGATTAACAGGAAAAAGCAAAAAATTTCAGAATTGCACCTTGCAATGTGGAGATATTACTGTTTGTGCATTTACAATATTCATTGATTTTTGCCATTGAAAAACATGTTTTTCATATACCAGAAATGTTTGAAGCTACTGACTGAATGAAAGGAGCTGGCATCTCACTCTCTTTGAATCTTCTTTATCATGCTAGGATTAGCAGGAAAAAGCAAAAAATTTCAGAATTGCACCTTGCAATGTGGAGATATTACTGTTTGTGCATTTACAATATTCATTGATTTTTGCCATTGAAAAACGTTTTTCATATACCAGAAATGTTTGAAGCTACTGACTGAATGAAAGGAGCTGGCATCTCACTCTCTTTGAATCTTCTTTATCATGCTAGGATTAGCAGGAAAAAGCAAAAAATTTCAGAATTGCACCTTGCAATGTGGAGATATTACTGTTTGTGCATTTACAATATTCATTGATTTTTGCCATTGAAAAACATGTTTTTCATATACCAGAAATGTTTGAAGCTACTGACTGAATGAAAGGAGCTGGCATCTCACTCTCTTTGAATCTTCTGTATCATGCTAGGATTAGCAGGAAAAAGCAAAAAATTTCAGAATTGCACCTTGCAATGTGGAGATATTACTGTTTGTGCATATACAATATTCATTGATTTTTGCCATTGAAAAACATGTTTTTCATATACCAGAAATGTTTGAAGCTACTGACTGAATGAAAGGAGATGGCATCTCACTCTCTTTGAATCTTCTTTATCATGCTAGGATTAACAGGAAAAAGCAAAAAATTTCAGAATTGCACCTTGCAATGTGGAGATATTACTGTTTGTGCATTTACAATATTCATTGATTTTTGCCATTGAAAAACGTCCAGAAATGTTTGAAGCTACTGACTGAATGAAAGGAGCTGGCATCTCACTCTCTTTGAATCTTCTTTATCATGCTAGGATTAGCAGGAAAAAGCAAAAAATTTCAGAATTGCACCTTGCAATGTGGAGATATTACTGTTTGTGCATTTACAATATTCATTGATTTTTGCCATTGAAAAACATGTTTTTCATATACCAGAAATGTTTGAAGCTACTGACTGAATGAAAGGAGCTGGCATCTCACTCTCTTTGAATCTTCTTTATCCTGCTAGGATTAGCAGGAAAAAGCAAAAAATTTCAGAATTGCACCTTGCAATGTGGAGATATTACTGTTTGTGCATTTACAATATTCATTGATTTTTGCCATTGAAAAACGTCCAGAAATGTTTGAAGCTACTGACTGAATGAAAGGAGCTGGCATCTCACTCTCTTTGAATCTTCTTTATCATGCTAGGATTAGCAGGAAAAAGCAAAAAAATTCAGAATTGCACCTTGCAATGTGGAGATATTACTGTTTGTGCATTTACAATATTCATTGATTTTTGCCATTGAAAAACATCATGTTATTCATATACCAGAAATGTTTGAAGCTACTGACTGAATGAAAGGAGCTGGCATCTCACTCTCTTTGAATCTTCTTTATCATGCTAGGATTAACAGGAAAAAGCAAAAAATTTCAGAATTGCACCTTGCAATGTGGAGATATTACTGTTTGTGCATTTACAATATTCATTGATTTTTGCCATTGAAAAACATGTTTTTCATATACCAGAAATGTTTGAAGCTACTGACTGAATGAAAGGAGCTGGCATCTCACTCTCTTTGAATCTTCTTTATCATGCTAGGATTAGCAGGAAAAAGCAAAAAATTTCAGAATTGCACCTTGCAATGTGGAGATATTACTGTTTGTGCATTTACAATATTCATTGATTTTTGCCATTGAAAAACGTTTTTCATATACCAGAAATGTTTGAAGCTACTGACTGAATGAAAGGAGCTGGCATCTCACTCTCTTTGAATCTTCTTTATCATGCTAGGATTAGCAGGAAAAAGCAAAAAATTTCAGAATTGCACCTTGCAATGTGGAGATATTACTGTTTGTGCATTTACAATATTCATTGATTTTTGCCATTGAAAAACATGTTTTTCATATACCAGAAATGTTTGAAGCTACTGACTGAATGAAAGGAGCTGGCATCTCACTCTCTTTGAATCTTCTTTATCATGCTAGGATTATCAGGAAAAAGCAAAAAATTTCAGAATTGCACCTTGCAATGTGGAGATATTACTGTTTGTGCATTTACAATATTCATTGATTTTTGCCATTGAAAAACATGTTTTTCATATACCAGAAATGTTTGAAGCTACTGACTGAATGAAAGGAGCTGGCATCTCACTCTCTTTGAATCTTCTTTATCCTGCTAGGATTAGCAGGAAACAGCAAAAAATTTCAGAATTGCACCTTGCAATGTGGAGATATTACTGTTTGTGCATTTACAATATTCATTGATTTTTGCCATTGAAAAACGTCCAGAAATGTTTGAAGCTACTGACTGAATGAAAGGAGCTGACATCTCACACTCTTTGAATCTTCTTTATCATGCTAGGATTAGCAGGAAAAAGCAAAAAATTTCAGAATTGCACCTTGCAATGTGGAGATATTACTGTTTGTGCATTTACAATATTCATTGATTTTTGCCATTGAAAAACGTCCAGAAATGTTTGAAGCTACTGACTGAATGAAAGGAGCTGGCATCTCACTCTCTTTGAATCTTCTTTATCATGCTAGGATTAGCAGGAAAAAGCAAAAAATTTCAGAATTGCACCTTGCAATGTGGAGATATTACTGTTTGTGCATTTACAATATTCATTGATTTTTGCCATTGAAAAACATCATGTTATTCATATACCAGAAATGTTTGAAGCTACTGACTGAATGAAAGGAGCTGGCATCTCACTCTCTTTGAATCTTCTTTATCATGCTAGGATTAACAGGAAAAAGCAAAAAATTTCAGAATTGCACCTTGCAATGTGGAGATATTACTGTTTGTGCATTTACAATATTCATTGATTTTTGCCATTGAAAAACGTCCAGAAATGTTTGAAGCTACTGACTGAATGAAAGGAGCTGGCATCTCACTCTCTTTGAATCTTCTTTATCATGCTAGGATTAGCAGGAAAAAGCAAAAAATTTCAGAATTGCACCTTGCAATGTGGAGATATTACTGTTTGTGCATTTACAATATTCATTGATTTTTGCCATTGAAAAACGTCCAGAAATGTTTGAAGCTACTGACTGAATGAAAGGAGCTGGCATCTCACTCTCTTTGAATCTTCTTTATCATGCTAGGATTAGCAGGAAAAAGCAAAAAAATTCAGAATTGCACCTTGCAATGTGGAGATATTACTGTTTGTGCATTTACAATATTCATTGATTTTTGCCATTGAAAAACATGTTTTTCATATACCAGAAATGTTTGAAGCTACTGACTGAATGAAAGGAGCTGGCATCTCACTCTCTTTGAATCTTCTTTATCATGCTAAGAGGAGCAGGAAAAAGCAAAAAATTTCAGAATTGCACATTGCAATGCGGAGAAATTACTGTCTGTGCATTTACAATATTCATTGATTTTTGCCATTGAAAAACGTCCAGAAATGTTTGAAGCTACTGACTGAATGAAAGGAGCTGGCATCTCACTCTCTTTGAATCTTCTTTATCATGCTATGAGGAGCAGGAAAAAGCAAAAAATTTCAGAATTGCACCTTGCAATGCGGAGAAATTACTGTTTGTGCATTTACAATATTCATTGATTTTTGCCATTGAAAAACGTCCAGAAATGATTGAAGCTACTGACTGAATGAAAGGAGCTGGCATCTCACTCTCTTTGAATCTTCTTTATCATGCTAGGATTAACAGGAAAAAGCAAAAAATTTCAGAATTGCACCTTGCAATGTGGAGATATTACTGTTTGTGCATTTACAATATTCATTGATTTTTGCCATTGAAAAACGTCCAGAAATGTTTGAAGCTACTGACTGAATGAAAGGAGCTGGCATCTCACTCTCTTTGAATCTTCTTTATCATGCTAGGATTAGCAGGAAAAAGCAAAAAATTTCAGAATTGCACCTTGCAATGTGGAGATATTACTGTTTGTGCATTTACAATATTCATTGATTTTTGCCATTGAAAAACGTCCAGAAATGTTTGAAGCTACTGACTGAATGAAAGGAGCTGGCATCTCACTCTCTTTGAATCTTCTTTATCATGCTAGGATTAACAGGAAAAAGCAAAAAATTTCAGAATTGCACCTTGCAATGTGGAGATATTACTGTTTGTGCATTTACAATATTCATTGATTTTTGCAATTGAAAAACGTCCAGAAATGTTTGAAGCTACTGACTGAATGAAAGGAGCTGGCATCTCACTCTCTTTGAATCTTCTTTATCATGCTAGGATTAACAGGAAAAAGCAAAAAATTTCAGAATTGCACCTTGCAATGTGGAGATATTACTGTTTGTGCATTTACAATATTCATTGATTTTTGCCATTGAAAAACGTCCAGAAATGTTTGAAGCTACTGACTGAATGAAAGGAGCTGGCATCTCACTCTCTTTGAATCTTCTTTATCATGCTAGGATTAGCAGGAAAAAGCAAAAAATTTCAGAATTGCACCTTGCAATGTGGAGATATTACTGTTTGTGCATTTACAATATTCATTGATTTTTGCCATTGAAAAACATGTTTTTCATATACCAGAAATGTTTGAAGCTACTGACTGAATGAAAGGAGCTGGCATCTCACTCTCTTTGAATCTTCTTTATCCTGCTAGGATTAGCAGGAAAAAGCAAAAAATTTCAGAATTGCACCTTGCAATGTGGAGATATTACTGTTTGTGCATTTACAATATTCATTGATTTTTGCCATTGAAAAACGTCCAGAAATGTTTGAAGCTACTGACTGAATGAAAGGAGCTGGCATCTCACTCTCTTTGAATCTTCTTTATCATGCTAGGATTAGCAGGAAAAAGCAAAAAATTTCAGAATTGCACCTTGCAATGTGGAGATATTACTGTTTGTGCATTTACAATATTCATTGATTTTTGCCATTGAAAAACGTCCAGAAATGTTTGAAGCTACTGACTGAATGAAAGGAGCTGGCATCTCACTCTCTTTGAATCTTCTTTATCATGCTAGGATTAGCAGGAAAAAGCAAAAAATTTCAGAATTGCACCTTGCAATGTGGAGATATTACTGTTTGTGCATTTACAATATTCATTGATTTTTGCAATTGAAAAACGTCCAGAAATGTTTGAAGCTACTGACTGAATGAAAGGAGCTGGCATCTCACTCTCTTTGAATCTTCTTTATCATGCTAGGATTAACAGGAAAAAGCAAAAAATTTCAGAATTGCACCTTGCAATGTGGAGATATTACTGTTTGTGCATTTACAATATTCATTGATTTTTGCCATTGAAAAACGTCCAGAAATGTTTGAAGCTACTGACTGAATGAAAGGAGCTGGCATCTCACTCTCTTTGAATCTTCTTTATCATGCTAGGATTAGCAGGAAAAAGCAAAAAATTTCAGAATTGCACCTTGCAATGTGGAGATATTACTGTTTGTGCATTTACAATATTCATTGATTTTTGCCATTGAAAAACATGTTTTTCATATACCAGAAATGTTTGAAGCTACTGACTGAATGAAAGGAGCTGGCATCTCACTCTCTTTGAATCTTCTTTATCCTGCTAGGATTAGCAGGAAAAAGCAAAAAATTTCAGAATTGCACCTTGCAATGTGGAGATATTACTGTTTGTGCATTTACAATATTCATTGATTTTTGCCATTGAAAAACGTCCAGAAATGTTTGAAGCTACTGACTGAATGAAAGGAGCTGGCATCTCACTCTCTTTGAATCTTCTTTATCATGCTAGGATTAGCAGGAAAAAGCAAAAAATTTCAGAATTGCACCTTGCAATGTGGAGATATTACTGTTTGTGCATTTACAATATTCATTGATTTTTGCCATTGAAAAACGTCCAGAAATGTTTGAAGCTACTGACTGAATGAAAGGAGCTGGCATCTCACTCTCTTTGAATCTTCTTTATCATGCTAGGATTAACAGGAAAAAGCAAAAAATTTCAGAATTGCACCTTGCAATGTGGAGATATTACTGTTTGTGCATTTACAATATTCATTGATTTTTGCCATTGAAAAACGTCCAGAAATGTTTGAAGCTACTGACTGAATGAAAGGAGCTGGCATCTCACTATCTTTGAATCTTCTTTATCATGCTAGGATTAACAGGAAAAAGCAAAAAATTTCAGAATTGCACCTTGCAATGTGGAGATATTACTGTTTGTGCATTTACAATATTCATTGATTTTTGCCATTGAAAAACGTCCAGAAATGTTTGAAGCTACTGACTGAATGAAAGGAGCTGGCATCTCACTCTCTTTGAATCTTCTTTATCATGCTAGGATTAGCAGGAAAAAGCAAAAAATTTCAGAATTGCACCTTGCAATGTGGAGATATTACTGTTTGTGCATTTACAATATTCATTGATTTTTGCCATTGAAAAACATGTTTTTCATATACCAGAAATGTTTGAAGCTACTGACTGAATGAAAGGAGCTGGCATCTCACTCTCTTTGAATCTTCTTTATCATGCTAGGATTAGCAGGAAAAAGCAAAAAATTTCAGAATTGCACCTTGCAATGTGGAGATATTACTGTTTGTGCATTTACAATATTCATTGATTTTTGCCATTGAAAAACGTCCAGAAATGTTTGAAGCTACTGACTGAATGAAAGGAGCTGGCATCTCACTCTCTTTGAATCTTCTTTATCATGCTAGGATTAGCAGGAAAAAGCAAAAAAATTCAGAATTGCACCTTGCAATGTGGAGATATTACTGTTTGTGCATTTACAATATTCATTGATTTTTGCCATTGAAAAACATGTTTTTCATATACCAGAAATGTTTGAAGCTACTGACTGAATGAAAGGAGCTGGCATCTCACTCTCTTTGAATCTTCTTTATCCTGCTATGATTAGCAGGAAAAAGCAAAAAATTTCAGAATTGCACCTTGCAATGTGGAGATATTACTGTTTGTGCATTTACAATATTCATTGATTTTTGCCATTGAAAAACGTCCAGAAATGTTTGAAGCTACTGACTGAATGAAAGGAGCTGGCATCTCACTCTCTTTGAATCTTCTTTATCATGCTAGGATTAGCAGGAAAAAGCAAAAAATTTCAGAATTGCACCTTGCAATGTGGAGATATTACTGTTTGTGCATTTACAATATTCATTGATTTTTGCCATTGAAAAACGTCCAGAAATGTTTGAAGCTACTGACTGAATGAAAGGAGCTGGCATCTCACTCTCTTTGAATCTTCTTTATCATGCTAGGATTAGCAGGAAAAAGCAAAAAATTTCAGAATTGCACCTTGCAATGTGGAGATATTACTGTTTGTGCATTTAAAATATTCATTGATTTTTGCCATTGAAAAACATCATGTTATTCATATACCAGAAATGTTTGAAGCTACTGACTGAATGAAAGGAGCTGACATCTCACTCTCTTTGAATCTTCTTTATCATGCTAGGATTAACAGGAAAAAGCAAAAAATTTCAGAATTGCACCTTGCAATGTGGAGATATTACTGTTTGTGCATTTTCAATATTCATTGATTTTTGCCATTGAAAAACATGTTTTTCATATACCAGAAATGTTTGAAGCTACTGACTGAATGAAAGGAGCTGGCATCTCACTCTCTTTGAATCTTCTTTATCATGCTAGGATTAGCAGGAAAAAGCAAAAAATTTCAGAATTGCACCTTGCAATGTGGAGATATTACTGTTTGTGCATTTACAATATTCATTGATTTTTGCCATTGAAAAACATGTTTTTCATATACCAGAAATGTTTGAAGCTACTGACTGAATGAAAGGAGATGGCATCTCACTCTCTTTGAATCTTCTTTATCATGCTAGGATTAACAGGAAAAAGCAAAAAATTTCAGAATTGCACCTTGCAATGTGGAGATATTACTGTTTGTGCATTTACAATATTCATTGATTTTTGCCATTGAAAAACGTCCAGAAATGTTTGAAGCTACTGACTGAATGAAAGGAGCTGGCATCTCACTCTCTTTGAATCTTCTTTATCATGCTAGGATTAGCAGGAAAAAGCAAAAAATTTCAGAATTGCACCTTGCAATGTGGAGATATTACTGTTTGTGCATTTACAATATTCATTGATTTTTGCCATTGAAAAACATGTTTTTCATATACCAGAAATGTTTGAAGCTACTGACTGAATGAAAGGAGCTGGCATCTCACTCTCTTTGAATCTTCTTTATCCTGCTAGGATTAGCAGGAAAAAGCAAAAAATTTCAGAATTGCACCTTGCAATGTGGAGATATTACTGTTTGTGCATTTACAATATTCATTGATTTTTGCCATTGAAAAACGTCCAGAAATGTTTGAAGCTACTGACTGAATGAAAGGAGCTGGCATCTCACTCTCTTTGAATCTTCTTTATCATGCTAGGATTAGCAGGAAAAAGCAAAAAAATTCAGAATTGCACCTTGCAATGTGGAGATATTACTGTTTGTGCATTTACAATATTCATTGATTTTTGCCATTGAAAAACATCATGTTATTCATATGCCAGAAATGTTTGAAGCTACTGACTGAATGAAAGGAGCTGGCATCTCACTCTCTTTGAATCTTCTTTATCATGCTAGGATTAACAGGAAAAAGCAAAAAATTTCAGAATTGCACCTTGCAATGTGGAGATATTACTGTTTGTGCATTTACAATATTCATTGATTTTTGCCATTGAAAAACATGTTTTTCATATACCAGAAATGTTTGAAGCTACTGACTGAATGAAAGGAGCTGGCATCTCACTCTCTTTGAATCTTCTTTATCATGCTAGGATTAGCAGGAAAAAGCAAAAAATTTCAGAATTGCACCTTGCAATATGGAGATATTACTGTTTGTGCATTTACAATATTCATTGATTTTTGCCATTGAAAAACATCATGTTATTCATATACCAGAAATGTTTGAAGTTACTGACTGAATGAAAGGAGCTGGCATCTCACTCTCTTTGAATCTTCTTTATCATGCTAGGATTAACAGGAAAAAGCAAAAAATTTCAGAATTGCACCTTGCAATGTGGAGATATTACTGTTTGTGCATTTACAATATTCATTGATTTTTGCCATTGAAAAACATGTTTTTCATATACCAGAAATGTTTGAAGCTACTGACTGAATGAAAGGAGCTGGCATCTCACTCTCTTTGAATCTTCTTTATCATGCTAGGATTAGCAGGAAAAAGCAAAAAATTTCAGAATTGCACCTTGCAATGTGGAGATATTACTGTTTGTGCATTTACAATATTCATTGATTTTTGCCATTGAAAAACGTTTTTCATATACCAGAAATGTTTGAAGCTACTGACTGAATGAAAGGAGCTGGCATCTCACTCTCTTTGAATCTTCTTTATCATGCTAGGATTAGCAGGAAAAAGCAAAAAATTTCAGAATTGCACCTTGCAATGTGGAGATATTACTGTTTGTGCATTTACAATATTCATTGATTTTTGCCATTGAAAAACATGTTTTTCATATACCAGAAATGTTTGAAGCTACTGACTGAATGAAAGGAGCTGGCATCTCACTCTCTTTGAATCTTCTGTATCATGCTAGGATTAGCAGGAAAAAGCAAAAAATTTCAGAATTGCACCTTGCAATGTGGAGATATTACTGTTTGTGCATTTACAATATTCATTGATTTTTGCCATTGAAAAACATGTTTTTCATATACCAGAAATGTTTGAAGCTACTGACTGAATGAAAGGAGATGGCATCTCACTCTCTTTGAATCTTCTTTATCATGCTAGGATTAACAGGAAAAAGCAAAAAATTTCAGAATTGCACCTTGCAATGTGGAGATATTACTGTTTGTGCATTTACAATATTCATTGATTTTTGCCATTGAAAAACGTCCAGAAATGTTTGAAGCTACTGACTGAATGAAAGGAGCTGGCATCTCACTCTCTTTGAATCTTCTTTATCATGCTAGGATTAGCAGGAAAAAGCAAAAAATTTCAGAATTGCACCTTGCAATGTGGAGATATTACTGTTTGTGCATTTACAATATTCATTGATTTTTGCCATTGAAAAACATGTTTTTCATATACCAGAAATGTTTGAAGCTACTGACTGAATGAAAGGAGCTGGCATCTCACTCTCTTTGAATCTTCTTTATCCTGCTAGGATTAGCAGGAAAAAGCAAAAAATTTCAGAATTGCACCTTGCAATGTGGAGATATTACTGTTTGTGCATTTACAATATTCATTGATTTTTGCCATTGAAAAACGTCCAGAAATGTTTGAAGCTACTGACTGAATGAAAGGAGCTGGCATCTCACTCTCTTTGAATCTTCTTTATCATGCTAGGATTAGCAGGAAAAAGCAAAAAAATTCAGAATTGCACCTTGCAATGTGGAGATATTACTGTTTGTGCATTTACAATATTCATTGATTTTTGCCATTGAAAAACATCATGTTATTCATATACCAGAAATGTTTGAAGCTACTGACTGAATGAAAGGAGCTGGCATCTCACTCTCTTTGAATCTTCTTTATCATGCTAGGATTAACAGGAAAAAGCAAAAAATTTCAGAATTGCACCTTGCAATGTGGAGATATTACTGTTTGTGCATTTACAATATTCATTGATTTTTGCCATTGAAAAACATGTTTTTCATATACCAGAAATGTTTGAAGCTACTGACTGAATGAAAGGAGCTGGCATCTCACTCTCTTTGAATCTTCTTTATCATGCTAGGATTAGCAGGAAAAAGCAAAAAATTTCAGAATTGCACCTTGCAATGTGGAGATATTACTGTTTGTGCATTTACAATATTCATTGATTTTTGCCATTGAAAAACGTTTTTCATATACCAGAAATGTTTGAAGCTACTGACTGAATGAAAGGAGCTGGCATCTCACTCTCTTTGAATCTTCTTTATCATGCTAGGATTAGCAGGAAAAAGCAAAAAATTTCAGAATTGCACCTTGCAATGTGGAGATATTACTGTTTGTGCATTTACAATATTCATTGATTTTTGCCATTGAAAAACATGTTTTTCATATACCAGAAATGTTTGAAGCTACTGACTGAATGAAAGGAGCTGGCATCTCACTCTCTTTGAATCTTCTTTATCATGCTAGGATTAGCAGGAAAAAGCAAAAAATTTCAGAATTGCACCTTGCAATGTGGAGATATTACTGTTTGTGCATTTACAATATTCATTGATTTTTGCCATTGAAAAACATGTTTTTCATATACCAGAAATGTTTGAAGCTACTGACTGAATGAAAGGAGCTGGCATCTCACTCTCTTTGAATCTTCTTTATCCTGCTAGGATTAGCAGGAAACAGCAAAAAATTTCAGAATTGCACCTTGCAATGTGGAGATATTACTGTTTGTGCATTTACAATATTCATTGATTTTTGCCATTGAAAAACGTCCAGAAATGTTTGAAGCTACTGACTGAATGAAAGGAGCTGACATCTCACACTCTTTGAATCTTCTTTATCATGCTAGGATTAGCAGGAAAAAGCAAAAAATTTCAGAATTGCACCTTGCAATGTGGAGATATTACTGTTTGTGCATTTACAATATTCATTGATTTTTGCCATTGAAAAACGTCCAGAAATGTTTGAAGCTACTGACTGAATGAAAGGAGCTGGCATCTCACTCTCTTTGAATCTTCTTTATCATGCTAGGATTAGCAGGAAAAAGCAAAAAATTTCAGAATTGCACCTTGCAATGTGGAGATATTACTGTTTGTGCATTTACAATATTCATTGATTTTTGCCATTGAAAAACATCATGTTATTCATATACCAGAAATGTTTGAAGCTACTGACTGAATGAAAGGAGCTGGCATCTCACTCTCTTTGAATCTTCTTTATCATGCTAGGATTAACAGGAAAAAGCAAAAAATTTCAGAATTGCACCTTGCAATGTGGAGATATTACTGTTTGTGCATTTACAATATTCATTGATTTTTGCCATTGAAAAACGTCCAGAAATGTTTGAAGCTACTGACTGAATGAAAGGAGCTGGCATCTCACTCTCTTTGAATCTTCTTTATCATGCTAGGATTAGCAGGAAAAAGCAAAAAATTTCAGAATTGCACCTTGCAATGTGGAGATATTACTGTTTGTGCATTTACAATATTCATTGATTTTTGCCATTGAAAAACGTCCAGAAATGTTTGAAGCTACTGACTGAATGAAAGGAGCTGGCATCTCACTCTCTTTGAATCTTCTTTATCATGCTAGGATTAGCAGGAAAAAGCAAAAAAATTCAGAATTGCACCTTGCAATGTGGAGATATTACTGTTTGTGCATTTACAATATTCATTGATTTTTGCCATTGAAAAACATGTTTTTCATATACCAGAAATGTTTGAAGCTACTGACTGAATGAAAGGAGCTGGCATCTCACTCTCTTTGAATCTTCTTTATCATGCTAAGAGGAGCAGGAAAAAGCAAAAAATTTCAGAATTGCACATTGCAATGCGGAGAAATTACTGTTTGTGCATTTACAATATTCATTGATTTTTGCCATTGAAAAACGTCCAGAAATGTTTGAAGCTACTGACTGAATGAAAGGAGCTGGCATCTCACTCTCTTTGAATCTTCTTTATCATGCTATGAGGAGCAGGAAAAAGCAAAAAATTTCAGAATTGCACCTTGCAATGCGGAGAAATTACTGTTTGTGCATTTACAATATTCATTGATTTTTGCCATTGAAAAACGTCCAGAAATGTTTGAAGCTACTGACTGAATGAAAGGAGCTGGCATCTCACTCTCTTTGAATCTTCTTTATCATGCTAGGATTAGCAGGAAAAAGCAAAAAATTTCAGAATTGCACCTTGCAATGTGGAGATATTACTGTTTGTGCATTTACAATATTCATTGATTTTTGCCATTGAAAAACGTCCAGAAATGTTTGAAGCTACTGACTGAATGAAAGGAGCTGGCATCTCACTCTCTTTGAATCTTCTTTATCATGCTAGGATTAACAGGAAAAAGCAAAAAATTTCAGAATTGCACCTTGCAATGTGGAGATATTACTGTTTGTGCATTTACAATATTCATTGATTTTTGCAATTGAAAAACGTCCAGAAATGTTTGAAGCTACTGACTGAATGAAAGGAGCTGGCATCTCACTCTCTTTGAATCTTCTTTATCATGCTAGGATTAACAGGAAAAAGCAAAAAATTTCAGAATTGCACCTTGCAATGTGGAGATATTACTGTTTGTGCATTTACAATATTCATTGATTTTTGCCATTGAAAAACGTCCAGAAATGTTTGAAGCTACTGACTGAATGAAAGGAGCTGGCATCTCACTCTCTTTGAATCTTCTTTATCATGCTAGGATTAGCAGGAAAAAGCAAAAAATTTCAGAATTGCACCTTGCAATGTGGAGATATTACTGTTTGTGCATTTACAATATTCATTGATTTTTGCCATTGAAAAACATGTTTTTCATATACCAGAAATGTTTGAAGCTACTGACTGAATGAAAGGAGCTGGCATCTCACTCTCTTTGAATCTTCTTTATCCTGCTAGGATTAGCAGGAAAAAGCAAAAAATTTCAGAATTGCACCTTGCAATGTGGAGATATTACTGTTTGTGCATTTACAATATTCATTGATTTTTGCCATTGAAAAACGTCCAGAAATGTTTGAAGCTACTGACTGAATGAAAGGAGCTGGCATCTCACTCTCTTTGAATCTTCTTTATCATGCTAGGATTAGCAGGAAAAAGCAAAAAATTTCAGAATTGCACCTTGCAATGTGGAGATATTACTGTTTGTGCATTTACAATATTCATTGATTTTTGCCATTGAAAAACGTCCAGAAATGTTTGAAGCTACTGACTGAATGAAAGGAGCTGGCATCTCACTCTCTTTGAATCTTCTTTATCATGCTAGGATTAGCAGGAAAAAGCAAAAAATTTCAGAATTGCACCTTGCAATGTGGAGATATTACTGTTTGTGCATTTAAAATATTCATTGATTTTTGCCATTGAAAAACATCATGTTATTCATATACCAGAAATGTTTGAAGCTACTGACTGAATGAAAGGAGCTAGCATCTCACTCTCTTTGAATCTTCTTTATCATGCTAGGATTAACAGGAAAAAGCAAAAAATTTCAGAATTGCACCTTGCAATGTGGAGATATTACTGTTTGTGCATTTACAATATTCATTGATTTTTGCCATTGAAAAAAATGTTTTTCATATACCAGAAATGTTTGAAGCTACTGACTGAATGAAAGGAGCTGGCATCTCACTCTCTTTGAATCTTCTTTATCATGCTAGGATTAGCAGGAAAAAGCAAAAAATTTCAGAATTGCACCTTGCAATGTGGAGATATTACTGTTTGTGCATTTACAATATTCATTGATTTTTGCCATTGAAAAACATGTTTTTCATATACCAGAAATGTTTGAAGCTACTGACTGAATGAAAGGAGATGGCATCTCACTCTCTTTGAATCTTCTTTATCATGCTAGGATTAACAGGAAAAAGCAAAAAATTTCAGAATTGCACCTTGCAATGTGGAGATATTACTGTTTGTGCATTTACAATATTCATTGATTTTTGCCATTGAAAAACGTCCAGAAATGTTTGAAGCTACTGACTGAATGAAAGGAGCTGGCATCTCACTCTCTTTGAATCTTCTTTATCATGCTAGGATTAGCAGGAAAAAGCAAAAAATTTCAGAATTGCACCTTGCAATGTGGAGATATTACTGTTTGTGCATTTACAATATTCATTGATTTTTGCCATTGAAAAACATCATGTTATTCATATACCAGAAATGTTTGAAGCTACTGACTGAATGAAAGGAGCTGGCACCTCACTCTCTTTGAATCTTCTTTATCATGCTAGGATTAACAGGAAAAAGCAAAAAATTTCAGAATTGCACCTTGCAATGTGGAGATATTACTGTTTGTGCATTTACAATATTCATTGATTTTTGCCATTGAAAAACGTCCAGAAATGTTTGAAGCTACTGACTGAATGAAAGGAGATGGCATCTCACTCTCTTTGAATCTTCTTTATCATACTAGGATTAGCAGGAAAAAGCAAAAAATTTCAGAATTGCACCTTGCAATGTGTAGATATTACTGTTTGTGCATTTACAATATTCATTGATTTTTGCCATTGAAAAACGTTTTTCATATACCAGAAATGTTTGAAGCTACTGACTGAATGAAAGGAGCTGGCATCTCACTCTCTTTGAATCTTCTTTATCATGCTAGGATTAACAGGAAAAAGCAAAAAATTTCAGAATTGCACCTTGCAATGTGGAGATATTACTGTTTGTGCATTTAAAATATTCATTGATTTTTGCCATTGAAAAACATCATGTTATTCATATACCAGAAATGTTTGAAGCTACTGACTGAATGAAAGGAGCTGGCATCTCACTCTCTTTGAATCTTCTTTATCATGCTAGGATTAACAGGAAAAAGCAAAAAATTTCAGAATTGCACCTTGCAATGTGGAGATATTACTGTTTGTGCATTTACAATATTCATTGATTTTTGCCATTGAAAAACATGTTTTTCATATACCAGAAATGTTTGAAGCTACTGACTGAATGAAAGGAGCTGGCATCTCACTCTCTTTGAATCTTCTTTATCATGCTAGGATTAGCAGGAAAAAGCAAAAAATTTCAGAATTGCACCTTGCAATGTGGAGATATTACTGTTTGTGCATTTACAATATTCATTGATTTTTGCCATTGAAAAACATGTTTTTCATATACCAGAAATGTTTGAAGCTACTGACTGAATGAAAGGAGATGGCATCTCACTCTCTTTGAATCTTCTTTATCATGCTAGGATTAACAGGAAAAAGCAAAAAATTTCAGAATTGCACCTTGCAATGTGGAGATATTACTGTTTGTGCATTTACAATATTCATTGATTTTTGCCATTGAAAAACGTCCAGAAATGTTTGAAGCTACTGACTGAATGAAAGGAGCTGGCATCTCACTCTCTTTGAATCTTCTTTATCATGCTAGGATTAGCAGGAAAAAGCAAAAAATTTCAGAATTGCACCTTGCAATGTGGAGATATTACTGTTTGTGCATTTACAATATTCATTGATTTTTGCCATTGAAAAACATGTTTTTCATATACCAGAAATGTTTGAAGCTACTGACTGAATGAAAGGAGCTGGCATCTCACTCTCTTTGAATCTTCTTTATCCTGCTAGGATTAGCAGGAAAAAGCAAAAAATTTCAGAATTGCACCTTGCAATGTGGAGATATTACTGTTTGTGCATTTACAATATTCATTGATTTTTGCCATTGAAAAACGTCCAGAAATGTTTGAAGCTACTGACTGAATGAAAGGAGCTGGCATCTCACTCTCTTTGAATCTTCTTTATCATGCTAGGATTAGCAGGAAAAAGCAAAAAATTTCAGAATTGCACCTTGCAATGTGGAGATATTACTGTTTGTGCATTTACAATATTCATTGATTTTTGCCATTGAAAAACGTCCAGAAATGTTTGAAGCTACTGACTGAATGAAAGGAGCTGGCATCTCACTCTCTTTGAATCTTCTTTATCATGCTAGGATTAGCAGGAAAAAGCAAAAAATTTCAGAATTGCACCTTGCAATGTGGAGATATTACTGTTTGTGCATTTAAAATATTCATTGATTTTTGCCATTGAAAAACATCATGTTATTCATATACCAGAAATGTTTGAAGCTACTGACTGAATGAAAGGAGCTGGCATCTCACTCTCTTTGAATCTTCTTTATCATGCTAGGATTAACAGGAAAAAGCAAAAAATTTCAGAATTGCACCTTGCAATGTGGAGATATTACTGTTTGTGCATTTTCAATATTCATTGATTTTTGCCATTGAAAAACATGTTTTTCATATACCAGAAATGTTTGAAGCTACTGACTGAATGAAAGGAGCTGGCATCTCACTCTCTTTGAATCTTCTTTATCATGCTAGGATTAGCAGGAAAAAGCAAAAAATTTCAGAATTGCACCTTGCAATGTGGAGATATTACTGTTTGTGCATTTACAATATTCATTGATTTTTGCCATTGAAAAACATGTTTTTCATATACCAGAAATGTTTGAAGCTACTGACTGAATGAAAGGAGATGGCATCTCACTCTCTTTGAATCTTCTTTATCATGCTAGGATTAACAGGAAAAAGCAAAAAATTTCAGAATTGCACCTTGCAATGTGGAGATATTACTGTTTGTGCATTTACAATATTCATTGATTTTTGCCATTGAAAAACGTCCAGAAATGTTTGAAGCTACTGACTGAATGAAAGGAGCTGGCATCTCACTCTCTTTGAATCTTCTTTATCATGCTAGGATTAGCAGGAAAAAGCAAAAAATTTCAGAATTGCACCTTGCAATGTGGAGATATTACTGTTTGTGCATTTACAATATTCATTGATTTTTGCCATTGAAAAACATGTTTTTCATATACCAGAAATGTTTGAAGCTACTGACTGAATGAAAGGAGCTGGCATCTCACTCTCTTTGAATCTTCTTTATCCTGCTAGGATTAGCAGGAAAAAGCAAAAAATTTCAGAATTGCACCTTGCAATGTGGAGATATTACTGTTTGTGCATTTGCAATATTCATTGATTTTTGCCATTGAAAAACGTCCAGAAATGTTTGAAGCTACTGACTGAATGAAAGGAGCTGGCATCTCACTCTCTTTGAATCTTCTTTATCATGCTAGGATTAGCAGGAAAAAGCAAAAAAATTCAGAATTGCACCTTGCAATGTGGAGATATTACTGTTTGTGCATTTACAATATTCATTGATTTTTGCCATTGAAAAACATCATGTTATTCATATACCAGAAATGTTTGAAGCTACTGACTGAATGAAAGGAGCTGGCATCTCACTCTCTTTGAATCTTCTTTATCATGCTAGGATTAACAGGAAAAAGCAAAAAATTTCAGAATTGCACCTTGCAATGTGGAGATATTACTGTTTGTGCATTTACAATATTCATTGATTTTTGCCATTGAAAAACATGTTTTTCATATACCAGAAATGTTTGAAGCTACTGACTGAATGAAAGGAGCTGGCATCTCACTCTCTTTGAATCTTCTTTATCATGCTAGGATTAGCAGGAAAAAGCAAAAAATTTCAGAATTGCACCTTGCAATGTGGAGATATTACTGTTTGTGCATTTACAATATTCATTGATTTTTGCCATTGAAAAACATCATGTTATTCATATACCAGAAATGTTTGAAGCTACTGACTGAATGAAAGGAGCTGGCATCTCACTCTCTTTGAATCTTCTTTATCATGCTAGGATTAACAGGAAAAAGCAAAAAATTTCAGAATTGCACCTTGCAATGTGGAGATATTACTGTTTGTGCATTTACAATATTCATTGATTTTTGCCATTGAAAAACATGTTTTTCATATACCAGAAATGTTTGAAGCTACTGACTGAATGAAAGGAGCTGGCATCTCACTCTCTTTGAATCTTCTTTATCATGCTAGGATTAGCAGGAAAAAGCAAAAAATTTCAGAATTGCACCTTGCAATGTGGAGATATTACTGTTTGTGCATTTACAATATTCATTGATTTTTGCCATTGAAAAACGTTTTTCATATACCAGAAATGTTTGAAGCTACTGACTGAATGAAAGGAGCTGGCATCTCACTCTCTTTGAATCTTATTTATCATGCTAGGATTAGCAGGAAAAAGCAAAAAATTTCAGAATTGCACCTTGCAATGTGGAGATATTACTGTTTGTGCATTTACAATATTCATTGATTTTTGCCATTGAAAAACATGTTTTTCATATACCAGAAATGTTTGAAGCTACTGACTGAATGAAAGGAGCTGGCATCTCACTCTCTTTGAATCTTCTTTATCATGCTAGGATTAGCAGGAAAAAGCAAAAAATTTCAGAATTGCACCTTGCAATGTGGAGATATTACTGTTTGTGCATTTACAATATTCATTGATTTTTGCCATTGAAAAACATGTTTTTCATATACCAGAAATGTTTGAAGCTAGACTGAATGAAAGGAGCTGGCATCTCACTCTCTTTGAATCTTCTTTATCCTGCTAGGATTAGCAGGAAACAGCAAAAAATTTCAGAATTGCACCTTGCAATGTGGAGATATTACTGTTTGTGCATTTACAATATTCATTGATTTTTGCCATTGAAAAACGTCCAGAAATGTTTGAAGCTACTGACTGAATGAAAGGAGCTGACATCTCACTCTCTTTGAATCTTCTTTATCATGCTAGGATTAGCAGGAAAAAGCAAAAAATTTCAGAATTGCACCTTGCAATGTGGAGATATTACTGTTTGTGCATTTACAATATTCATTGATTTTTGCCATTGAAAAACGTCCAGAAATGTTTGAAGCTACTGACTGAATGAAAGGAGCTGGCATCTCACTCTCTTTGAATCTTCTTTATCATGCTAGGATTAGCAGGAAAAAGCAAAAAATTTCAGAATTGCACCTTGCAATGTGGAGATATTACTGTTTGTGCATTTACAATATTCATTGATTTTTGCCATTGAAAAACATCGTTATTCATATACCAGAAATGTTTGAAGCTACTGACTGAATGAAAGGAGCTGGCATCTCACTCTCTTTGAATCTTCTTTATCATGCTAGGATTAACAGGAAAAAGCAAAAAATTTCAGAATTGCACCTTGCAATGTGGAGATATTACTGTTTGTGCATTTACAATATTCATTGATTTTTGCCATTGAAAAACGTCCAGAAATGTTTGAAGCTACTGACTGAATGAAAGGAGCTGGCATCTCACTCTCTTTGAATCTTCTTTATCATGCTAGGATTAGCAGGAAAAAGCAAAAAATTTCAGAATTGCACCTTGCAATGTGGAGATATTACTGTTTGTGCATTTACAATATTCATTGATTTTTGCCATTGAAAAACGTCCAGAAATGTTTGAAGCTACTGACTGAATGAAAGGAGCTGGCATCTCACTCTCTTTGAATCTTCTTTATAATGCTAGGATTAGCAGGAAAAAGCAAAAAATTTCAGAATTGCACCTTGCAATGTGGAGATATTACTGTTTGTGCATTTACAATATTCATTGATTTTTGCCATTGAAAAACATGTTTTTCATATACCAGAAATGTTTGAAGCTACTGACTGAATGAAAGGAGCTGGCATCTCACTCTCTTTGAATCTTCTTTATCATGCTAGGATTAGCAGGAAAAAGCAAAAAATTTCAGAATTGCACCTTGCAATGTGGAGATATTACTGTTTGTGCATTTACAATATTCATTGATTTTTGCCATTGAAAAACGTTTTTCATATACCAGAAATGTTTGAAGCTACTGACTGAATGAAAGGAGCTGGCATCTCACTCTCTTTGAATCTTCTTTATCATGCTAGGATTAGCAGGAAAAAGCAAAAAATTTCAGAATTGCACCTTGCAATGTGGAGATATTACTGTTTGTGCATTTACAATATTCATTGATTTTTGCCATTGAAAAACATGTTTTTCATATACCAGAAATGTTTGAAGCTACTGACTGAATGAAAGGAGCTGGCATCTCACTCTCTTTGAATCTTCTTTATCATGCTAGGATTAACAGGAAAAAGCAAAAAATTTCAGAATTGCACCTTGCAATGTGGAGATATTACTGTTTGTGCATTTACAATATTCATTGATTTTTGCCATTGAAAAACATCATGTTATTCATATACCAGAAATGTTTGAAGCTACTGACTGAATGAAAGGAGCTGGCATCTCACTCTCTTTGAATCTTCTTTATCATGCTAGGATTAACAGGAAAAAGCAAAAAATTTCAGAATTGCACCTTGCAATGTGGAGATATTACTGTTTGTGCATTTACAATATTCATTGATTTTTGCCATTGAAAAACATGTTTTTCATATACCAGAAATGTTTGAAGCTACTGACTGAATGAAAGGAGCTGGCATCTCACTCTCTTTGAATCTTCTTTATCATGCTAGGATTAGCAGGAAAAAGCAAAAAATTTCAGAATTGCACCTTGCAATGTGGAGATATTACTG
The DNA here is from genome assembly GCF_046119375.1 of Phyllobates terribilis. Lineage (NCBI taxonomy): Eukaryota > Metazoa > Chordata > Amphibia > Anura > Dendrobatidae > Phyllobates > Phyllobates terribilis. The sequence continues at coordinate 234,016 of NW_027363996.1, read as the reverse complement.
TTTGTGCATTTACAATATTCATTGATTTTTGCCATTGAAAAACGTTTTTCATATACCAGAAATGTTTGAAGCTACTGACTGAATGAAAGGAGCTGGCATCTCACTCTCTTTGAATCTTCTTTATCATGCTAGGATTAGCAGGAAAAAGCAAAAAATTTCAGAATTGCACCTTGCAATGTGGAGATATAACTGTTTGTGCATTTACAATATTCATTGATTTTTGCCATTGAAAAACATGTTTTTCATATACCAGAAATGTTTGAAGCTACTGACTGAATGAAAGGAGCTGGCATCTCACTCTCTTTGAATCTTCTTTATCATGCTAGGATTAGCAGGAAAAAGCAAAAAATTTCAGAATTGCACCTTGCAATGTGGAGATATTACTGTTTGTGCATTTACAATATTCATTGATTTTTGCCATTGAAAAACATGTTTTTCATATACCAGAAATGTTTGAAGCTAGACTGAATGAAAGGAGCTGGCATCTCACTCTCTTTGAATCTTCTTTATCCTGCTAGGATTAGCAGGAAACAGCAAAAAATTTCAGAATTGCACCTTGCAATGTGGAGATATTACTGTTTGTGCATTTACAATATTCATTGATTTTTGCCATTGAAAAACGTCCAGAAATGTTTGAAGCTACTGACTGAATGAAAGGAGCTGACATCTCACTCTCTTTGAATCTTCTTTATCATGCTAGGATTAGCAGGAAAAAGCAAAAAATTTCAGAATTGCACCTTGCAATGTGGAGATATTACTGTTTGTGCATTTACAATATTCATTGATTTTTGCCATTGAAAAACGTCCAGAAATGTTTGAAGCTACTGACTGAATGAAAGGAGCTGGCATCTCACTCTCTTTGAATCTTCTTTATCATGCTAGGATTAGCAGGAAAAAGCAAAAAATTTCAGAATTGCACCTTGCAATGTGGAGATATTACTGTTTGTGCATTTACAATATTCATTGATTTTTGCCATTGAAAAACATCGTTATTCATATACCAGAAATGTTTGAAGCTACTGACTGAATGAAAGGAGCTGGCATCTCACTCTCTTTGAATCTTCTTTATCATGCTAGGATTAACAGGAAAAAGCAAAAAATTTCAGAATTGCACCTTGCAATGTGGAGATATTACTGTTTGTGCATTTACAATATTCATTGATTTTTGCCATTGAAAAACGTCCAGAAATGTTTGAAGCTACTGACTGAATGAAAGGAGCTGGCATCTCACTCTCTTTGAATCTTCTTTATCATGCTAGGATTAGCAGGAAAAAGCAAAAAATTTCAGAATTGCACCTTGCAATGTGGAGATATTACTGTTTGTGCATTTACAATATTCATTGATTTTTGCCATTGAAAAACGTCCAGAAATGTTTGAAGCTACTGACTGAATGAAAGGAGCTGGCATCTCACTCTCTTTGAATCTTCTTTATAATGCTAGGATTAGCAGGAAAAAGCAAAAAATTTCAGAATTGCACCTTGCAATGTGGAGATATTACTGTTTGTGCATTTACAATATTCATTGATTTTTGCCATTGAAAAACATGTTTTTCATATACCAGAAATGTTTGAAGCTACTGACTGAATGAAAGGAGCTGGCATCTCACTCTCTTTGAATCTTCTTTATCATGCTAGGATTAGCAGGAAAAAGCAAAAAATTTCAGAATTGCACCTTGCAATGTGGAGATATTACTGTTTGTGCATTTACAATATTCATTGATTTTTGCCATTGAAAAACGTTTTTCATATACCAGAAATGTTTGAAGCTACTGACTGAATGAAAGGAGCTGGCATCTCACTCTCTTTGAATCTTCTTTATCATGCTAGGATTAGCAGGAAAAAGCAAAAAATTTCAGAATTGCACCTTGCAATGTGGAGATATTACTGTTTGTGCATTTACAATATTCATTGATTTTTGCCATTGAAAAACATGTTTTTCATATACCAGAAATGTTTGAAGCTACTGACTGAATGAAAGGAGCTGGCATCTCACTCTCTTTGAATCTTCTTTATCATGCTAGGATTAGCAGGAAAAAGCAAAAAATTTCAGAATTGCACCTTGCAATGTGGAGATATTACTGTTTGTGCATTTACAATATTCATTGATTTTTGCCATTGAAAAACATGTTTTTCACATACCAGAAATGTTTGAAGCTACTGACTGAATGAAAGGAGCTGGCATCTCACTCTCTTTGAATCTTCTTTATCCTGCTAGGATTAGCAGGAAACAGCAAAAAATTTCACAATTGCACCTTGCAATGTGGAGATATTACTGTTTGTGCATTTACAATATTCATTGATTTTTGCCATTGAAAAACGTCCAGAAATGTTTGAAGCTACTGACTGAATGAAAGGAGCTGACATCTCACTCTCTTTGAATCTTCTTTATCATGCTAGGATTAGCAGGAAAAAGCAAAAAATTTCAGAATTGCACCTTGCAATGTGGAGATATTACTGTTTGTGCATTTACAATATTCATTGATTTTTGCCATTGAAAAACGTCCAGAAATGTTTGAAGCTACTGACTGAATGAAAGGAGCTGGCATCTCACTCTCTTTGAATCTTCTTTATCATGCTAGGATTAGCAGGAAAAAGCAAAAAATTTCAGAATTGCACCTTGCAATGTGGAGATATTACTGTTTGTGCATTTACAATATTCATTGATTTTTGCCATTGAAAAACATCGTTATTCATATACCAGAAATGTTTGAAGCTACTGACTGAATGAAAGGAGCTGGCATCTCACTCTCTTTGAATCTTCTTTATCATGCTAGGATTAACAGGAAAAAGCAAAAAATTTCAGAATTGCACCTTGCAATGTGGAGATATTACTGTTTGTGCATTTACAATATTCATTGATTTTTGCCATTGAAAAACGTCCAGAAATGTTTGAAGCTACTGACTGAATGAAAGGAGCTGGCATCTCACTCTCTTTGAATCTTCTTTATCATGCTAGGATTAGCAGGAAAAAGCAAAAAATTTCAGAATTGCACCTTGCAATGTGGAGATATTACTGTTTGTGCATTTACAATATTCATTGATTTTTGCCATTGAAAAACGTCCAGAAATGTTTGAAGCTACTGACTGAATGAAAGGAGCTGGCATCTCACTCTCTTTGAATCTTCTTTATAATGCTAGGATTAGCAGGAAAAAGCAAAAAATTTCAGAATTGCACCTTGCAATGTGGAGATATTACTGTTTGTGCATTTACAATATTCATTGATTTTTGCCATTGAAAAACATGTTTTTCATATACCAGAAATGTTTGAAGCTACTGACTGAATGAAAGGAGCTGGCATCTCACTCTCTTTGAATCTTCTTTATCATTCTAGGATTAGCAGGAAAAAGCAAAAAATTTCAGAATTGCACCTTGCAATGTGGAGATATTACTGTTTGTGCATTTACAATATTCATTGATTTTTGCCATTGAAAAACATGTTTTTCATATACCAGAAATGTTTGAAGCTACTGACTGAATGAAAGGAGCTGGCATCTCACTCTCTTTGAATCTTCTTTATCCTGCTAGGATTAGCAGGAAACAGCAAAAAATTTCAGAATTGCACCTTGCAATGTGGAGATATTACTGTTTGTGCATTTACAATATTCATTGATTTTTGCCATTGAAAAACGTCCAGAAATGTTTGAAGCTACTGACTGAATGAAAGGAGCTGACATCTCACTCTCTTTGAATCTTCTTTATCATGCTAGGATTAGCAGGAAAAAGCAAAAAATTTCAGAATTGCACCTTGCAATGTGGAGATATTACTGTTTGTGCATTTACAATATTCATTGATTTTTGCCATTGAAAAACGTCCAGAAATGTTTGAAGCTACTGACTGAATGAAAGGAGCTGGCATCTCACTCTCTTTGAATCTTCTTTATCATGCTAGGATTAGCAGGAAAAAGCAAAAAATTTCAGAATTGCACCTTGCAATGTGGAGATATTACTGTTTGTGCATTTACAATATTCATTGATTTTTGCCATTGAAAAACATCGTTATTCATATACCAGAAATATTTGAAGCTACTGACTGAATGAAAGGAGCTGGCATCTCACTCTCTTTGAATCTTCTTTATCATGCTAGGATTAACAGGAAAAAGCAAAAAATTTCAGAATTGCACCTTGCAATGTGGAGATATTACTGTTTGTGCATTTACAATATTCATTGATTTTTGCCATTGAAAAACGTCCAGAAATGTTTGAAGCTACTGACTGAATGAAAGGAGCTGGCATCTCACTCTCTTTGAATCTTCTTTATCATGCTAGGATTAGCAGGAAAAAGCAAAAAATTTCAGAATTGCACCTTGCAATGTGGAGATATTACTGTTTGTGCATTTACAATATTCATTGATTTTTGCCATTGAAAAACGTCCAGAAATGTTTGAAGCTACTGACTGAATGAAAGGAGCTGGCATCTCACTCTCTTTGAATCTTCTTTATAATGCTAGGATTAACAGGAAAAAGCAAAAAATTTCAGAATTGCACCTTGCAATGTGGAGATATTACTGTTTGTGCATTTACAATATTCATTGATTTTTGCCATTGAAAAACGTCCAGAAATGTTTGAAGCTACTGACTGAATGAAAGGAGCTGGCATCTCACTCTCTTTGAATCTTCTTTATCATGCTAGGATTAGCAGGAAAAAGCAAAAAATTTCAGAATTGCACCTTGCAATGTGGAGATATTACTGTTTGTGCATTTACAATATTCATTGATTTTTGCCATTGAAAAACCATGTTATTCATATACCAGAAATGTTTGAAGCTACTGACTGAATGAAAGGAGCTGGCACCTCACTCTCTTTGAATCTTCTTTATCATGCTAGGATTAACAGGAAAAAGCAAAAAATTTCAGAATTGCACCTTGCAATGTGGAGATATTACTGTTTGTGCATTTACAATATTCATTGATTTTTGCCATTGAAAAACGTCCAGAAATGTTTGAAGCTACTGACTGAATGAAAGGAGCTGGCATCTCACTCTCTTTGAATCTTCTTTATCATGCTAGGATTAGCAGGAAAAAGCAAAAAATTTCAGAATTGCACCTTGCAATGTGGAGATATTACTGTTTGTGCATTTACAATATTCATTGATTTTTTGCCATTGAAAAACATGTTTTTCATATACCAGAAATGTTTGAAGCTACTGACTGAATGAAAGGAGCTGGCATCTCACTCTCTTTGAATCTTCTTTATCCTGCTAGGATTAGCAGGAAAAAGCAAAAAATTTCAGAATTGCACCTTGCAATGTGGAGATATTACTGTTTGTGCATTTACAATATTCATTGATTTTTGCCATTGAAAAACGTCCAGAAATGTTTGAAGCTACTGACTGAATGAAAGGAGCTGGCATCTCACTCTCTTTGAATCTTCTTTATCATGCTAGGATTAGCAGGAAAAAGCAAAAAATTTCAGAATTGCACCTTGCAATGTGGAGATATTACTGTTTGTGCATTTACAATATTCATTGATTTTTGCCATTGAAAAACATGTTTTTCATATACCAGAAATGTTTGAAGCTACTGACTGAATGAAAGGAGATGGCATCTCACTCTCTTTGAATCTTCTTTATCATGCTAGGATTAACAGGAAAAAGCAAAAAATTTCAGAATTGCACCTTGCAATGTGGAGATATTACTGTTTGTGCATTTACAATATTCATTGATTTTTGCCATTGAAAAACGTCCAGAAATGTTTGAAGCTACTGACTGAATGAAAGGAGCTGGCATCTCACTCTCTTTGAGTCTTCTTTATCATGCTAGGATTAGCAGGAAAAAGCAAAAAATTTCAGAATTGCACCTTGCAATGTGGAGATATTACTGTTTGTGCATTTACAATATTCATTGATTTTTGCCATTGAAAAACGTCCAGAAATGTTTGAAGCTACTGACTGAATGAAAGGAGCTGGCATCTCACTCTCTTTGAATCTTCTTTATAATGCTAGGATTAGCAGGAAAAAGCAAAAAATTTCAGAATTGCACCTTGCAATGTGGAGATATTACTGTTTGTGCATTTACAATATTCATTGATTTTTGCCATTGAAAAACATGTTTTTCATATACCAGAAATGTTTGAAGCTACTGACTGAATGAAAGGAGCTGGCATCTCACTCTCTTTGAATCTTCTTTATCATGCTAGGATTAGCAGGAAAAAGCAAAAAAATTCAGAATTGCACCTTGCAATGTGGAGATATTACTGTTTGTGCATTTACAATATTCATTGATTTTTGCCATTGAAAAACGTTTTTCATATACCAGAAATGTTTGAAGCTACTGACTGAATGAAAGGAGCTGGCATCTCACTCTCTTTGAATCTTCTTTATCATGCTAGGATTAGCAGGAAAAAGCAAAAAATTTCAGAATTGCACCTTGCAATGTGGAGATATTACTGTTTGTGCATTTACAATATTCATTGATTTTTGCCATTGAAAAACATGTTTTTCATATACCAGAAATGTTTGAAGCTACTGACTGAATGAAAGGAGCTGGCATCTCACTCTCTTTGAATCTTCTTTATCCTGCTAGGATTAGCAGGAAACAGCAAAAAATTTCACAATTGCACCTTGCAATGTGGAGATATTACTGTTTGTGCATTTACAATATTCATTGATTTTTGCCATTGAAAAACGTCCAGAAATGTTTGAAGCTACTGACTGAATGAAAGGAGCTGACATCTCACTCTCTTTGAATCTTCTTTATCATGCTAGGATTAGCAGGAAAAAGCAAAAAATTTCAGAATTGCACCTTGCAATGTGGAGATATTACTGTTTGTGCATTTACAATATTCATTGATTTTTGCCATTGAAAAACGTCCAGAAATGTTTGAAGCTACTGACTGAATGAAAGGAGCTGGCATCTCACTCTCTTTGAATCTTCTTTATCATGCTAGGATTAGCAGGAAAAAGCAAAAAATTTCAGAATTGCACCTTGCAATGTGGAGATATTACTGTTTGTGCATTTACAATATTCATTGATTTTTGCCATTGAAAAACATCGTTATTCATATACCAGAAATGTTTGAAGCTACTGACTGAATGAAAGGAGCTGGCATCTCACTCTCTTTGAATCTTCTTTATCATGCTAGGATTAACAGGAAAAAGCAAAAAATTTCAGAATTGCACCTTGCAATGTGGAGATATTACTGTTTGTGCATTTACAATATTCATTGATTTTTGCCATTGAAAAACGTCCAGAAATGTTTGAAGCTACTGACTGAATGAAAGGAGCGGGAATCTCACTCTCTTTGAATCTTCTTTATCATGCTAGGATTAGCAGGAAAAAGCAAAAAATTTCAGAATTGCACCTTGCAATGTGGAGATATTACTGTTTGTGCATTTACAATATTCATTGATTTTTGCCATTGAAAAACGTCCAGAAATGTTTGAAGCTACTGACTGAATGAAAGGAGCTGGCATCTCACTCTCTTTGAATCTTCTTTATAATGCTAGGATTAGCAGGAAAAAGCAAAAAATTTCAGAATTGCACCTTGCAATGTGGAGATATTACTGTTTGTGCATTTACAATATTCATTGATTTTTGCCATTGAAAAACATGTTTTTCATATACCAGAAATGTTTGAAGCTACTGACTGAATGAAAGGAGCTGGCATCTCACTCTCTTTGAATCTTCTTTATCATTCTAGGATTAGCAGGAAAAAGCAAAAAATTTCAGAATTGCACCTTGCAATGTGGAGATATTACTGTTTGTGCATTTACAATATTCATTGATTTTTGCCATTGAAAAACATGTTTTTCATATACCAGAAATGTTTGAAGCTACTGACTGAATGAAAGGAGCTGGCATCTCACTCTCTTTGAATCTTCTTTATCCTGCTAGGATTAGCAGGAAACAGCAAAAAATTTCAGAATTGCACCTTGCAATGTGGAGATATTACTGTTTGTGCATTTACAATATTCATTGATTTTTGCCATTGAAAAACGTCCAGAAATGTTTGAAGCTACTGACTGAATGAAAGGAGCTGACATCTCACTCTCTTTGAATCTTCTTTATCATGCTAGGATTAGCAGGAAAAAGCAAAAAATTTCAGAATTGCACCTTGCAATGTGGAGATATTACTGTTTGTGCATTTACAATATTCATTGATTTTTGCCATTGAAAAACGTCCAGAAATGTTTGAAGCTACTGACTGAATGAAAGGAGCTGGCATCTCACTCTCTTTGAATCTTCTTTATCATGCTAGGATTAGCAGGAAAAAGCAAAAAATTTCAGAATTGCACCTTGCAATGTGGAGATATTACTGTTTGTGCATTTACAATATTCATTGATTTTTGCCATTGAAAAACATCGTTATTCATATACCAGAAATGTTTGAAGCTACTGACTGAATGAAAGGAGCTGGAATCTCACTCTCTTTGAATCTTCTTTATCATGCTAGGATTAACAGGAAAAAGCAAAAAATTTCAGAATTGCACCTTGCAATGTGGAGATATTACTGTTTGTGCATTTACAATATTCATTGATTTTTGCCATTGAAAAACGTCCAGAAATGTTTGAAGCTACTGACTGAATGAAAGGAGCTGGCATCTCACTCTCTTTGAATCTTCTTTATCATGCTAGGATTAGCAGGAAAAAGCAAAAAATTTCAGAATTGCACCTTGCAATGTGGAGATATTACTGTTTGTGCATTTACAATATTCATTGATTTTTGCCATTGAAAAACGTCCAGAAATGTTTGAAGCTACTGACTGAATGAAAGGAGCTGGCATCTCACTCTCTTTGAATCTTCTTTATAATGCTAGGATTAACAGGAAAAAGCAAAAAATTTCAGAATTGCACCTTGCAATGTGGAGATATTACTGTTTGTGCATTTACAATATTTATTGATTTTTGCCATTGAAAAACGTCCAGAAATGTTTGAAGCTACTGACTGAATGAAAGGAGCTGGCATCTCACTCTCTTTGAATCTTCTTTATCATGCTAGGATTAGCAGGAAAAAGCAAAAAATTTCAGAATTGCACCTTGCAATGTGGAGATATTACTGTTTGTGCATTTACAATATTCATTGATTTTTGCCATTGAAAAACCATGTTATTCATATACCAGAAATGTTTGAAGCTACTGACTGAATGAAAGGAGCTGGCACCTCACTCTCTTTGAATCTTCTTTATCATGCTAGGATTAACAGGAAAAAGCAAAAAATTTCAGAATTGCACCTTGCAATGTGGAGATATTACTGTTTGTGCATTTACAATATTCATTGATTTTTGCCATTGAAAAACGTCCAGAAATGTTTGAAGCTACTGACTGAATGAAAGGAGCTGGCATCTCACTCTCTTTGAATCTTCTTTATCATGCTAGGATTAGCAGGAAAAAGCAAAAAATTTCAGAATTGCACCTTGCAATGTGGAGATATTACTGTTTGTGCATTTACAATATTCATTGAGTTTTTGCCATTGAAAAACATGTTTTTCATATACCAGAAATGTTTGAAGCTACTGACTGAATGAAAGGAGCTGGCATCTCACTCTCTTTGAATCTTCTTTATCCTGCTAGGATTAGCAGGAAAAAGCAAAAAATTTCAGAATTGCACCTTGCAATGTGGAGATATTACTGTTTGTGCATTTACAATATTCATTGATTTTTGCCATTGAAAAACGTCCAGAAATGTTTGAAGCTACTGACTGAATGAAAGGAGCTGGCATCTCACTCTCTTTGAATCTTCTTTATCATGCTAGGATTAGCAGGAAAAAGCAAAAAATTTCAGAATTGCACCTTGCAATGTGGAGATATTACTGTTTGTGCATTTACAATATTCATTGATTTTTGCCATTGAAAAACATGTTTTTCATATACCAGAAATGTTTGAAGCTACTGACTGAATGAAAGGAGATGGCATCTCACTCTCTTTGAATCTTCTTTATCATGCTAGGATTAACAGGAAAAAGCAAAAAATTTCAGAATTGCACCTTGCAATGTGGAGATATTACTGTTTGTGCATTTACAATATTCATTGATTTTTGCCATTGAAAAACGTCCAGAAATGTTTGAAGCTACTGACTGAATGAAAGGAGCTGGCATCTCACTCTCTTTGAATCTTCTTTATCATGCTAGGATTAGCAGGAAAAAGCAAAAAATTTCAGAATTGCACCTTGCAATGTGGAGATATTACTGTTTGTGCATTTACAATATTCATTGATTTTTGCCATTGAAAAACATGTTTTTCATATACCAGAAATGTTTGAAGCTACTGACTGAATGAAAGGAGCTGGCATCTCACTCTCTTTGAATCTTCTTTATCATGCTAGGATTAGCAGGAAAAAGCAAAAAATTTCAGAATTGCACCTTGCAATGTGGAGATATTACTGTTTGTGCATTTACAATATTCATTGATTTTTGCCATTGAAAAACGTCCAGAAATGTTTGAAGCTACTGACTGAATGAAAGGAGCTGGCATCTCACTCTCTTTGAATCTTCTTTATCATGCTAGGATTAGCAGGAAAAAGCAAAAAAATTCAGAATTGCACCTTGCAATGTGGAGATATTACTGTTTGTGCATTTACAATATTCATTGATTTTTGCCATTGAAAAACATCATGTTATTCATATACCAGAAATGTTTGAAGCTACTGACTGAATGAAAGGAGCTGGCATCTCACTCTCTTTGAATCTTCTTTATCATGCTAGGATTAACAGGAAAAAGCAAAAAATTTCAGAATTGCACCTTGCAATGTGGAGATATTACTGTTTGTGCATTTACAATATTCATTGATTTTTGCCATTGAAAAACATGTTTTTCATATACCAGAAATGTTTGAAGCTACTGACTGAATGAAAGGAGCTGGCATCTCACTCTCTTTGAATCTTCTTTATCATGCTAGGATTAGCAGGAAAAAGCAAAAAATTTCAGAATTGCACCTTGCAATGTGGAGATATTACTGTTTGTGCATTTACAATATTCATTGATTTTTGCCATTGAAAAACATCATGTTATTCATATACCAGAAATGTTTGAAGCTACTGACTGAATGAAAGGAGCTGGCATCTCACTCTCTTTGAATCTTCTTTATCATGCTAGGATTAACAGGAAAAAGCAAAAAATTTCAGAATTGCACCTTGCAATGTGGAGATATTACTGTTTGTGCATTTACAATATTCATTGATTTTTGCCATTGAAAAACATGTTTTTCATATACCAGAAATGTTTGAAGCTACTGACTGAATGAAAGGAGCTGGCATCTCACTCTCTTTGAATCTTCTTTATCATGCTAGGATTAGCAGGAAAAAGCAAAAAATTTCAGAATTGCACCTTGCAATGTGGAGATATTACTGTTTGTGCATTTACAATATTCATTGATTTTTGCCATTGAAAAACGTTTTTCATATACCAGAAATGTTTGAAGCTACTGACTGAATGAAAGGAGCTGGCATCTCACTCTCTTTGAATCTTCTTTATCATGCTAGGATTAGCAGGAAAAAGCAAAAAATTTCAGAATTGCACCTTGCAATGTGGAGATATTACTGTTTGTGCATTTACAATATTCATTGATTTTTGCCATTGAAAAACATGTTTTTCATATACCAGAAATGTTTGAAGCTACTGACTGAATGAAAGGAGCTGGCATCTCACTCTCTTTGAATCTTCTTTATCATGCTAGGATTAGCAGGAAAAAGCAAAAAATTTCAGAATTGCACCTTGCAATGTGGAGATATTACTGTTTGTGCATTTACAATATTCATTGATTTTTGCCATTGAAAAACATGTTTTTCATATACCAGAAATGTTTGAAGCTACTGACTGAATGAAAGGAGCTGGCATCTCACTCTCTTTGAATCTTCTTTATCCTGCTAGGATTAGCAGGAAACAGCAAAAAATTTCAGAATTGCACCTTGCAATGTGGAGATATTACTGTTTGTGCATCTACAATATTCATTGATTTTTGCCATTGAAAAACATCATGTTATTCATATACCAGAAATGTTTGAAGCTACTGACTGAATGAAAGGAGCTGGCATCTCACTCTCTTTGAATCTTCTTTATCATGCTAGGATTAACAGGAAAAAGCAAAAAATTTCAGAATTGCACCTTGCAATGTGGAGATATTACTGTTTGTGCATTTACAATATTCATTGATTTTTGCCATTGAAAAACGTCCAGAAATGTTTGAAGCTACTGACTGAATGAAAGGAGCTGGCATCTCACTCTCTTTGAATCTTCTTTATCATGCTAGGATTAGCAGGAAAAAGCAAAAAATTTCAGAATTGCACCTTGCAATGTGGAGATATTACTGTTTGTGCATTTACAATATTCATTGATTTTTGCCATTGAAAAACGTCCAGAAATGTTTGAAGCTACTGACTGAATGAAAGGAGCTGGCATCTCACTCTCTTTGAATCTTCTTTATCATGCTAGGATTAACAGGAAAAAGCAAAAAATTTCAGAATTGCACCTTGCAATGTGGAGATATTACTGTTTGTGCATTTACAATATTCATTGATTTTTGCCATTGAAAAACGTCCAGAAATGTTTGAAGCTACTGACTGAATGAAAGGAGCTGGAATCTCACTCTCTTTGAATCTTCTTTATCATGCTAGGATTAGCAGGAAAAAGCAAAAAATTTCAGAATTGCACCTTGCAATGTGGAGATATTACTGTTTGTGCATTTACAATATTCATTGATTTTTGCCATTGAAAAACGTCCAGAAATGTTTGAAGCTACTGACTGAATGAAAGGAGCTGGAATCTCACTCTCTTTGAATCTTCTTTATCATGCTAGGATTAGCAGGAAAAAGCAAAAAATTTCAGAATTGCACCTTGCAATGTGGAGATATTACTGTTTGTGCATTTACAATATTCATTGATTTTTGCCATTGAAAAACGTCCAGAAATGTTTGAAGCTACTGACTGAATGAAAGGAGCTGGCATCTCACTCTCTTTGAATCTTCTTTATAATGCTAGGATTAGCAGGAAAAAGCAAAAAATTTCAGAATTGCACCTTGCAATGTGGAGATATTACTGTTTGTGCATTTACAATATTCATTGATTTTTGCCATTGAAAAACATGTTTTTCATATACCAGAAATGTTTGAAGCTACTGACTGAATGAAAGGAGCTGGCATCTCACTCTCTTTGAATCTTCTTTATCATTCTAGGATTAGCAGGAAAAAGCAAAAAATTTCAGAATTGCACCTTGCAATGTGGAGATATTACTGTTTGTGCATTTACAATATTCATTGATTTTTGCCATTGAAAAACATGTTTTTCATATACCAGAAATGTTTGAAGCTACTGACTGAATGAAAGGAGCTGGCATCTCACTCTCTTTGAATCTTCTTTATCCTGCTAGGATTAGCAGGAAACAGCAAAAAATTTCAGAATTGCACCTTGCAATGTGGAGATATTACTGTTTGTGCATTTACAATATTCATTGATTTTTGCCATTGAAAAACGTCCAGAAATGTTTGAAGCTACTGACTGAATGAAAGGAGCTGACATCTCACTCTCTTTGAATCTTCTTTATCATGCTAGGATTAGCAGGAAAAAGCAAAAAATTTCAGAATTGCACCTTGCAATGTGGAGATATTACTGTTTGTGCATTTACAATATTCATTGATTTTTGCCATTGAAAAACGTCCAGAAATGTTTGAAGCTACTGACTGAATGAAAGGAGCTGGCATCTCACTCTCTTTGAATCTTCTTTATCATGCTAGGATTAGCAGGAAAAAGCAAAAAATTTCAGAATTGCACCTTGCAATGTGGAGATATTACTGTTTGTGCATTTACAATATTCATTGATTTTTGCCATTGAAAAACATCGTTATTCATATACCAGAAATGTTTGAAGCTACTGACTGAATGAAAGGAGCTGGCATCTCACTCTCTTTGAATCTTCTTTATCATGCTAGGATTAACAGGAAAAAGCAAAAAATTTCAGAATTGCACCTTGCAATGTGGAGATATTACTGTTTGTGCATTTACAATATTCATTGATTTTTGCCATTGAAAAACATGTTTTTCATATACCAGAAATGTTTGAAGCTACTGACTGAATGAAAGGAGCTGGCATCTCACTCTCTTTGAATCTTCTTTATCCTGCTAGGATTAGCAGGAAACAGCAAAAAATTTCACAATTGCACCTTGCAATGTGGAGATATTACTGTTTGTGCATTTACAATATTCATTGATTTTTGCCATTGAAAAACGTCCAGAAATGTTTGAAGCTACTGACTGAATGAAAGGAGCTGACATCTCACTCTCTTTGAATCTTCTTTATCATGCTAGGATTAGCAGGAAAAAGCAAAAAATTTCAGAATTGCACCTTGCAATGTGGAGATATTACTGTTTGTGCATTTACAATATTCATTGATTTTTGCCATTGAAAAACGTCCAGAAATGTTTGAAGCTACTGACTGAATGAAAGGAGCTGGCATCTCACTCTCTTTGAATCTTCTTTATCATGCTAGGATTAGCAGGAAAAAGCAAAAAATTTCAGAATTGCACCTTGCAATGTGGAGATATTACTGTTTGTGCATTTACAATATTCATTGATTTTTGCCATTGAAAAACATCGTTATTCATATACCAGAAATGTTTGAAGCTACTGACTGAATGAAAGGAGCTGGCATCTCACTCTCTTTGAATCTTCTTTATCATGCTAGGATTAACAGGAAAAAGCAAAAAATTTCAGAATTGCACCTTGCAATGTGGAGATATTACTGTTTGTGCATTTACAATATTCATTGATTTTTGCCATTGAAAAACGTCCAGAAATGTTTGAAGCTACTGACTGAATGAAAGGAGCTGGAATCTCACTCTCTTTGAATCTTCTTTATCATGCTAGGATTAGCAGGAAAAAGCAAAAAATTTCAGAATTGCACCTTGCAATGTGGAGATATTACTGTTTGTGCATTTACAATATTCATTGATTTTTGCCATTGAAAAACGTCCAGAAATGTTTGAAGCTACTGACTGAATGAAAGGAGCTGGCATCTCACTCTCTTTGAATCTTCTTTATAATGCTAGGATTAGCAGGAAAAAGCAAAAAATTTCAGAATTGCACCTTGCAATGTGGAGATATTACTGTTTGTGCATTTACAATATTCATTGATTTTTGCCATTGAAAAACATGTTTTTCATATACCAGAAATGTTTGAAGCTACTGACTGAATGAAAGGAGCTGGCATCTCACTCTCTTTGAATCTTCTTTATCATTCTAGGATTAGCAGGAAAAAGCAAAAAATTTCAGAATTGCACCTTGCAATGTGGAGATATTACTGTTTGTGCATTTACAATATTCATTGATTTTTGCCATTGAAAAACATGTTTTTCATATACCAGAAATGTTTGAAGCTACTGACTGAATGAAAGGAGCTGGCATCTCACTCTCTTTGAATCTTCTTTATCCTGCTAGGATTAGCAGGAAACAGCAAAAAATTTCAGAATTGCACCTTGCAATGTGGAGATATTACTGTTTGTGCATTTACAATATTCATTGATTTTTGCCATTGAAAAACGTCCAGAAATGTTTGAAGCTACTGACTGAATGAAAGGAGCTGACATCTCACTCTCTTTGAATCTTCTTTATCATGCTAGGATTAGCAGGAAAAAGCAAAAAATTTCAGAATTGCACCTTGCAATGTGGAGATATTACTGTTTGTGCATTTACAATATTCATTGATTTTTGCCATTGAAAAACGTCCAGAAATGTTTGAAGCTACTGACTGAATGAAAGGAGCTGGCATCTCACTCTCTTTGAATCTTCTTTATCATGCTAGGATTAGCAGGAAAAAGCAAAAAATTTCAGAATTGCACCTTGCAATGTGGAGATATTACTGTTTGTGCATTTACAATATTCATTGATTTTTGCCATTGAAAAACATCGTTATTCATATACCAGAAATGTTTGAAGCTACTGACTGAATGAAAGGAGCTGGCATCTCACTCTCTTTGAATCTTCTTTATCATGCTAGGATTAACAGGAAAAAGCAAAAAATTTCAGAATTGCACCTTGCAATGTGGAGATATTACTGTTTGTGCATTTACAATATTCATTGATTTTTGCCATTGAAAAACGTCCAGAAATGTTTGAAGCTACTGACTGAATGAAAGGAGCTGGCATCTCACTCTCTTTGAATCTTCTTTATCATGCTAGGATTAGCAGGAAAAAGCAAAAAATTTCAGAATTGCACCTTGCAATGTGGAGATATTACTGTTTGTGCATTTACAATATTCATTGATTTTTGCCATTGAAAAACGTCCAGAAATGTTTGAAGCTACTGACTGAATGAAAGGAGCTGGCATCTCACTCTCTTTGAATCTTCTTTATAATGCTAGGATTAACAGGAAAAAGCAAAAAATTTCAGAATTGCACCTTGCAATGTGGAGATATTACTGTTTGTGCATTTACAATATTTATTGATTTTTGCCATTGAAAAACGTCCAGAAATGTTTGAAGCTACTGACTGAATGAAAGGAGCTGGCATCTCACTCTCTTTGAATCTTCTTTATCATGCTAGGATTAGCAGGAAAAAGCAAAAAATTTCAGAATTGCACCTTGCAATGTGGAGATATTACTGTTTGTGCATTTACAATATTCATTGATTTTTGCCATTGAAAAACCATGTTATTCATATACCAGAAATGTTTGAAGCTACTGACTGAATGAAAGGAGCTGGCACCTCACTCTCTTTGAATCTTCTTTATCATGCTAGGATTAACAGGAAAAAGCAAAAAATTTCAGAATTGCACCTTGCAATGTGGAGATATTACTGTTTGTGCATTTACAATATTCATTGATTTTTGCCATTGAAAAACGTCCAGAAATGTTTGAAGCTACTGACTGAATGAAAGGAGCTGGCATCTCACTCTCTTTGAATCTTCTTTATCATGCTAGGATTAGCAGGAAAAAGCAAAAAATTTCAGAATTGCACCTTGCAATGTGGAGATATTACTGTTTGTGCATTTACAATATTCATTGATTTTTTGCCATTGAAAAACATGTTTTTCATATACCAGAAATGTTTGAAGCTACTGACTGAATGAAAGGAGATGGCATCTCACTCTCTTTGAATCTTCTTTATCATGCTAGGATTAACAGGAAAAAGCAAAAAATTTCAGAATTGCACCTTGCAATGTGGAGATATTACTGTTTGTGCATTTACAATATTCATTGATTTTTGCCATTGAAAAACGTCCAGAAATGTTTGAAGCTACTGACTGAATGAAAGGAGCTGGCATCTCACTCTCTTTGAATCTTCTTTATCATGCTAGGATTAGCAGGAAAAAGCAAAAAATTTCAGAATTGCACCTTGCAATGTGGAGATATTACTGTTTGTGCATTTACAATATTCATTGATTTTTGCCATTGAAAAACATGATTTTCATATACCAGAAATGTTTGAAGCTACTGACTGAATGAAAGGAGCTGGCATCTCACTCTCTTTGAATCTTCTTTATCCTGCTAGGATTAGCAGGAAAAAGCAAAAAATTTCAGAATTGCACCTTGCAATGTGGAGATATTACTGTTTGTGCATTTACAATATTCATTGATTTTTGCCATTGAAAAACGTCCAGAAATGTTTGAAGCTACTGACTGAATGAAAGGAGCTGGCATCTCACTCTCTTTGAATCTTCTTTATCATGCTAGGATTAGCAGGAAAAAGCAAAAAAATTCAGAATTGCACCTTGCAATGTGGAGATATTACTGTTTGTGCATTTACAATATTCATTGATTTTTGCCATTGAAAAACATCATGTTATTCATATACCAGAAATGTTTGAAGCTACTGACTGAATGAAAGGAGCTGGCATCTCACTCTCTTTGAATCTTCTTTATCATGCTAGGATTAACAGGAAAAAGCAAAAAATTTCAGAATTGCACCTTGCAATGTGGAGATATTACTGTTTGTGCATTTACAATATTCATTGATTTTTGCCATTGAAAAACATGTTTTTCATATACCAGAAATGTTTGAAGCTACTGACTGAATGAAAGGAGCTGGCATCTCACTCTCTTTGAATCTTCTTTATCATGCTAGGATTAGCAGGAAAAAGCAAAAAATTTCAGAATTGCACCTTGCAATGTGGAGATATTACTGTTTGTGCATTTACAATATTCATTGATTTTTGCCATTGAAAAACATCATGTTATTCATATACCAGAAATGTTTGAAGCTACTGACTGAATGAAAGGAGCTGGCATCTCACTCTCTTTGAATCTTCTTTATCATGCTAGGATTAACAGGAAAAAGCAAAAAATTTCAGAATTGCACCTTGCAATGTGGAGATATTACTGTTTGTGCATTTACAATATTCATTGATTTTTGCCATTGAAAAACATGTTTTTCATATACCAGAAATGTTTGAAGCTACTGACTGAATGAAAGGAGCTGGCATCTCACTCTCTTTGAATCTTCTTTATCATGCTAGGATTAGCAGGAAAAAGCAAAAAATTTCAGAATTGCACCTTGCAATGTGGAGATATTACTGTTTGTGCATTTACAATATTCATTGATTTTTGCCATTGAAAAACGTTTTTCATATACCAGAAATGTTTGAAGCTACTGACTGAATGAAAGGAGCTGGCATCTCACTCTCTTTGAATCTTCTTTATCATGCTAGGATTAGCAGGAAAAAGCAAAAAATTTCAGAATTGCACCTTGCAATGTGGAGATATTACTGTTTGTGCATTTACAATATTCATTGATTTTTGCCATTGAAAAACATGTTTTTCATATACCAGAAATGTTTGAAGCTACTGACTGAATGAAAGGAGCTGGCATCTCACTCTCTTTGAATCTTCTTTATCATGCTAGGATTAGCAGGAAAAAGCAAAAAATTTCAGAATTGCACCTTGCAATGTGGAGATATTACTGTTTGTGCATTTACAATATTCATTGATTTTTGCCATTGAAAAACATGTTTTTCATATACCAGAAATGTTTGAAGCTACTGACTGAATGAAAGGAGCTGGCATCTCACTCTCTTTGAATCTTCTTTATCCTGCTAGGATTAGCAGGAAACAGCAAAAAATTTCAGAATTGCACCTTGCAATGTGGAGATATTACTGTTTGTGCATTTACAATATTCATTGATTTTTGCCATTGAAAAACATCATGTTATTCATATACCAGAAATGTTTGAAGCTACTGACTGAATGAAAGGAGCTGGCATCTCACTCTCTTTGAATCTTCTTTATCATGCTAGGATTAACAGGAAAAAGCAAAAAATTTCAGAATTGCACCTTGCAATGTGGAGATATTACTGTTTGTGCATTTACAATATTCATTGATTTTTGCCATTGAAAAACGTCCAGAAATGTTTGAAGCTACTGACTGAATGAAAGGAGCTGGCATCTCACTCTCTTTGAATCTTCTTTATCATGCTAGGATTAGCAGGAAAAAGCAAAAAATTTCAGAATTGCACCTTGCAATGTGGAGATATTACTGTTTGTGCATTTACAATATTCATTGATTTTTGCCATTGAAAAACGTCCAGAAATGTTTGAAGCTACTGACTGAATGAAAGGAGCTGGCATCTCACTCTCTTTGAATCTTCTTTATCATGCTAGGAATAGCAGGAAAAAGCAAAAAATTTCAGAATTGCACCTTGCAATGTGGAGATATTACTGTTTGTGCATTTACAATATTCATTGATTTTTGCCATTGAAAAACATGTTTTTCATATACCAGGAATGTTTGAAGCTACTGACTGAATGAAAGGAGCTGGCATCTCACTCTCTTTGAATCTTCTTTATCATGCTAGGATTAGCAGGAAAAAGCAAAAAATTTCAGAATTGCACCTTGCAATGTGGAGATATTACTGTTTGTGCATTTACAATATTCATTGATTTTTGCCATTGAAAAACATGTTTTTCATATACCAGAAATGTTTGAAGCTACTGACTGAATGAAAGGAGCTGGCATCTCACTCTCTTTGAATCTTCTTTATCCTGCTAGGATTAGCAGGAAACAGCAAAAAATTTCAGAATTGCACCTTGCAATGTGGAGATATTACTGTTTGTGCATTTACAATATTCATTGATTTTTGCCATTGAAAAACGTCCAGAAATGTTTGAAGCTACTGACTGAATGAAAGGAGCTGACATCTCACTCTCTTTGAATCTTCTTTATCATGCTAGGATTAGCAGGAAAAAGCAAAAAATTTCAGAATTGCACCTTGCAATGTGGAGATATTACTGTTTGTGCATTTACAATATTCATTGATTTTTGCCATTGAAAAACGTCCAGAAATGTTTGAAGCTACTGACTGAATGAAAGGAGCTGGCATCTCACTCTCTTTGAATCTTCTTTATCATGCTAGGATTAGCAGGAAAAAGCAAAAAATTTCAGAATTGCACCTTGCAATGTGGAGATATTACTGTTTGTGCATTTACAATATTCATTGATTTTTGCCATTGAAAAACATCGTTATTCATATACCAGAAATGTTTGAAGCTACTGACTGAATGAAAGGAGCTGGCATCTCACTCTCTTTGAATCTTCTTTATCATGCTAGGATTAACAGGAAAAAGCAAAAAATTTCAGAATTGCACCTTGCAATGTGGAGATATTACTGTTTGTGCATTTACAATATTCATTGATTTTTGCCATTGAAAAACGTCCAGAAATGTTTGAAGCTACTGACAATGAAAGGAGCTGGCATCTCACTCTCTTTGAATCTTCTTTATCATGCTAGGATTAGCAGGAAAAAGCAAAAAATTTCAGAATTGCACCTTGCAATGTGGAGATATTACTGTTTGTGCATTTACAATATTCATTGATTTTTGCCATTGAAAAACGTCCAGAAATGTTTGAAGCTACTGACTGAATGAAAGGAGCTGGCATCTCACTCTCTTTGAATCTTCTTTATAATGCTAGGATTAACAGGAAAAAGCAAAAAATTTCAGAATTGCACCTTGCAATGTGGAGATATTACTGTTTGTGCATTTACAATATTCATTGATTTTTGCCATTGAAAAACGTCCAGAAATGTTTGAAGCTACTGACTGAATGAAAGGAGCTGGCATCTCACTCTCTTTGAATCTTCTTTATCATGCTAGGATTAGCAGGAAAAAGCAAAAAATTTCAGAATTGCACCTTGCAATGTGGAGATATTACTGTTTGTGCATTTACAATATTCATTGATTTTTGCCATTGAAAAACCATGTTATTCATATACCAGAAATGTTTGAAGCTACTGACTGAATGAAAGGAGCTGGCACCTCACTCTGAATCTTCTTTATCATGCTAGGATTAACAGGAAAAAGCAAAAAATTTCAGAATTGCACCTTGCAATGTGGAGATATTACTGTTTGTGCATTTACAATATTCATTGATTTTTGCCATTGAAAAACGTCCAGAAATGTTTGAAGCTACTGACTGAATGAAAGGAGCTGGCATCTCACTCTCTTTGAATCTTCTTTATCATGCTAGGATTAGCAGGAAAAAGCAAAAAATTTCAGAATTGCACCTTGCAATGTGGAGATATTACTGTTTGTGCATTTACAATATTCATTGATTTTTGCCATTGAAAAACGTCCAGAAATGTTTGAAGCTACTGACTGAATGAAAGGAGCTGGCATCTCACTCTCTTTGAATCTTCTTTATCATGCTAGGATTAGCAGGAAAAAGCAAAAAATTTCAGAATTGCACCTTGCAATGTGGAGATATTACTGTTTGTGCATTTACAATATTCATTGATTTTTGCCATTGAAAAACATGTTTTTCATATACCAGGAATGTTTGAAGCTACTGACTGAATGAAAGGAGCTGGCATCTCACTCTCTTTGAATCTTCTTTATCATGCTAGGATTAGCAGGAAAAAGCAAAAAATTTCAGAATTGCACCTTGCAATGTGGAGATATTACTGTTTGTGCATTTACAATATTCATTGATTTTTGCCATTGAAAAACATGTTTTTCATATACCAGAAATGTTTGAAGCTACTGACTGAATGAAAGGAGCTGGCATCTCACTCTCTTTGAATCTTCTTTATCCTGCTAGGATTAGCAGGAAACAGCAAAAAATTTCAGAATTGCACCTTGCAATGTGGAGATATTACTGTTTGTGCATTTACAATATTCATTGATTTTTGCCATTGAAAAACGTCCAGAAATGTTTGAAGCTACTGACTGAATGAAAGGAGCTGACATCTCACTCTCTTTGAATCTTCTTTATCATGCTAGGATTAGCAGGAAAAAGCAAAAAATTTCAGAATTGCACCTTGCAATGTGGAGATATTACTGTTTGTGCATTTACAATATTCATTGATTTTTGCCATTGAAAAACGTCCAGAAATGTTTGAAGCTACTGACTGAATGAAAGGAGCTGGCATCTCACTCTCTTTGAATCTTCTTTATCATGCTAGGATTAGCAGGAAAAAGCAAAAAATTTCAGAATTGCACCTTGCAATGTGGAGATATTACTGTTTGTGCATTTACAATATTCATTGATTTTTGCCATTGAAAAACATCGTTATTCATATACCAGAAATGTTTGAAGCTACTGACTGAATGAAAGGAGCTGGCATCTCACTCTCTTTGAATCTTCTTTATTATGCTAGGATTAACAGGAAAAAGCAAAAAATTTCAGAATTGCACCTTGCAATGTGGAGATATTACTGTTTGTGCATTTACAATATTCATTGATTTTTGCCATTGAAAAACGTCCAGAAATGTTTGAAGCTACTGACAATGAAAGGAGCTGGCATCTCACTCTCTTTGAATCTTCTTTATCATGCTAGGATTAGCAGGAAAAAGCAAAAAATTTCAGAATTGCACCTTGCAATGTGGAGATATTACTGTTTGTGCATTTACAATATTCATTGATTTTTGCCATTGAAAAACGTCCAGAAATGTTTGAAGCTACTGACTGAATGAAAGGAGCTGGCATCTCACTCTCTTTGAATCTTCTTTATAATGCTAGGATTAACAGGAAAAAGCAAAACATTTCAGAATTGCACCTTGCAATGTGGAGATATTACTGTTTGTGCATTTACAATATTCATTGATTTTTGCCATTGAAAAACGTCCAGAAATGTTTGAAGCTACTGACTGAATGAAAGGAGCTGGCATCTCACTCTCTTTGAATCTTCTTTATCATGCTAGGATTAGCAGGAAAAAGCAAAAAATTTCAGAATTGCACCTTGCAATGTGGAGATATTACTGTTTGTGCATTTACAATATTCATTGATTTTTGCCATTGAAAAACCATGTTATTCATATACCAGAAATGTTTGAAGCTACTGACTGAATGAAAGGAGCTGGCACCTCACTCTGAATCTTCTTTATCATGCTAGGATTAACAGGAAAAAGCAAAAAATTTCAGAATTGCACCTTGCAATGTGGAGATATTACTGTTTGTGCATTTACAATATTCATTGATTTTTGCCATTGAAAAACGTCCAGAAATGTTTGAAGCTACTGACTGAATGAAAGGAGCTGGCATCTCACTCTCTTTGAATCTTCTTTATCATGCTAGGATTAGCAGGAAAAAGCAAAAAATTTCAGAATTGCACCTTGCAATGTGGAGATATTACTGTTTGTGCATTTACAATATTCATTGATTTTTTGCCATTGAAAAACATGTTTTTCATATACCAGAAATGTTTGAAGCTACTGACTGAATGAAAGGAGCTGGCATCTCACTCTCTTTGAATCTTCTTTATCCTGCGAGGATTAGCAGGAAAAAGCAAAAAATTTCAGAATTGCACCTTGCAATGTGGAGATATTACTGTTTGTGCATTTACAATATTCATTGATTTTTGCCATTGAAAAACGTCCAGAAATGTTTGAAGCTACTGACTGAATGAAAGGAGCTGGCATCTCACTCTCTTTGAATCTTCTTTATCATGCTAGGATTAGCAGGAAAAAGCAAAAAATTTCAGAATTGCACCTTGCAATGTGGAGATATTACTGTTTGTGCATTTACAATATTCATTGATTTTTGCCATTGAAAAACATGTTTTTCATATACCAGAAATGTTTGAAGCTACTGACTGAATGAAAGGAGATGGCATCTCACTCTCTTTGAATCTTCTTTATCATGCTAGGATTAACAGGAAAAAGCAAAAAATTTCAGAATTGCACCTTGCAATGTGGAGATATTACTGTTTGTGCATTTACAATATTCATTGATTTTTGCCATTGAAAAACGTCCAGAAATGTTTGAAGCTACTGACTGAATGAAAGGAGCTGGCATCTCACTCTCTTTGAATCTTCTTTATCATGCTAGGATTAGCAGGAAAAAGCAAAAAATTTCAGAATTGCACCTTGCAATGTGGAGATATTACTGTTTGTGCATTTACAATATTCATTGATTTTTGCCATTGAAAAACATGTTTTTCATATACCAGAAATGTTTGAAGCTACTGACTGAATGAAAGGAGCTGGCATCTCACTCTCTTTGAATCTTCTTTATCCTGCTAGGATTAGCAGGAAAAAGCAAAAAATTTCAGAATTGCACCTTGCAATGTGGAGATATTACTGTTTGTGCATTTACAATATTCATTGATTTTTGCCATTGAAAAACGTCCAGAAATGTTTGAAGCTACTGACTGAATGAAAGGAGCTGGCATCTCACTCTCTTTGAATCTTCTTTATCATGCTAGGATTAGCAGGAAAAAGCAAAAAAATTCAGAATTGCACCTTGCAATGTGGAGATATTACTGTTTGTGCATTTACAATATTCATTGATTTTTGCCATTGAAAAACATCATGTTATTCATATACCAGAAATGTTTGAAGCTACTGACTGAATGAAAGGAGCTGGCATCTCACTCACTTTGAATCTTCTTTATCATGCTAGGATTAACAGGAAAAAGCAAAAAATTTCAGAATTGCACCTTGCAATGTGGAGATATTACTGTTTGTGCATTTACAATATTCATTGATTTTTGCCATTGAAAAACATGTTTTTCATATACCAGAAATGTTTGAAGCTACTGACTGAATGAAAGGAGCTGGCATCTCACTCTCTTTGAATCTTCTTTATCATGCTAGGATTAGCAGGAAAAAGCAAAAAATTTCAGAATTGCACCTTGCAATGTGGAGATATTACTGTTTGTGCATTTACAATATTCATTGATTTTTGCCATTGAAAAACATCATGTTATTCATATACCAGAAATGTTTGAAGCTACTGACTGAATGAAAGGAGCTGGCATCTCACTCTCTTTGAATCTTCTTTATCATGCTAGGATTAACAGGAAAAAGCAAAAAATTTCAGAATTGCACCTTGCAATGTGGAGATATTACTGTTTGTGCATTTACAATATTCATTGATTTTTGCCATTGAAAAACGTCCAGAAATGTTTGAAGCTACTGACTGAATGAAAGGAGCTGGCACCTCACTCTCTTTGAATCTTCTTTATCATGCTAGGATTAACAGGAAAAAGCAAAAAATTTCAGAATTGCACCTTGCAATGTGGAGATATTACTGTTTGTGCATTTACAATATTCATTGATTTTTGCCATTGAAAAACGTCCAGAAATGTTTGAAGCTACTGACTGAATGAAAGGAGCTGGCATCTCACTCTCTTTGAATCTTCTTTATCATGCTAGGATTAGCAGGAAAAAGCAAAAAATTTCAGAATTGCACCTTGCAATGTGGAGATATTACTGTTTGTGCATTTACAATATTCATTGATTTTTTGCCATTGAAAAACATGTTTTTCATATACCAGAAATGTTTGAAGCTACTGACTGAATGAAAGGAGCTGGCATCTCACTCTCTTTGAATCTTCTTTATCCTGCTAGGATTAGCAGGAAAAAGCAAAAAATTTCAGAATTGCACCTTGCAATGTGGAGATATTACTGTTTGTGCATTTACAATATTCATTGATTTTTGCCATTGAAAAACGTCCAGAAATGTTTGAAGCTACTGACTGAATGAAAGGAGCTGGCATCTCACTCTCTTTGAATCTTCTTTATCATGCTAGGATTAGCAGGAAAAAGCAAAAAATTTCAGAATTGCACCTTGCAATGTGGAGATATTACTGTTTGTGCATTTACAATATTCATTGATTTTTGCCATTGAAAAACATGTTTTTCATATACCAGAAATGTTTGAAGCTACTGACTGAATGAAAGGAGATGGCATCTCACTCTCTTTGAATCTTCTTTATCATGCTAGGATTAACAGGAAAAAGCAAAAAATTTCAGAATTGCACCTTGCAATGTGGAGATATTACTGTTTGTGCATTTACAATATTCATTGATTTTTGCCATTGAAAAATGTCCAGAAATGTTTGAAGCTACTGACTGAATGAAAGGAGCTGGCATCTCACTCTCTTTGAATCTTCTTTATCAAGCTAGGATTAGCAGGAAAAAGCAAAAAATTTCAGAATTGCACCTTGCAATGTGGAGATATTACTGTTTGTGCATTTACAATATTCATTGATTTTTGCCATTGAAAAACATGTTTTTCATATACCAGAAATGTTTGAAGCTACTGACTGAATGAAAGGAGCTGGCATCTCACTCTCTTTGAATCTTCTTTATCCTGCTAGGATTAGCAGGAAAAAGCAAAAAATTTCAGAATTGCACCTTGCAATGTGGAGATATTACTGTTTGTGCATTTACAATATTCATTGATTTTTGCCATTGAAAAACGTCCAGAAATGTTTGAAGCTACTGACTGAATGAAAGGAGCTGGCATCTCACTCTCTTTGAATCGTCTTTATCATGCTAGGATTAGCAGGAAAAAGCAAAAAAATTCAGAATTGCACCTTGCAATGTGGAGATATTACTGTTTGTGCATTTACAATATTCATTGATTTTTGCCATTGAAAAACATCATGTTATTCATATACCAGAAATGTTTGAAGCTACTGACTGAATGAAAGGAGCTGGCATCTGACTCTCTTTGAATCTTCTTTATCATGCTAGGATTAACAGGAAAAAGCAAAAAATTTCAGAATTGCACCTTGCAATGTGGAGATATTACTGTTTGTGCATTTACAATATTCATTGATTTTTGCCATTGAAAAACATGTTTTTCATATACCAGAAATGTTTGAAGCTACTGACTGAATGAAAGGAGCTGGCATCTCACTCTCTTTGAATCTTCTTTATCATGCTAGGATTAGCAGGAAAAAGCAAAAAATTTCAGAATTGCACCTTGCAATGTGGAGATATTACTGTTTGTGCATTTACAATATTCATTGAATTTGCCATTGAAAAACATCATGTTATTCATATACCAGAAATGTTTGAAGCTACTGACTGAATGAAAGGAGCTGGCATCTCACTCTCTTTGAATCTTCTTTATCATGCTAGGATTAACAGGAAAAAGCAAAAAATTTCAGAATTGCACCTTGCAATGTGGAGATATTACTGTTTGTGCATTTACAATATTCATTGATTTTTGCCATTGAAAAACATGTTTTTCATATACCAGAAATGTTTGAAGCTACTGACTGAATGAAAGGAGCTGGCATCTCACTCTCTTTGAATCTTCTTTATCATGCTAGGATTAGCAGGAAAAAGCAAAAAATTTCAGAATTGCACCTTGCAATGTGGAGATATTACTGTTTGTGCATTTACAATATTCATTGATTTTTGCCATTGAAAAACGTTTTTCATATACCAGAAATGTTTGAAGCTACTGACTGAATGAAAGGAGCTGGCATCTCACTCTCTTTGAATCTTCTTTATCATGCTAGGATTAGCAGGAAAAAGCAAAAAATTTCAGAATTGCACCTTGCAATGTGGAGATATTACTGTTTGTGCATTTACAATATTCATTGATTTTTGCCATTGAAAAACATGTTTTTCATATACCAGAAATGTTTGAAGCTACTGACTGAATGAAAGGAGCTGGCATCTCACTCTCTTTGAATCTTCTTTATCATGCTAGGATTAGCAGGAAAAAGCAAAAAATTTCAGAATTGCACCTTGCAATGTGGAGATATTACTGTTTGTGCATTTACAATATTCATTGATTTTTGCCATTGAAAAACATGTTTTTCATATACCAGAAATGTTTGAAGCTACTGACTGAATGAAAGGAGCTGGCATCTCACTCTCTTTGAATCTTCTTTATCCTGCTAGGATTAGCAGGAAACAGCAAAAAATTTCAGAATTGCACCTTGCAATGTGGAGATATTACTGTTTGTGCATTTACAATATTCATTGATTTTTGCCATTGAAAAACATCATGTTATTCATATACCAGAAATGTTTGAAGCTACTGACTGAATGAAAGGAGCTGGCATCTCACTCTCTTTGAATCTTCTTTATCATGCTAGGATTAACAGGAAAAAGCAAAAAATTTCAGAATTGCACCTTGCAATGTGGAGATATTACTGTTTGTGCATTTACAATATTCATTGATTTTTGCCATTGAAAAACGTCCAGAAATGTTTGAAGCTACTGACTGAATGAAAGGAGCTGGCATCTCACTCTCTTTGAATCTTCTTTATCATGCTAGGATTAGCAGGAAAAAGCAAAAAATTTCAGAATTGCACCTTGCAATGTGGAGATATTACTGTTTGTGCATTTACAATATTCATTGATTTTTGCCATTGAAAAACGTCCAGAAATGTTTGAAGCTACTGACTGAATGAAAGGAGCTGGCATCTCACTCTCTTTGAATCTTCTTTATCATGCTAGGATTAGCAGGAAAAAGCAAAAAATTTCAGAATTGCACCTTGCAATGTGGAGATATTACTGTTTGTGCATTTACAATATTCATTGATTTTTGCCATTGAAAAACATGTTTTTCATATACCAGAAATGTTTGAAGCTACTGACTGAATGAAAGGAGCTGGCATCTCACTCTCTTTGAATCTTCTTTATCATGCTAGGATTAGCAGGAAAAAGCAAAAAATTTCAGAATTGCACCTTGCAATGTGGAGATATTACTGTTTGTGCATTTACAATATTCATTGATTTTTGCCATTGAAAAACATGTTTTCCATATACCAGAAATGTTTGAAGCTACTGACTGAATGAAAGGAGCTGGCATCTCACTCTCTTTGAATCTTCTTTATCCTGCTAGGATTAGCAGGAAACAGCAAAAAATTTCAGAATTGCACCTTGCAATGTGGAGATATTACTGTTTGTGCATTTACAATATTCATTGATTTTTGCCATTGAAAAACGTCCAGAAATGTTTGAAGCTACTGACTGAATGAAAGGAGCTGGCATCTCACTCTCTTTGAATCTTCTTTATCATGCTAGGATTAGCAGGAAAAAGCAAAAAATTTCAGAATTGCACCTTGCAATGTGGAGATATTACTGTTTGTGCATTTACAATATTCATTGATTTTTGCCATTGAAAAACATCGTTATTCATATACCAGAAATGTTTGAAGCTACTGACTGAATGAAAGGAGCTGGCATCTCACTCTCTTTGAATCTTCTTTATCATGCTAGGATTAACAGGAAAAAGCAAAAAATTTCAGAATTGCACCTTGCAATGTGGAGATATTACTGTTTGTGCATTTACAATATTCATTGATTTTTGCCATTGAAAAACATGTTTTTCATATACCAGAAATGTTTGAAGCTACTGACTGAATGAAAGGAGCTGGCATCTCACTCTCTTTGAATCTTCTTTATCATGCTAGGATTAGCAGGAAAAAGCAAAAAATTTCAGAATTGCACCTTGCAATGTGGAGATATTACTGTTTGTGCATTTACAATATTCATTGATTTTTGCCATTGAAAAACATCATGTTATTCATATACCAGAAATGTTTGAAGCTACTGACTGAATGAAAGGAGCTGGCATCTCACTCTCTTTGAATCTTCTTTATCATGCTAGGATTAACAGGAAAAAGCAAAAAATTTCAGAATTGCACCTTGCAATGTGGAGATATTACTGTTTGTGCATTTACAATATTCATTGATTTTTGCCATTGAAAAACATGTTTTTCATATACCAGAAATGTTTGAAGCTACTGACTGAATGAAAGGAGCTGGCATCTCACTCTCTTTGAATCTTCTTTATCATGCTAGGATTAGCAGGAAAAAGCAAAAAATTTCAGAATTGCACCTTGCAATGTGGAGATATTACTGTTTGTGCATTTACAATATTCATTGATTTTTGCCATTGAAAAACGTTTTTCATATACCAGAAATGTTTGAAGCTACTGACTGAATGAAAGGAGCTGGCATCTCACTCTCTTTGAATCTTCTTTATCATGCTAGGATTAGCAGGAAAAAGCAAAAAATTTCAGAATTGCACCTTGCAATGTGGAGATATTACTGTTTGTGCATTTACAATATTCATTGATTTTTGCCATTGAAAAACATGTTTTTCATATACCAGAAATGTTTGAAGCTACTGACTGAATGAAAGGAGCTGGCATCTCACTCTCTTTGACTCTTCTTTATCATGCTAGGATTAGCAGGAAAAAGCAAAAAATTTCAGAATTGCACCTTGCAATGTGGAGATATTACTGTTTGTGCATTTACAATATTCATTGATTTTTGCCATTGAAAAACATGTTTTTCATATACCAGAAATGTTTGAAGCTACTGACTGAATGAAAGGAGCTGGCATCTCACTCTCTTTGAATCTTCTTTATCCTGCTAGGATTAGCAGGAAACAGCAAAAAATTTCAGAATTGCACCTTGCAATGTGGAGATATTACTGTTTGTGCATTTACAATATTCATTGATTTTTGCCATTGAAAAACATCATGTTATTCATATACCAGAAATGTTTGAAGCTACTGACTGAATGAAAGGAGCTGGCATCTCACTCTCTTTGAATCTTCTTTATCATGCTAGGATTAACAGGAAAAAGCAAAAAATTTCAGAATTGCACCTTGCAATGTGGAGATATTACTGTTTGTGCATTTACAATATTCATTGATTTTTGCCATTGAAAAACGTCCAGAAATGTTTGAAGCTACTGACTGAATGAAAGGAGCTGGCATCTCACTCTCTTTGAATCTTCTTTATCATGCTAGGATTAGCAGGAAAAAGCAAAAAATTTCAGAATTGCACCTTGCAATGTGGAGATATTACTGTTTGTGCATTTACAATATTCATTGATTTTTGCCATTGAAAAACGTCCAGAAATGTTTGAAGCTACTGACTGAATGAAAGGAGCTGGCATCTCACTCTCTTTGAATCTTCTTTATCATGCTAGGATTAGCAGGAAAAAGCAAAAAATTTCAGAATTGCACCTTGCAATGTGGAGATATTACTGTTTGTGCATTTACAATATTCATTGATTTTTGCCATTGAAAAACATGTTTTTCATATACCAGAAATGTTTGAAGCTACTGACTGAATGAAAGGAGCTGGCATCTCACTCTCTTTGAATCTTCTTTATCATGCTAGGATTAGCAGGAAAAAGCAAAAAATTTCAGAATTGCACCTTGCAATGTGGAGATATTACTGTTTGTGCATTTACAATATTCATTGATTTTTGCCATTGAAAAACATGTTTTCCATATACCAGAAATGTTTGAAGCTACTGACTGAATGAAAGGAGCTGGCATCTCACTCTCTTTGAATCTTCTTTATCCTGCTAGGATTAGCAGGAAACAGCAAAAAATTTCAGAATTGCACCTTGCAATGTGGAGATATTACTGTTTGTGCATTTACAATATTCATTGATTTTTGCCATTGAAAAACGTCCAGTAATGTTTGAAGCTACTGACTGAATGAAAGGAGCTGACATCTCACTCTCTTTGAATCTTCTTTATCATGCTAGGATTAGCAGGAAAAAGCAAAAAATTTCAGAATTGCACCTTGCAATGTGGAGATATTACTGTTTGTGCATTTACAATATTCATTGATTTTTGCCATTGAAAAACGTCCAGAAATGTTTGAAGCTACTGACTGAATGAAAGGAGCTGGCATCTCACTCTCTTTGAATCTTCTTTATCATGCTAGGATTAGCAGGAAAAAGCAAAAAATTTCAGAATTGCACCTTGCAATGTGGAGATATTACTGTTTGTGCATTTACAATATTCATTGATTTTTGCCATTGAAAAACATCGTTATTCATATACCAGAAATGTTTGAAGCTACTGACTGAATGAAAGGAGCTGGCATCTCACTCTCTTTGAATCTTCTTTATCATGCTAGGATTAACAGGAAAAAGCAAAAAATTTCAGAATTGCACCTTGCAATGTGGAGATATTACTCTTTGTGCATTTACAATATTCATTGATTTTTGCCATTGAAAAACATGTTTTTCATATACCAGAAATGTTTGAAGCTACTGACTGAATGAAAGGAGCTGGCATCTCACTCTCTTTGAATCTTCTTTATCATGCTAGGATTAGCAGGAAAAAGCAAAAAATTTCAGAATTGCACCTTGCAATGTGGAGATATTACTGTTTGTGCATTTACAATATTCATTGATTTTTGCCATTGAAAAACATCATGTTATTCATATACCAGAAATGTTTGAAGCTACTGACTGAATGAAAGGAGCTGGCATCTCACTCTCTTTGAATCTTCTTTATCATGCTAGGATTAACAGGAAAAAGCAAAAAATTTCAGAATTGCACCTTGCAATGTGGAGATATTACTGTTTGTGCATTTACAATATTCATTGATTTTTGCCATTGAAAAACATGTTTTTCATATACCAGAAATGTTTGAAGCTACTGACTGAATGAAAGGAGCTGGCATCTCACTCTCTTTGAATCTTCTTTATCATGCTAGGATTAGCAGGAAAAAGCAAAAAATTTCAGAATTGCACCTTGCAATGTGGAGATATTACTGTTTGTGCATTTACAATATTCATTGATTTTTGCCATTGAAAAACGTTTTTCATATACCAGAAATGTTTGAAGCTACTGACTGAATGAAAGGAGCTGGCATCTCACTCTCTTTGAATCTTCTTTATCATGCTAGGATTAGCAGGAAAAAGCAAAAAATTTCAGAATTGCACCTTGCAATGTGGAGATATTACTGTTTGTGCATTTACAATATTCATTGATTTTTGCCATTGAAAAACATGTTTTTCATATACCAGAAATGTTTGAAGCTACTGACTGAATGAAAGGAGCTGGCATCTCACTCTCTTTGAATCTTCTTTATCATGCTAGGATTAGCAGGAAAAAGCAAAAAATTTCAGAATTGCACCTTGCAATGTGGAGATATTACTGTTTGTGCATTTACAATATTCATTGATTTTTGCCATTGAAAAACATGTTTTTCATATACCAGAAATGTTTGAAGCTACTGACTGAATGAAAGGAGCTGGCATCTCACTCTCTTTGAATCTTCCTTATCCTGCTAGGATTAGCAGGAAACAGCAAAAAATTTCAGAATTGCACCTTGCAATGTGGAGATATTACTGTTTGTGCATTTACAATATTCATTGATTTTTGCCATTGAAAAACATCATGTTATTCATATACCAGAAATGTTTGAAGCTACTGACTGAATGAAAGGAGCTGGCATCTCACTCTCTTTGAATCTTCTTTATCATGCTAGGATTAACAGGAAAAAGCAAAAAATTTCAGAATTGCACCTTGCAATGTGGAGATATTACTGTTTGTGCATTTACAATATTCATTGATTTTTGCCATTGAAAAACGTCCAGAAATGATTGAAGCTACTGACTGAATGAAAGGAGCTGGCATCTCACTCTCTTTGAATCTTCTTTATCATGCTAGGATTAGCAGGAAAAAGCAAAAAATTTCAGAATTGCACCTTGCAATGTGGAGATATTACTGTTTGTGCATTTACAATATTCATTGATTTTTGCCATTGAAAAACGTCCAGAAATGTTTGAAGCTACTGACTGAATGAAAGGAGCTGGCATCTCACTCTCTTTGAATCTTCTTTATCATGCTAGGATTAGCAGGAAAAAGCAAAAAATTTCAGAATTGCACCTTGCAATGTGGAGATATTACTGTTTGTGCATTTACAATATTCATTGATTTTTGCCATTGAAAAACATGTTTTTCATATACCAGAAATGTTTGAAGCTACTGACTGAATGAAAGGAGCTGGCATCTCACTCTCTTTGAATCTTCTTTATCATGCTAGGATTAGCAGGAAAAAGCAAAAAATTTCAGAATTGCACCTTGCAATGTGGAGATATTACTGTTTGTGCATTTACAATATTCATTGATTTTTGCCATTGAAAAACATGTTTTCCATATACCAGAAATGTTTGAAGCTACTGACTGAATGAAAGGAGCTGGCATCTCACTCTCTTTGAATCTTCTTTATCCTGCTAGGATTAGCAGGAAACAGCAAAAAATTTCAGAATTGCACCTTGCAATGTGGAGATATTACTGTTTGTGCATTTACAATATTCATTGATTTTTGCCATTGAAAAACGTCCAGTAATGTTTGAAGCTACTGACTGAATGAAAGGAGCTGACATCTCACTCTCTTTGAATCTTCTTTATCATGCTAGGATTAGCAGGAAAAAGCAAAAAATTTCAGAATTGCACCTTGCAATGTGGAGATATTACTGTTTGTGCATTTACAATATTCATTGATTTTTGCCATTGAAAAACGTCCAGAAATGTTTGAAGCTACTGACTGAATGAAAGGAGCTGGCATCTCACTCTCTTTGAATCTTCTTTATCATGCTAGGATTAGCAGGAAAAAGCAAAAAATTTCAGAATTGCACCTTGCAATGTGGAGATATTACTGTTTGTGCATTTACAATATTCATTGATTTTTGCCATTGAAAAACATCGTTATTCATATACCAGAAATGTTTGAAGCTACTGACTGAATGAAAGGAGCTGGCATCTCACTCTCTTTGAATCTTCTTTATCATGCTAGGATTAACAGGAAAAAGCAAAAAATTTCAGAATTGCACCTTGCAATGTGGAGATATTACTGTTTGTGCATTTACAATATTCATTGATTTTTGCCATTGAAAAACGTCCAGAAATGTTTGAAGCTACTGACAATGAAAGGAGCTGGCATCTCACTCTCTTTGAATCTTCTTTATCATGCTAGGATTAGCAGGAAAAAGCAAAAAATTTCAGAATTGCACCTTGCAATGTGGAGATATTACTGTTTGTGCATTTACAATATTCATTGATTTTTGCCATTGAAAAACGTCCAGAAATGTTTGAAGCTACTGACTGAATGAAAGGAGCTGGCATCTCACTCTCTTTGAATCTTCTTTATAATGCTAGGATTAACAGGAAAAAGCAAAAAATTTCAGAATTGCACCTTGCAATGTGGAGATATTACTGTTTGTGCATTTACAATATTCATTGATTTTTGCCATTGAAAAACGTCCAGAAATGTTTGAAGCTACTGACTGAATGAAAGGAGCTGGCATCTCACTCTCTTTGAATCTTCTTTATCATGCTAGGATTAGCAGGAAAAAGCAAAAAATTTCAGAATTGCACCTTGCAATGTGGAGATATTACTGTTTGTGCATTTACAATATTCATTGATTTTTGCCATTGAAAAACCATGTTATTCATATACCAGAAATGTTTGAAGCTACTGACTGAATGAAAGGAGCTGGCACCTCACTCTCTTTGAATCTTCTTTATCATGCTAGGATTAACAGGAAAAAGCAAAAAATTTCAGAATTGCACCTTGCAATGTGGAGATATTACTGTTTGTGCATTTACAATATTCATTGATTTTTGCCATTGAAAAATGTCCAGAAATGTTTGAAGCTACTGACTGAATGAAAGGAGCTGGCATCTCACTCTCTTTGAATCTTCTTTATCATGCTAGGATTAGCAGGAAAAAGCAAAAAATTTCAGAATTGCACCTTGCAATGTGGAGATATTACTGTTTGTGCATTTACAATATTCATTGATTTTTGCCATTGAAAAACATCGTTATTCATATACCAGAAATGTTTGAAGCTACTGACTGAATGAAAGGAGCTGGCATCTCACTCTCTTTGAATCTTCTTTATCATGCTAAGACGAGCAGGAAAAAGCAAAAAATTTCAGAATTGCACCTTGCAATGTGGAGATATTACTGTTTGTGCATTTACAATATTCATTGATTTTTGCCATTGAAAAACGTCCAGAAATGTTTGAAGCTACTGACTGAATGAAAGGAGCTGGCATCTCACTCTCTTTGAATCTTCTTTATCATGCTAGGATTAGCAGGAAAAAGCAAAAAATTTCAGAATTGCACCTTGCAATGTGGAGATATTACTGTTTGTGCATTTACAATATTCATTGATTTTTGCCATTGAAAAACGTCCAGAAATGTTTGAAGCTACTGACTGAATGAAAGGAGCTGGCATCTCACTCTCTTTGAATCTTCTTTATCATGCTAGGATTAACAGGAAAAAGCAAAAAATTTCAGAATTGCACCTTGCAAT
The DNA here is from genome assembly GCF_046119375.1 of Phyllobates terribilis. Lineage (NCBI taxonomy): Eukaryota > Metazoa > Chordata > Amphibia > Anura > Dendrobatidae > Phyllobates > Phyllobates terribilis. The sequence goes on along the minus strand of NW_027363996.1, from coordinate 197,814 downwards.
GTGGAGATATTACTGTTTGTGCATTTACAATATTCATTGATTTTTGCCATTGAAAAACGTCCAGAAATGTTTGAAGCTACTGACTGAATGAAAGGAGCTGGCATCTCACTCTCTTTGAATCTTCTTTATCATGCTAGGATTAACAGGAAAAAGCAAAAAATTTCAGAATTGCACCTTGCAATGTGGAGATATTACTGTTTGTGCATTTACAATATTCATTGATTTTTGCCATTGAAAAACGTCCAGAAATGTTTGAAGCTACTGACTGAATGAAAGGAGCTGGCATCTCACTCTCTTTGAATCTTCTTTATCATGCTAGGATTAGCAGGAAAAAGCAAAAAATTTCAGAATTGCACCTTGCAATGTGGAGATATTACTGTTTGTGCATTTACAATATTCATTGATTTTTGCCATTGAAAAACATGTTTTTCATATACCAGAAATGTTTGAAGCTACTGACTGAATGAAAGGAGCTGGCATCTCACTCTCTTTGAATCTTCTTTATCCTGCTAGGATTAGCAGGAAAAAGCAAAAAATTTCAGAATTGCACCTTGCAATGTGGAGATATTACTGTTTGTGCATTTACAATATTCATTGATTTTTGCCATTGAAAAACGTCCAGAAATGTTTGAAGCTACTGACTGAATGAAAGGAGCTGGCATCTCACTCTCTTTGAATCTTCTTTATCATGCTAGGATTAGCAGGAAAAAGCAAAAAATTTCAGAATTGCACCTTGCAATGTGGAGATATTACTGTTTGTGCATTTACAATATTCATTGATTTTTGCCATTGAAAAACATGTTTTTCATATACCAGAAATGTTTGAAGCTACTGACTGAATGAAAGGAGCTGGCATCTCACTCTCTTTGAATCTTCTTTATCCTGCTAGGATTAGCAGGAAAAAGCAAAAAATTTCAGAATTGCACCTTGCAATGTGGAGATATTACTGTTTGTGCATTTACAATATTCATTGATTTTTGCCATTGAAAAACGTCCAGAAATGTTTGAAGCTACTGACTGAATGAAAGGAGCTGGCATCTCACTCTCTTTGAATCTTCTTTATCATGCTAGGATTAGCAGGAAAAAGCAAAAAAATTCAGAATTGCACCTTGCAATGTGGAGATATTACTGTTTGTGCATTTACAATATTCATTGATTTTTGCCATTGAAAAACATCATGTTATTCATATACCAGAAATGTTTGAAGCTACTGACTGAATGAAAGGAGCTGGCATCTCACTCTCTTTGAATCTTCTTTATCATGCTAGGATTAACAGGAAAAAGCAAAAAATTTCAGAATTGCACCTTGCAATGTGGAGATATTACTGTTTGTGCATTTACAATATTCATTGATTTTTGCCATTGAAAAACATCATGTTATTCATATACCAGAAATGTTTGAAGCTACTGACTGAATGAAAGGAGCTGGCATCTCACTCTCTTTGAATCTTCTTTATCATGCTAGGATTAACAGGAAAAAGCAAAAAATTTCAGAATTGCACCTTGCAATGTGGAGATATTACTGTTTGTGCATTTACAATATTCATTGATTTTTGCCATTGAAAAACATGTTTTTCATATACCAGAAATGTTTGAAGCTACTGACTGAATGAAAGGAGCTGGCATCTCACTCTCTTTGAATCTTCTTTATCATGCTAGGATTAGCAGGAAAAAGCAAAAAATTTCAGAATTGCACCTTGCAATGTGGAGATATTACTGTTTGTGCATTTACAATATTCATTGATTTTTGCCATTGAAAAACATGTTTTTCATATACCAGAAATGTTTGAAGCTACTGACTGAATGAAAGGAGCTGGCATCTCACTCTCTTTGAATCTTCTTTATCCTGCTAGGATTAGCAGGAAACAGCAAAAAATTTCAGAATTGCACCTTGAAATGTGGAGATATTACTGTTTGTGCATTTACAATATTCATTGATTTTTGCCATTGAAAAACGTCCAGAAATGTTTGAAGCTACTGACTGAATGAAAGGAGCTGACATCTCACTCTCTTTGAATCTTCTTTATCATGCTAGGATTAGCAGGAAAAAGCAAAAAATTTCAGAATTGCACCTTGCAATGTGGAGATATTACTGTTTGTGCATTTACAATATTCATTGATTTTTGCCATTGAAAAACGTCCAGAAATGTTTGAAGCTACTGACTGAATGAAAGGAGCTGGCATCTCACTCTCTTTGAATCTTCTTTATCATGCTAGGATTAGCAGGAAAAAGCAAAAAATTTCAGAATTGCACCTTGCAATGTGGAGATATTACTGTTTGTGCATTTACAATATTCATTGATTTTTGCCATTGAAAAACATCATGTTATTCATATACCAGAAATGTTTGAAGCTACTGACTGAATGAAAGGAGCTGGCATCTCACTCTCTTTGAATCTTCTTTATCATGCTAGGATTAACAGGAAAAAGCAAAAAATTTCAGAATTGCACCTTGCAATGTGGAGATATTACTGTTTGTGCATTTACAATATTCATTGATTTTTGCCATTGAAAAACGTCCAGAAATGTTTGAAGCTACTGACTGAATGAAAGGAGCTGGCATCTCACTCTCTTTGAATCTTCTTTATCATGCTAGGATTAGCAGGAAAAAGCAAAAAATTTCAGAATTGCACCTTGCAATGTGGAGATATTACTGTTTGTGCATTTACAATATTCATTGATTTTTGCCATTGAAAAACGTCCAGAAATGTTTGAAGCTACTGACTGAATGAAAGGAGCTGGCATCTCACTCTCTTTGAATCTTCTTTATCATGCTAGGATTAGCAGGAAAAAGCAAAAAATTTCAGAATTGCACCTTGCAATGTGGAGATATTACTGTTTGTGCATTTACAATATTCATTGATTTTTGCCATTGAAAAACGTCCAGAAATGTTTGAAGCTACTGACTGAATGAAAGGAGCTGGCATCTCACTCTCTTTGAATCTTCTTTATCATGCTAGGATTAGCAGGAAAAAGCAAAAAAATTCAGAATTGCACCTTGCAATGTGGAGATATTACTGTTTGTGCATTTACAATATTCATTGATTTTTGCCATTGAAAAACATCATGTTATTCATATACCAGAAATGTTTGAAGCTACTGACTGAATGACAGGAGCTGGCATCTCACTCTCTTTGAATCTTCTTTATCATGCTAGGATTAACAGGAAAAAGCAAAAAATTTCAGAATTGCACCTTGCAATGTGGAGATATTACTGTTTGTGCATTTACAATATTCATTGATTTTTGCCATTGAAAAACGTCCAGAAATGTTTGAAGCTACTGACTGAATGAAAGGAGCTGGCATCTCACTCTCTTTGAATCTTCTTTATCATGCTAGGATTAGCAGGAAAAAGCAAAAAAATTCAGAATTGCACCTTGCAATGTGGAGATATTACTGTTTGTGCATTTACAATATTCATTGATTTTTGCCATTGAAAAACATCATGTTATTCATATACCAGAAATGTTTGAAGCTACTGACTGAATGAAAGGAGCTGGCATCTCACTCTCTTTGAATCTTCTTTATCATGCTAGGATTAGCAGGAAAAAGCAAAAAATTTCAGAATTGCACCTTGCAATGTGGAGATATTACTGTATGTGCATTTACAATATTCATTGATTTTTGCCATTGAAAAACGTTTTTCATATACCAGAAATGTTTGAAGCTACTGACTGAATGAAAGGAGCTGGCATCTCACTCTCTTTGAATCTTCTTTATCATGCTAGGATTAGCAGGAAAAAGCAAAAAATTTCAGAATTGCACCTTGCAATGTGGAGATATTACTGTTTCTGCATTTACAATATTCATTGATTTTTGCCATTGAAAAACATGTTTTTCATATACCAGAAATGTTTGAAGCTACTGACTGAATGAAAGGAGCTGGCATCTCACTCTCTTTGAATCTTCTTTATCATGCTAGGATTAGCAGGAAAAAGCAAAAAATTTCAGAATTGCACCTTGCAATGTGGAGATATTAGTGTTTGTGCATTTACAATATTCATTGATTTTTGCCATTGAAAAACATGTTTTTCATATACCAGAAATGTTTGAAGCTACTGACTGAATGAAAGGAGCTGGCATCTCACTCTCTTTGAATCTTCTTTATCCTGCTAGGATTAGCAGGAAACAGCAAAAAATTTCAGAATTGCACCTTGCAATGTGGAGATATTACTGTTTGTGCATTTACAATATTCATTGATTTTTGCCATTGAAAAACGTCCAGAAATGTTTGAAGCTACTGACTGAATGAAAGGAGCTGACATCTCACTCTCTTTGAATCTTCTTTATCATGCTAGGATTAGCAGGAAAAAGCAAAAAATTTCAGAATTGCACCTTGCAATGTGGAGATATTACTGTTTGTGCATTTACAATATTCATTGATTTTTGCCATTGAAAAACGTCCAGAAATGTTTGAAGCTACTGACTGAATGAAAGGAGCTGGCATCTCACTCTCTTTGAATCTTCTTTATCATGCTAGGATTAGCAGGAAAAAGCAAAAAATTTCAGAATTGCACCTTGCAATGTGGAGATATTACTGTTTGTGCATTTACAATATTCATTGATTTTTGCCATTGAAAAACATCATGTTATTCATATACCAGAAATGTTTGAAGCTACTGACTGAATGAAAGGAGCTGGCATCTCACTCTCTTTGAATCTTCTTTATCATGCTAGGATTAACAGGAAAAAGCAAAAAATTTCAGAATTGCACCTTGCAATGTGGAGATATTACTGTTTGTGCATTTACAATATTCATTGATTTTTGCCATTGAAAAACGTCCAGAAATGTTTGAAGCTACTGACTGAATGAAAGGAGCTGGCATCTCACTCTCTTTGAATCTTCTTTATCATGCTAGGATTAGCAGGAAAAAGCAAAAAATTTCAGAATTGCACCTTGCAATGTGGAGATATTACTGTTTGTGCATTTACAATATTCATTGATTTTTGCCATTGAAAAACGTCCAGAAATGTTTGAAGCTACTGACTGAATGAAAGGAGCTGGCATCTCACTCTCTTTGAATCTTCTTTATCATGCTAGGATTAGCAGGAAAAAGCAAAAAATTTCAGAATTGCACCTTGCAATGTGGAGATATTACTGTTTGTGCATTTACAATATTCATTGATTTTTGCCATTGAAAAACGTCCAGAAATGTTTGAAGCTACTGACTGAATGAAAGGAGCTGGCATCTCACTCTCTTTGAATCTTCTTTATCATGCTAGGATTAGCAGGAAAAAGCAAAAAAATTCAGAATTGCACCTTGCAATGTGGAGATATTACTGTTTGTGCATTTACAATATTCATTGATTTTTGCCATTGAAAAACATCATGTTATTCATATACCAGAAATGTTTGAAGCTACTGACTGAATGAAAGGAGCTGGCATCTCACTCTCTTTGAATCTTCTTTATCATGCTAGGATTAACAGGAAAAAGCAAAAAATTTCAGAATTGCACCTTGCAATGTGGAGATATTACTGTTTGTGCATTTACAATATTCATTGATTTTTGCCATTGAAAAACATGTTTTTCATATACCAGAAATGTATGAAGCTACTGACTGAATGAAAGGAGCTGGCATCTCACTCTATTTGAATCTTCTTTATCATGCTAAGAGGAGCAGGAAAAAGCAAAAAATTTCAGAATTGCACCTTGCAATGCGGAGAAATTACTGTTTGTGCATTTACAATATTCATTGATTTTTGCCATTGAAAAACATCATGTTATTCATATACCAGAAATGTTTGAAGCTACTGACTGAATGAAAGGAGCTGGCATCTCACTCTCTTTGAATCTTCTTTATCATGCTAAGAGGAGCAGGAAAAAGCAAAAAATTTCAGAATTGCACATTGCAATGCGGAGAAATTACTGTTTGTGCATTTACAATATTCATTGATTTTTGCCATTGAAAAACGTCCAGAAATGTTTGAAGCTACTGACTGAATGAAAGGAGCTGGCATCTCACTCTCTTTGAATCTTCTTTATCATGCTATGAGGAGCAGGAAAAAGCAAAAAATTTCAGAATTGCACCTTGCAATGCGGAGAAATTACTGTTTGTGCATTTACAATATTCATTGATTTTTGCCATTGAAAAACGTCCAGAAATGATTGAAGCTACTGACTGAATGAAAGGAGCTGGCATCTCACTCTCTTTGAATCTTCTTTATCATGCTAGGATTAACAGGAAAAAGCAAAAAATTTCAGAATTGCACCTTGCAATGTGGAGATATTACTGTTTGTGCATTTACAATATTCATTGATTTTTGCCATTGAAAAACGTCCAGAAATGTTTGAAGCTACTGACTGAATGAAAGGAGCTGGCATCTCACTCTCTTTGAATCTTCTTTATCATGCTAGGATTAACAGGAAAAAGCAAAAAATTTCAGAATTGCACCTTGCAATGTGGAGATATTACTGTTTGTGCATTTACAATATTCATTGATTTTTGCCATTGAAAAACATGTTTTTCATATACCAGAAATGTTTGAAGCTACTGACTGAATGAAAGGAGCTGGCATCTCACTCTCTTTGAATCTTCTTTATCCTGCTAGGATTAGCAGGAAAAAGCAAAAAATTTCAGAATTGCACCTTGCAATGTGGAGATATTACTGTTTGTGCATTTACAATATTCATTGATTTTTGCCATTGAAAAACGTCCAGAAATGTTTGAAGCTACTGACTGAATGAAAGGAGCTGGCATCTCACTCTCTTTGAATCTTCTTTATCATGCTAGGATTAGCAGGAAAAAGCAAAAAATTTCAGAATTGCACCTTGCAATGTGGAGATATTACTGTTTGTGCATTTAAAATATTCATTGATTTTTGCCATTGAAAAACATCATGTTATTCATATACCAGAAATGTTTGAAGCTACTGACTGAATGAAAGGAGCTAGCATCTCACTCTCTTTGAATCTTCTTTATCATGCTAGGATTAACAGGAAAAAGCAAAAAATTTCAGAATTGCACCTTGCAATGTGGAGATATTACTGTTTGTGCATTTACAATATTCATTGATTTTTGCCATTGAAAAACATGTTTTTCATATACCAGAAATGTTTGAAGCTACTGACTGAATGAAAGGAGCTGGCATCTCACTCTCTTTGAATCTTCTTTATCATGCTAGGATTAGCAGGAAAAAGCAAAAAATTTCAGAATTGCACCTTGCAATGTGGAGATATTACTGTTTGTGCATTTACAATATTCATTGATTTTTGCCATTGAAAAACATGTTTTTCATATACCAGAAATGTTTGAAGCTACTGACTGAATGAAAGGAGATGGCATCTCACTCTCTTTGAATCTTCTTTATCATGCTAGGATTAACAGGAAAAAGCAAAAAATTTCAGAATTGCACCTTGCAATGTGGAGATATTACTGTTTGTGCATTTACAATATTCATTGATTTTTGCCATTGAAAAACGTCCAGAAATGTTTGAAGCTACTGACTGAATGAAAGGAGCTGGCATCTCACTCTCTTTGAATCTTCTTTATCATGCTAGGATTAGCAGGAAAAAGCAAAAAATTTCAGAATTGCACCTTGCAATGTGGAGATATTACTGTTTGTGCATTTACAATATTCATTGATTTTTGCCATTGAAAAACATCATGTTATTCATATACCAGAAATGTTTGAAGCTACTGACTGAATGAAAGGAGCTGGCACCTCACTCTCTTTGAATCTTCTTTATCATGCTAGGATTAACAGGAAAAAGCAAAAAATTTCAGAATTGCACCTTGCAATGTGGAGATATTACTGTTTGTGCATTTACAATATTCATTGATTTTTGCCATTGAAAAACGTCCAGAAATGTTTGAAGCTACTGACTGAATGAAAGGAGCTGGCATCTCACTCTCTTTGAATCTTCTTTATCATACTAGGATTAGCAGGAAAAAGCAAAAAATTTCAGAATTGCACCTTGCAATGTGTAGATATTACTGTTTGTGCATTTACAATATTCATTGATTTTTGCCATTGAAAAACGTTTTTCATATACCAGAAATGTTTGAAGCTACTGACTGAATGAAAGGAGCTGGCATCTCACTCTCTTTGAATCTTCTTTATCATGCTAGGATTAACAGGAAAAAGCAAAAAATTTCAGAATTGCACCTTGCAATGTGGAGATATTACTGTTTGTGCATTTACAATATTCATTGATTTTTGCCATTGAAAAACATGTTTTTCATATACCAGAAATGTTTGAAGCTACTGACTGAATGAAAGGAGATGGCATCTCACTCTCTTTGAATCTTCTTTATCATGCTAGGATTAACAGGAAAAAGCAAAAAATTTCAGAATTGCACCTTGCAATGTGGAGATATTACTGTTTGTGCATTTACAATATTCATTGATTTTTGCCATTGAAAAACGTCCAGAAATGTTTGAAGCTACTGACTGAATGAAAGGAGCTGGCATCTCACTCTCTTTGAATCTTCTTTATCATGCTAGGATTAGCAGGAAAAAGCAAAAAATTTCAGAATTGCACCTTGCAATGTGGAGATATTACTGTTTGTGCATTTACAATATTCATTGATTTTTGCCATTGAAAAACATCATGTTATTCATATACCAGAAATGTTTGAAGCTACTGACTGAATGAAAGGAGCTGGCACCTCACTCTCTTTGAATCTTCTTTATCATGCTAGGATTAACAGGAAAAAGCAAAAAATTTCAGAATTGCACCTTGCAATGTGGAGATATTACTGTTTGTGCATTTACAATATTCATTGATTTTTGCCATTGAAAAACGTCCAGAAATGTTTGAAGCTACTGACTGAATGAAAGGAGCTGGCATCTCACTCTCTTTGAATCTTCTTTATCATACTAGGATTAGCAGGAAAAAGCAAAAAATTTCAGAATTGCACCTTGCAATGTGTAGATATTACTGTTTGTGCATTTACAATATTCATTGATTTTTGCCATTGAAAAACGTTTTTCATATACCAGAAATGTTTGAAGCTACTGACTGAATGAAAGGAGCTGGCATCTCACTCTCTTTGAATCTTCTTTATCATGCTAGGATTAACAGGAAAAAGCAAAAAATTTCAGAATTGCACCTTGCAATGTGGAGATATTACTGTTTGTGCATTTACAATATTCATTGATTTTTGCCATTGAAAAACATGTTTTTCATATACCAGAAATGTTTGAAGCTACTGACTGAATGAAAGGAGCTGGCATCTCACTCTCTTTGAATCTTCTTTATCATGCTAGGATTAGCAGGAAAAAGCAAAAAATTTCAGAATTGCACCTTGCAATGTGGAGATATTACTGTTTGTGCATTTACAATATTCATTGATTTTTGCCATTGAAAAACATCATGTTATTCATATACCAGAAATGTTTGAAGCTACTGACTGAATGAAAGGAGCTGGCATCTCACTCTCTTTGAATCTTCTTTATCATGCTAGGATTAACAGGAAAAAGCAAAAAATTTCAGAATTGCACCTTGCAATGTGGAGATATTACTGTTTGTGCATTTACAATATTCATTGATTTTTGCCATTGAAAAACATGTTTTTCATATACCAGAAATGTTTGAAGCTACTGACTGAATGAAAGGAGCTGGCATCTCACTCTCTTTGAATCTTCTTTATCATGCTAGGATTAGCAGGAAAAAGCAAAAAATTTCAGAATTGCACCTTGCAATGTGGAGATATTACTGTTTGTGCATTTACAATATTCATTGATTTTTGCCATTGAAAAACATGTTTTTCATATACCAGAAATGTTTGAAGCTACTGACTGAATGAAAGGAGATGGCATCTCACTCTCTTTGAATCTTCTTTATCATGCTAGGATTAACAGGAAAAAGCAAAAAATTTCAGAATTGCACCTTGCAATGTGGAGATATTACTGTTTGTGCATTTACAATATTCATTGATTTTTGCCATTGAAAAACGTCCAGAAATGTTTGAAGCTACTGACTGAATGAAAGGAGCTGGCATCTCACTCTCTTTGAATCTTCTTTATCATGCTAGGATTAGCAGGAAAAAGCAAAAAATTTCAGAATTGCACCTTGCAATGTGGAGATATTACTGTTTGTGCATTTACAATATTCATTGATTTTTGCCATTGAAAAACATCATGTTATTCATATACCAGAAATGTTTGAAGCTACTGACTGAATGAAAGGAGCTGGCACCTCACTCTCTTTGAATCTTCTTTATCATGCTAGGATTAACAGGAAAAAGCAAAAAATTTCAGAATTGCACCTTGCAATGTGGAGATATTACTGTTTGTGCATTTACAATATTCATTGATTTTTGCCATTGAAAAACGTCCAGAAATGTTTGAAGCTACTGACTGAATGAAAGGAGCTGGCATCTCACTCTCTTTGAATCTTCTTTATCATACTAGGATTAGCAGGAAAAAGCAAAAAATTTCAGAATTGCACCTTGCAATGTGTAGATATTACTGTTTGTGCATTTACAATATTCATTGATTTTTGCCATTGAAAAACGTTTTTCATATACCAGAAATGTTTGAAGCTACTGACTGAATGAAAGGAGCTGGCATCTCACTCTCTTTGAATCTTCTTTATCATGCTAGGATTAACAGGAAAAAGCAAAAAATTTCAGAATTGCACCTTGCAATGTGGAGATATTACTGTTTGTGCATTTACAATATTCATTGATTTTTGCCATTGAAAAACATGTTTTTCATATACCAGAAATGTTTGAAGCTACTGACTGAATGAAAGGAGCTGGCATCTCACTCTCTTTGAATCTTCTTTATCATGCTAGGATTAGCAGGAAAAAGCAAAAAATTTCAGAATTGCACCTTGCAATGTGGAGATATTACTGTTTGTGCATTTACAATATTCATTGATTTTTGCCATTGAAAAACATCATGTTATTCATATACCAGAAATATTTGAAGCTACTGACTGAATGAAAGGAGCTGGCATCTCACTCTCTTTGAATCTTCTTTATCATGCTAGGATTAACAGGAAAAAGCAAAAAATTTCAGAATTGCACCTTGCAATGTGGAGATATTACTGTTTGTGCATTTACAATATTCATTGATTTTTGCCATTGAAAATCATGTTTTTCATATACCAGAAATGTTTGAAGCTACTGACTGAATGAAAGGAGCTGGCATCTCACTCTCTTTGAATCTTCTTTATCATGCTAGGATTAGCAGGAAAAAGCAAAAAATTTCAGAATTGCACCTTGCAATGTGGAGATATTACTGTTTGTGCATTTACAATATTCATTGATTTTTGCCATTGAAAAACGTTTTTCATATACCAGAAATGTTTGAAGCTACTGACTGAATGAAAGGAGCTGGCATCTCACTCTCTTTGAATCTTCTTTATCATGCTAGGATTAGCAGGAAAAAGCAAAAAATTTCAGAATTGCACCTTGCAATGTGGAGATATTACTGTTTGTGCATTTACAATATTCATTGATTTTTGCCATTGAAAAACATGTTTTTCATATACCAGAAATGTTTGAAGCTACTGACTGAATGAAAGGAGCTGGCATCTCACTCTCTTTGAATCTTCTTTATCATGCTAGGATTAGCAGGAAAAAGCAAAAAATTTCAGAATTGCACCTTGCAATGTGGAGATATTACTGTTTGTGCATTTACAATATTCATTGATTTTTGCCATTGAAAAACATCGTTATTCATATACCAGAAATGTTTGAAGCTACTGACTGAATGAAAGGAGCTGGCATCTCACTCTCTTTGAATCTTCTTTATCATGCTAGGATTAACAGGTAAAAGCAAAAAATTTCAGAATTGCACCTTGCAATGTGGAGATATTACTGTTTGTGCATTTACAATATTCATTGATTTTTGCCATTGAAAAACGTCCAGAAATGTTTGAAGCTACTGCCTGAATGAAAGGAGCTGGCATCTCACTCTCTTTGAATCTTCTTTATCATACTAGGATTAGCAGGAAAAAGCAAAAAATTTCAGAATTGCACCTTGCAATGTGTAGATATTACTGTTTGTGCATTTACAATATTCATTGATTTTTGCCATTGAAAAACGTTTTTCATATACCAGAAATGTTTGAAGCTACTGACTGAATGAAAGGAGCTGGCATCTCACTCTCTTTGAATCTTCTTTATCATGCTAGGATTAACAGGAAAAAGCAAAAAATTTCAGAATTGCACCTTGCAATGTGGAGATATTACTGTTTGTGCATTTACAATATTCATTGATTTTTGCCATTGAAAAACATGTTTTTCATATACCAGAAATGTTTGAAGCTACTGACTGAATGAAAGGAGCTGGCATCTCACTCTCTTTGAATCTTCTTTATCATGCTAGGATTAGCAGGAAAAAGCAAAAAATTTCAGAATTGCACCTTGCAATGTGGAGATATTACTGTTTGTGCATTTACAATATTCATTGATTTTTGCCATTGAAAAACATCATGTTATTCATATACCAGAAATGTTTGAAGCTACTGACTGAATGATAGGAGCTGGCATCTCACTCTCTTTGAATCTTCTTTATCATGCTAGGATTAACAGGAAAAAGCAAAAAATTTCAGAATTGCACCTTGCAATGTGGAGATATTACTGTTTGTGCATTTACAATATTCATTGATTTTTGCCATTGAAAAACATGTTTTTCATATACCAGAAATGTTTGAAGCTACTGACTGAATGAAAGGAGCTGGCATCTCACTCTCTTTGAATCTTCTTTATCATGCTAGGATTAGCAGGAAAAAGCAAAAAATTTCAGAATTGCACCTTGCAATGTGGAGATATTACTGTTTGTGCATTTACAATATTCATTGATTTTTGCCATTGAAAAACATGTTTTTCATATACCAGAAATGTTTGAAGCTACTGACTGAATGAAAGGAGATGGCATCTCACTCTCTTTGAATCTTCTTTATCATGCTAGGATTAACAGGAAAAAGCAAAAAATTTCAGAATTGCACCTTGCAATGTGGAGATATTACTGTTTGTGCATTTACAATATTCATTGATTTTTGCCATTGAAAAACGTCCAGAAATGTTTGAAGCTACTGACTGAATGAAAGGAGCTGGCATCTCACTCTCTTTGAATCTTCTTTATCATGCTAGGATTAGCAGGAAAAAGCAAAAAATTTCAGAATTGCACCTTGCAATGTGGAGATATTACTGTTTGTGCATTTACAATATTCATTGATTTTTGCCATTGAAAAACATCATGTTATTCATATACCAGAAATGTTTGAAGCTACTGACTGAATGAAAGGAGCTGGCACCTCACTCTCTTTGAATCTTCTTTATCATGCTAGGATTAACAGGAAAAAGCAAAAAATTTCAGAATTGCACCTTGCAATGTGGAGATATTACTGTTTGTGCATTTACAATATTCATTGATTTTTGCCATTGAAAAACGTCCAGAAATGTTTGAAGCTACTGACTGAATGAAAGGAGCTGGCATCTCACTCTCTTTGAATCTTCTTTATCATACTAGGATTAGCAGGAAAAAGCAAAAAATTTCAGAATTGCACCTTGCAATGTGTAGATATTACTGTTTGTGCATTTACAATATTCATTGATTTTTGCCATTGAAAAACGTTTTTCATATACCAGAAATGTTTGAAGCTACTGACTGAATGAAAGGAGCTGGCATCTCACTCTCTTTGAATCTTCTTTATCATGCTAGGATTAACAGGAAAAAGCAAAAAATTTCAGAATTGCACCTTGCAATGTGGAGATATTACTGTTTGTGCATTTACAATATTCATTGATTTTTGCCATTGAAAAACATGTTTTTCATATACCAGAAATGTTTGAAGCTACTGACTGAATGAAAGGAGCTGGCATCTCACTCTCTTTGAATCTTCTTTATCATGCTAGGATTAGCAGGAAAAAGCAAAAAATTTCAGAATTGCACCTTGCAATGTGGAGATATTACTGTTTGTGCATTTACAATATTCATTGATTTTTGCCATTGAAAAACATCATGTTATTCATATACCAGAAATGTTTGAAGCTACTGACTGAATGAAAGGAGCTGGCATCTCACTCTCTTTGAATCTTCTTTATCATGCTAGGATTAACAGGAAAAAGCAAAAAATTTCAGAATTGCACCTTGCAATGTGGAGATATTACTGTTTGTGCATTTACAATATTCATTGATTTTTGCCATTGAAAATCATGTTTTTCATATACCAGAAATGTTTGAAGCTACTGACTGAATGAAAGGAGCTGGCATCTCACTCTCTTTGAATCTTCTTTATCATGCTAGGATTAGCAGGAAAAAGCAAAAAATTTCAGAATTGCACCTTGCAATGTGGAGATATTACTGTTTGTGCATTTACAATATTCATTGATTTTTGCCATTGAAAAACGTTTTTCATATACCAGAAATGTTTGAAGCTACTGACTGAATGAAAGGAGCTGGCATCTCACTCTCTTTGAATCTTCTTTATCATGCTAGGATTAGCAGGAAAAAGCAAAAAATTTCAGAATTGCACCTTGCAATGTGGAGATATTACTGTTTGTGCATTTACAATATTCATTGATTTTTGCCATTGAAAAACATGTTTTTCATATACCAGAAATGTTTGAAGCTACTGACTGAATGAAAGGAGCTGGCATCTCACTCTCTTTGAATCTTCTTTATCATGCTAGGATTAGCAGGAAAAAGCAAAAAATTTCAGAATTGCACCTTGCAATGTGGAGATATTACTGTTTGTGCATTTACAATATTCATTGATTTTTGCCATTGAAAAACGTCCAGAAATGTTTGAAGCTACTGACTGAATGAAAGGAGCTGGCATCTCACTCTCTTTGAATCTTCTTTATCATGCTAGGATTAGCAGGAAAAAGCAAAAAATTTCAGAATTGCACCTTGCAATGTGGAGATATTACTGTTTGTGCATTTACAATATTCATTGATTTTTGCCATTGAAAAACGTCCAGAAATGTTTGAAGCTACTGACTGAATGAAAGGAGCTGGCATCTCACTCTCTTTGAATCTTCTTTATCATGCTAGGATTAACAGGAAAAAGCAAAAAATTTCAGAATTGCACCTTGCAATGTGGAGATATTACTGTTTGTGCATTTACAATATTCATTGATTTTTGCCATTGAAAAACGTCCAGAAATGTTTGAAGCTACTGACTGAATGAAAGGAGCTGGCATCTCACTCTCTTTGAATCTTCTTTATCATGCTAGGATTAGCAGGAAAAAGCAAAAAATTTCAGAATTGCACCTTGCAATGTGGAGATATTACTGTTTGTGCATTTACAATATTCATTGATTTTTGCCATTGAAAAACATGTTTTTCATATACCAGAAATGTTTGAAGCTACTGACTGAATGAAAGGAGCTGGCATCTCACTCTCTTTGAATCTTCTTTATCATGCTAGGATTAGCAGGAAAATGCAAAAAATTTCAGAATTGCACCTTGCAATGTGGAGATATTACTGTTTGTGCATTTACAATATTCATTGATTTTTGCCATTGAAAAACGTCCAGAAATGTTTGAAGCTACTGACTGAATGAAAGGAGCTGGCATCTCACTCTCTTTGAATCTTCTTTATCATGCTAGGATTAGCAGGAAAAAGCAAAAAATTTCAGAATTGCACCTTGCAATGTGGAGATATTACTGTTTGTGCATTTACAATATTCATTGATTTTTGCCATTGAAAAACGTCCAGAAATGTTTGAAGCTACTGACTGAATGAAAGGAGCTGGCATCTCACTCTCTTTGAATCTTCTTTATCATGCTAGGATTAGCAGGAAAAAGCAAAAAATTTCAGAATTGCACCTTGCAATGTGGAGATATTACTGTTTGTGCATTTACAATATTCATTGATTTTTGCCATTGAAAAACATCATGTTATTCATATACCAGAAATGTTTGAAGCTACTGACTGAATGAAAGGAGCTGGCACCTCACTCTCTTTGAATCTTCTTTATCATGCTAGGATTAACAGGAAAAAGCAAAAAATTTCAGAATTGCACCTTGCAATGTGGAGATATTACTGTTTGTGCATTTACAATATTCATTGATTTTTGCCATTGAAAAACATGTTTTTCATATACCAGAAATGTTTGAAGCTACTGACTGAATGAAAGGAGCTGGCATCTCACTCTCTTTGAATCTTTTTTATCCTGCTAGGATTAGCAGGAAAAAGCAAAAAATTTCAGAATTGCACCTTGCAATGTGGAGATATTACTGTTTGTGCATTTACAATATTCATTGATTTTTGCCATTGAAAAACGTCCAGAAATGTTTGAAGCTACTGACTGAATGAAAGGAGCTGGCATCTCACTCTCTTTGAATCTTCTTTATCATGCTAGGATTAGCAGGAAAAAGCAAAAAATTTCAGAATTGCACCTTGCAATGTGGAGATATTACTGTTTGTGCATTTACAATATTCATTGATTTTTGCCATTGAAAAACATGTTTTTCATATACCAGAAATGTTTGAAGCTACTGACTGAATGAAAGGAGATGGCATCTCACTCTCTTTGAATCTTCTTTATCATGCTAGGATTAACAGGAAAAAGCAAAAAATTTCAGAATTGCACCTTGCAATGTGGAGATATTACTGTTTGTGCATTTACAATATTCATTGATTTTTGCCATTGAAAAACGTCCAGAAATGTTTGAAGCTACTGACTGAATGAAAGGAGCTGGCATCTCACTCTCTTTGAATCTTCTTTATCATGCTAGGATTAGCAGGAAAAAGCAAAAAATTTCAGAATTGCACCTTGCAATGTGGAGATATTACTGTTTGTGCATTTACAATATTCATTGATTTTTGCCATTGAAAAACATGTTTTTCATATACCAGAAATGTTTGAAGCTACTGACTGAATGAAAGGAGCTGGCATCTCACTCTCTTTGAATCTTCTTTATCCTGCTAGGATTAGCAGGAAAAAGCAAAAAATTTCAGAATTGCACCTTGCAATGTGGAGATATTACTGTTTGTGCATTTACAATATTCATTGATTTTTGCCATTGAAAAACGTCCAGAAATGTTTGAAGCTACTGACTGAATGAAAGGAGCTGGCATCTCACTCTCTTTGAATCTTCTTTATCATGCTAGGATTAGCAGGAAAAAGCAAAAAAATTCAGAATTGCACCTTGCAATGTGGAGATATTACTGTTTGTGCATTTACAATATTCATTGATTTTTGCCATTGAAAAACATCATGTTATTCATATACCAGAAATGTTTGAAGCTACTGACTGAATGAAAGGAGCTGGCATCTCACTCTCTTTGAATCTTCTTTATCATGCTAGGATTAACAGGAAAAAGCAAAAAATTTCAGAATTGCACCTTGCAATGTGGAGATATTACTGTTTGTGCATTTACAATATTCATTGATTTTTGCCATTGAAAAACGTCCAGAAATGTTTGAAGCTACTGACTGAATGAAAGGAGCTGGCATCTCACTCTCTTTGAATCTTCTTTATCATGCTAGGATTAACAGGAAAAAGCAAAAAATTTCAGAATTGCACCTTGCAATGTGGAGATATTACTGTTTGTGCATTTACAATATTCATTGATTTTTGCCATTGAAAAACGTCCAGAAATGTTTGAAGCTACTGACTGAATGAAAGGAGCTGGCATCTCACTCTCTTTGAATCTTCTTTATCATGCTAGGATTAGCAGGAAAAAGCAAAAAATTTCAGAATTGCACCTTGCAATGTGGAGATATTACTGTTTGTGCATTTACAATATTCATTGATTTTTGCCATTGAAAAACATGTTTTTCATATACCAGAAATGTTTGAAGCTACTGACTGAATGAAAGGAGCTGGCATCTCACTCTCTTTGAATCTTCTTTATCATGCTAGGATTAGCAGGAAAATGCAAAAAATTTCAGAATTGCACCTTGCAATGTGGAGATATTACTGTTTGTGCATTTACAATATTCATTGATTTTTGCCATTGAAAAACGTCCAGAAATGTTTGAAGCTACTGACTGAATGAAAGGAGCTGGCATCTCACTCTCTTTGAATCTTCTTTATCATGCTAGGATTAGCAGGAAAAAGCAAAAAATTTCAGAATTGCACCTTGCAATGTGGAGATATTACTGTTTGTGCATTTACAATATTCATTGATTTTTGCCATTGAAAAACGTCCAGAAATGTTTGAAGCTACTGACTGAATGAAAGGAGCTGGCATCTCACTCTCTTTGAATCTTCTTTATCATGCTAGGATTAGCAGGAAAAAGCAAAAAATTTCAGAATTGCACCTTGCAATGTGGAGATATTACTGTTTGTGCATTTACAATATTCATTGATTTTTGCCATTGAAAAACATCATGTTATTCATATACCAGAAATGTTTGAAGCTACTGACTGAATGAAAGGAGCTGGCACCTCACTCTCTTTGAATCTTCTTTATCATGCTAGGATTAACAGGAAAAAGCAAAAAATTTCAGAATTGCACCTTGCAATGTGGAGATATTACTGTTTGTGCATTTACAATATTCATTGATTTTTGCCATTGAAAAACATGTTTTTCATATACCAGAAATGTTTGAAGCTACTGACTGAATGAAAGGAGCTGGCATCTCACTCTCTTTGAATCTTCTTTATCCTGCTAGGATTAGCAGGAAAAAGCAAAAAATTTCAGAATTGCACCTTGCAATGTGGAGATATTACTGTTTGTGCATTTACAATATTCATTGATTTTTGCCATTGAAAAACGTCCAGAAATGTTTGAAGCTACTGACTGAATGAAAGGAGCTGGCATCTCACTCTCTTTGAATCTTCTTTATCATGCTAGGATTAGCAGGAAAAAGCAAAAAAATTCAGAATTGCACCTTGCAATGTGGAGATATTACTGTTTGTGCATTTACAATATTCATTGATTTTTGCCATTGAAAAACATCATGTTATTCATATACCAGAAATGTTTGAAGCTACTGACTGAATGAAAGGAGCTGGCATCTCACTCTCTTTGAATCTTCTTTATCATGCTAGGATTAACAGGAAAAAGCAAAAAATTTCAGAATTGCACCTTGCAATGTGGAGATATTACTGTTTGTGCATTTACAATATTCATTGATTTTTGCCATTGAAAAACATGTTTTTCATATACCAGAAATGTTTGAAGCTACTGACAGAATGAAAGGAGCTGGCATCTCACTCTCTTTGAATCTTCTTTATCATGCTAGGATTAGCAGGAAAAAGCAAAAAATTTCAGAATTGCACCTTGCAATGTGGAGATATTACTGTTTGTGCATTTACAATATTCATTGATTTTTGCCATTGAAAAACATCATGTTATTCATATACCAGAAATGTTTGAAGCTACTGACTGAATGAAAGGAGATGGCATCTCACTCTCTTTGAATCTTCTTTATCATGCTAGGATTAACAGGAAAAAGCAAAAAATTTCAGAATTGCACCTTGCAATGTGGAGATATTACTGTTTGTGCATTTACAATATTCATTGATTTTTGCCATTGAAAAACGTCCAGAAATGTTTGAAGCTACTGACTGAATGAAAGGAGCTGGCATCTCACTCTCTTTGAATCTTCTTTATCATGCTAGGATTAGCAGGAAAAAGCAAAAAATTTCAGAATTGCACCTTGCAATGTGGAGATATTACTGTTTGTGCATTTACAATATTCATTGATTTTTGCCATTGAAAAACATGTTTTTCATATACCAGAAATGTTTGAAGCTACTGACTGAATGAAAGGAGCTGGCATCTCACTCTCTTTGAATCTTCTTTATCCTGCTAGGATTAGCAGGAAAATGCAAAAAATTTCAGAATTGCACCTTGCAATGTGGAGATATTACTGTTTGTGCATTTACAATATTCATTGATTTTTGCCATTGAAAAACGTCCAGAAATGTTTGAAGCTACTGACTGAATGAAAGGAGCTGGCATCTCACTCTCTTTGAATCTTCTTTATCATGCTAGGATTAGCAGGAAAAAGCAAAAAAATTCAGAATTGCACCTTGCAATGTGGAGATATTACTGTTTGTGCATTTACAATATTCATTGATTTTTGCCATTGAAAAACATCATGTTATTCATATACCAGAAATGTTTGAAGCTACTGACTGAATGAAAGGAGCTGGCATCTCACTCTCTTTGAATCTTCTTTATCATGCTAGGATTAACAGGAAAAAGCAAAAAATTTCAGAATTGCACCTTGCAATGTGGAGATATTACTGTTTGTGCATTTACAATATTCATTGATTTTTGCCATTGAAAAACATGTTTTTCATATACCAGAAATGTTTGAAGCTACTGACTGAATGAAAGGAGCTGGCATCTCACTCTCTTTGAATCTTCTTTATCATGCTAGGATTAGCAGGAAAAAGCAAAAAATTTCAGAATTGCACCTTGCAATGTGGAGATATTACTGTTTGTGCATTTACAATATTCATTGATTTTTGCCATTGAAAAACGTTTTTCATATACCAGAAATGTTTGAAGCTACTGACTGAATGAAAGGAGCTGGCATCTCACTCTCTTTGAATCTTCTTTATCATGCTAGGATTAGCAGGAAAAAGCAAAAAATTTCAGAATTGCACCTTGCAATGTGGAGATATTACTGTTTGTGCATTTACAATATTCATTGATTTTTGCCATTGAAAAACATGTTTTTCATATACCAGAAATGTTTGAAGCTACTGACTGAATGAAAGGAGCTGGCATCTCACTCTCTTTGAATCTTCTTTATCATGCTAGGATTAGCAGGAAAAAGCAAAAAATTTCAGAATTGCACCTTGCAATGTGGAGATATTACTGTTTGTGCATTTACAATATTCATTGATTTTTGCCATTGAAAAACATGTTTTTCATATACCAGAAATGTTTGAAGCTACTGACTGAATGAAAGGAGCTGGCATCTCACTCTCTTTGAATCTTCTTTATCCTGCTAGGATTAGCAGGAAACAGCAAAAAATTTCAGAATTGCACCTTGCAATGTGGAGATATTACTGTTTGTGCATTTACAATATTCATTGATTTTTGCCATTGAAAAACGTCCAGAAATGTTTGAAGCTACTGACTGAATGAAAGGAGCTGACATCTCACACTCTTTGAATCTTCTTTATCATGCTAGGATTAGCAGGAAAAAGCAAAAAATTTCAGAATTGCACCTTGCAATGTGGAGATATTACTGTTTGTGCATTTACAATATTCATTGATTTTTGCCATTGAA
The DNA here is from genome assembly GCF_046119375.1 of Phyllobates terribilis. Taxonomy (NCBI): domain Eukaryota; kingdom Metazoa; phylum Chordata; class Amphibia; order Anura; family Dendrobatidae; genus Phyllobates; species Phyllobates terribilis. The sequence continues at coordinate 176,702 of NW_027363996.1, read as the reverse complement.
AAACGTCCAGAAATGTTTGAAGCTACTGACTGAATGAAAGGAGCTGGCATCTCACTCTCTTTGAATCTTCTTTATCATGCTAGGATTAGCAGGAAAAAGCAAAAAATTTCAGAATTGCACCTTGCAATGTGGAGATATTACTGTTTGTGCATTTACAATATTCATTGATTTTTGCCATTGAAAAACATCATGTTATTCATATACCAGAAATGTTTGAAGCTACTGACTGAATGAAAGGAGCTGGCATCTCACTCTCTTTGAATCTTCTTTATCATGCTAGGATTAGCAGGAAAAAGCAAAAAATTTCAGAATTGCACCTTGCAATGTGGAGATATTACTGTTTGTGCATTTACAATATTCATTGATTTTTGCCATTGAAAAACATCATGTTATTCATATACCAGAAATGTTTGAAGCTACTGACTGAATGAAAGGAGCTGGCACCTCACTCTCTTTGAATCTTCTTTATCATGCTAGGATTAACAGGAAAAAGCAAAAAATTTCAGAATTGCACCTTGCAATGTGGAGATATTACTGTTTGTGCATTTACAATATTCATTGATTTTTGCCATTGAAAAACGTTTTTCATATACCAGAAATGTTTGAAGCTACTGACTGAATGAAAGGAGCTGGCATCTCACTCTCTTTGAATCTTCTTTATCCTGCTAGGATTAGCAGGAAAAAGCAAAAAATTTCAGAATTGCACCTTGCAATGTGGAGATATTACTGTTTGTGCATTTACAATATTCATTGATTTTTGCCATTGAAAAACGTCCAGAAATGTTTGAAGCTACTGACTGAATGAAAGGAGCTGGCATCTCACTCTCTTTGAATCTTCTTTATCATGCTAGGATTAGCAGGAAAAAGCAAAAAATTTCAGAATTGCACCTTGCAATGTGGAGATATTACTGTTTGTGCATTTACAATATTCATTGATTTTTGCCATTGAAAAACATCATGTTATTCATATACCAGAAATGTTTGAAGCTACTGACTGAATGAAAGGAGCTGGCACCTCACTCTCTTTGAATCTTCTTTATCATGCTAGGATTAACAGGAAAAAGCAAAAAATTTCAGAATTGCACCTTGCAATGTGGAGATATTACTGTTTGTGCATTTACAATATTCATTGATTTTTGCCATTGAAAAACGTTTTTCATATACCAGAAATGTTTGAAGCTACTGACTGAATGAAAGGAGCTGGCATCTCACTCTCTTTGAATCTTCTTTATCCTGCTAGGATTAGCAGGAAAAAGCAAAAAATTTCAGAATTGCACCTTGCAATGTGGAGATATTACTGTTTGTGCATTTACAATATTCATTGATTTTTGCCATTGAAAAACGTCCAGAAATGTTTGAAGCTACTGACTGAATGAAAGGAGCTGGCATCTCACTCTCTTTGAATCTTCTTTATCATGCTAGGATTAGCAGGAAAAAGCAAAAAATTTCAGAATTGCACCTTGCAATGTGGAGATATTACTGTTTGTGCATTTACAATATTCATTGATTTTTGCCATTGAAAAACATGTTTTTCATATACCAGAAATGTTTGAAGCTACTGACTGAATGAAAGGAGATGGCATCTCACTCTCTTTGAATCTTCTTTATCATGCTAGGATTAACAGGAAAAAGCAAAAAATTTCAGAATTGCACCTTGCAATGTGGAGATATTACTGTTTGTGCATTTACAATATTCATTGATTTTTGCCATTGAAAAACATGTTTTTCATATACCAGAAATGTTTGAAGCTACTGACTGAATGAAAGGAGCTGGCATCTCACTCTCTTTGAATCTTCTTTATCCTGCTAGGATTAGCAGGAAAAAGCAAAAAATTTCAGAATTGCACCTTGCAATGTGGAGATATTACTGTTTGTGCATTTACAATATTCATTGATTTTTGCCATTGAAAAACGTCCAGAAATGTTTGAAGCTACTGACTGAATGAAAGGAGCTGGCATCTCACTCTCTTTGAATCTTCTTTATCATGCTAGGATTAGCAGGAAAAAGCAAAAAAATTCAGAATTGCACCTTGCAATGTGGAGATATTACTGTTTGTGCATTTACAATATTCATTGATTTTTGCCATTGAAAAACATCATGTTATTCATATACCAGAAATGTTTGAAGCTACTGACTGAATGAAAGGAGCTGGCATCTCACTCACTTTGAATCTTCTTTATCATGCTAGGATTAACAGGAAAAAGCAAAAAATTTCAGAATTGCACCTTGCAATGTGGAGATATTACTGTTTGTGCATTTACAATATTCATTGATTTTTGCCATTGAAAAACATGTTTTTCATATACCAGAAATGTTTGAAGCTACTGACAGAATGAAAGGAGCTGGCATCTCACTCTCTTTGAATCTTCTTTATCATGCTAGGATTAGCAGGAAAAAGCAAAAAATTTCAGAATTGCACCTTGCAATGTGGAGATATTACTGTTTGTGCATTTACAATATTCATTGATTTTTGCCATTGAAAAACATCATGTTATTCATATACCAGAAATGTTTGAAGCTACTGACTGAATGAAAGGAGATGGCATCTCACTCTCTTTGAATCTTCTTTATCATGCTAGGATTAACAGGAAAAAGCAAAAAATTTCAGAATTGCACCTTGCAATGTGGAGATATTACTGTTTGTGCATTTACAATATTCATTGATTTTTGCCATTGAAAAACGTCCAGAAATGTTTGAAGCTACTGACTGAATGAAAGGAGCTGGCATCTCACTCTCTTTGAATCTTCTTTATCATGCTAGGATTAGCAGGAAAAAGCAAAAAATTTCAGAATTGCACCTTGCAATGTGGAGATATTACTGTTTGTGCATTTACAATATTGATTGATTTTTGCCATTGAAAAACATGTTTTTCATATACCAGAAATGTTTGAAGCTACTGACTGAATGAAAGGAGCTGGCATCTCACTCTCTTTGAATCTTCTTTATCCTGCTAGGATTAGCAGGAAAAAGCAAAAAATTTCAGAATTGCACCTTGCAATGTGGAGATATTACTGTTTGTGCATTTACAATATTCATTGATTTTTGCCATTGAAAAACGTCCAGAAATGTTTGAAGCTACTGACTGAATGAAAGGAGCTGGCATCTCACTCTCTTTGAATCTTCTTTATCATGCTAGGATTAGCAGGAAAAAGCAAAAAAATTCAGAATTGCACCTTGCAATGTGGAGATATTACTGTTTGTGCATTTACAATATTCATTGATTTTTGCCATTGAAAAACATCATGTTATTCATATACCAGAAATGTTTGAAGCTACTGACTGAATGAAAGGAGCTGGCATCTCACTCTCTTTGAATCTTCTTTATCATGCTAGGATTAACAGGAAAAAGCAAAAAATTTCAGAATTGCACCTTGCAATGTGGAGATATTACTGTTTGTGCATTTACAATATTCATTGATTTTTGCCATTGAAAAACATGTTTTTCATATACCAGAAATGTTTGAAGCTACTGACAGAATGAAAGGAGCTGGCATCTCACTCTCTTTGAATCTTCTTTATCATGCTAGGATTAGCAGGAAAAAGCAAAAAATTTCAGAATTGCACCTTGCAATGTGGAGATATTACTGTTTGTGCATTTACAATATTCATTGATTTTTGCCATTGAAAAACATCATGTTATTCATATACCAGAAATGTTTGAAGCTACTGACTGAATGAAAGGAGCTGGCATCTCACTCTCTTTGAATCTTCTTTATCATGCTAGGATTAACAGGAAAAAGCAAAAAATTTCAGAATTGCACCTTGCAATGTGGAGATATTACTGTTTGTGCATTTACAATATTCATTGATTTTTGCCATTGAAAAACATGTTTTTCATATACCAGAAATGTTTGAAGCTACTGACTGAATGAAAGGAGCTGGCATCTCACTCTCTTTGAATCTTCTTTATCCTGCTAGGATTAGCAGGAAAAAGCAAAAAATTTCAGAATTGCACCTTGCAATGTGGAGATATTACTGTTTGTGCATTTACAATATTCATTGATTTTTGCCATTGAAAAACGTCCAGAAATGTTTGAAGCTACTGACTGAATGAAAGGAGCTGGCATCTCACTCTCTTTGAATCTTCTTTATCATGCTAGGATTAGCAGGAAAAAGCAAAAAATTTCAGAATTGCACCTTGCAATGTGGAGATATTACTGTTTGTGCATTTACAATATTCATTGATTTTTGCCATTGAAAAACATGTTTTTCATATACCAGAAATGTTTGAAGCTACTGACTGAATGAAAGGAGATGGCATCTCACTCTCTTTGAATCTTCTTTATCATGCTAGGATTAACAGGAAAAAGCAAAAAATTTCAGAATTGCACCTTGCAATGTGGAGATATTACTGTTTGTGCATTTACAATATTCATTGATTTTTGCCATTGAAAAACGTCCAGAAATGTTTGAAGCTACTGACTGAATGAAAGGAGCTGGCATCTCACTCTCTTTGAATCTTCTTTATCATGCTAGGATTAGCAGGAAAAAGCAAAAAATTTCAGAATTGCACCTTGCAATGTGGAGATATTACTGTTTGTGCATTTACAATATTCATTGATTTTTGCCATTGAAAAACATGTTTTTCATATACCAGAAATGTTTGAAGCTACTGACTGAATGAAAGGAGCTGGCATCTCACTCTCTTTGAATCTTCTTTATCCTGCTAGGATTAGCAGGAAAAAGCAAAAAATTTCAGAATTGCACCTTGCAATGTGGAGATATTACTGTTTGTGCATTTACAATATTCATTGATTTTTGCCATTGAAAAACGTCCAGAAATGTTTGAAGCTACTGACTGAATGAAAGGAGCTGGCATCTCACTCTCTTTGAATCTTCTTTATCATGCTAGGATTAGCAGGAAAAAGCAAAAAAATTCAGAATTGCACCTTGCAATGTGGAGATATTACTGTTTGTGCATTTACAATATTCATTGATTTTTGCCATTGAAAAACATCATGTTATTCATATACCAGAAATGTTTGAAGCTACTGACTGAATGAAAGGAGCTGGCATCTCACTCTCTTTGAATCTTCTTTATCATGCTAGGATTAACAGGAAAAAGCAAAAAATTTCAGAATTGCACCTTGCAATGTGGAGATATTACTGTTTGTGCATTTACAATATTCATTGATTTTTGCCATTGAAAAACGTCCAGAAATGTTTGAAGCTACTGACTGAATGAAAGGAGCTGGCATCTCACTCTCTTTGAATCTTCTTTATCATGCTAGGATTAACAGGAAAAAGCAAAAAATTTCAGAATTGCACCTTGCAATGTGGAGATATTACTGTTTGTGCATTTACAATATTCATTGATTTTTGCCATTGAAAAACGTCCAGAAATGTTTGAAGCTACTGACTGAATGAAAGGAGCTGGCATCTCACTCTCTTTGAATCTTCTTTATCATGCTAGGATTAGCAGGAAAAAGCAAAAAATTTCAGAATTGCACCTTGCAATGTGGAGATATTACTGTTTGTGCATTTACAATATTCATTGATTTTTGCCATTGAAAAACATGTTTTTCATATACCAGAAATGTTTGAAGCTACTGACTGAATGAAAGGAGCTGGCATCTCACTCTCTTTGAATCTTCTTTATCATGCTAGGATTAGCAGGAAAATGCAAAAAATTTCAGAATTGCACCTTGCAATGTGGAGATATTACTGTTTGTGCATTTACAATATTCATTGATTTTTGCCATTGAAAAACGTCCAGAAATGTTTGAAGCTACTGACTGAATGAAAGGAGCTGGCATCTCACTCTCTTTGAATCTTCTTTATCATGCTAGGATTAGCAGGAAAAAGCAAAAAATTTCAGAATTGCACCTTGCAATGTGGAGATATTACTGTTTGTGCATTTACAATATTCATTGATTTTTGCCATTGAAAAACGTCCAGAAATGTTTGAAGCTACTGACTGAATGAAAGGAGCTGGCATCTCACTCTCTTTGAATCTTCTTTATCATGCTAGGATTAGCAGGAAAAAGCAAAAAATTTCAGAATTGCACCTTGCAATGTGGAGATATTACTGTTTGTGCATTTACAATATTCATTGATTTTTGCCATTGAAAAACATCATGTTATTCATATACCAGAAATGTTTGAAGCTACTGACTGAATGAAAGGAGCTGGCACCTCACTCTCTTTGAATCTTCTTTATCATGCTAGGATTAACAGGAAAAAGCAAAAAATTTCAGAATTGCACCTTGCAATGTGGAGATATTACTGTTTGTGCATTTACAATATTCATTGATTTTTGCCATTGAAAAACATGTTTTTCATATACCAGAAATGTTTGAAGCTACTGACTGAATGAAAGGAGCTGGCATCTCACTCTCTTTGAATCTTCTTTATCCTGCTAGGATTAGCAGGAAAAAGCAAAAAATTTCAGAATTGCACCTTGCAATGTGGAGATATTACTGTTTGTGCATTTACAATATTCATTGATTTTTGCCATTGAAAAACGTCCAGAAATGTTTGAAGCTACTGACTGAATGAAAGGAGCTGGCATCTCACTCTCTTTGAATCTTCTTTATCATGCTAGGATTAGCAGGAAAAAGCAAAAAAATTCAGAATTGCACCTTGCAATGTGGAGATATTACTGTTTGTGCATTTACAATATTCATTGATTTTTGCCATTGAAAAACATCATGTTATTCATATACCAGAAATGTTTGAAGCTACTGACTGAATGAAAGGAGCTGGCATCTCACTCTCTTTGAATCTTCTTTATCATGCTAGGATTAACAGGAAAAAGCAAAAAATTTCAGAATTGCACCTTGCAATGTGGAGATATTACTGTTTGTGCATTTACAATATTCATTGATTTTTGCCATTGAAAAACATGTTTTTCATATACCAGAAATGTTTGAAGCTACTGACAGAATGAAAGGAGCTGGCATCTCACTCTCTTTGAATCTTCTTTATCATGCTAGGATTAGCAGGAAAAAGCAAAAAATTTCAGAATTGCACCTTGCAATGTGGAGATATTACTGTTTGTGCATTTACAATATTCATTGATTTTTGCCATTGAAAAACATCATGTTATTCATATACCAGAAATGTTTGAAGCTACTGACTGAATGAAAGGAGATGGCATCTCACTCTCTTTGAATCTTCTTTATCATGCTAGGATTAACAGGAAAAAGCAAAAAATTTCAGAATTGCACCTTGCAATGTGGAGATATTACTGTTTGTGCATTTACAATATTCATTGATTTTTGCCATTGAAAAACGTCCAGAAATGTTTGAAGCTACTGACTGAATGAAAGGAGCTGGCATCTCACTCTCTTTGAATCTTCTTTATCATGCTAGGATTAGCAGGAAAAAGCAAAAAATTTCAGAATTGCACCTTGCAATGTGGAGATATTACTGTTTGTGCATTTACAATATTCATTGATTTTTGCCATTGAAAAACATGTTTTTCATATACCAGAAATGTTTGAAGCTACTGACTGAATGAAAGGAGCTGGCATCTCACTCTCTTTGAATCTTCTTTATCCTGCTAGGATTAGCAGGAAAATGCAAAAAATTTCAGAATTGCACCTTGCAATGTGGAGATATTACTGTTTGTGCATTTACAATATTCATTGATTTTTGCCATTGAAAAACGTCCAGAAATGTTTGAAGCTACTGACTGAATGAAAGGAGCTGGCATCTCACTCTCTTTGAATCTTCTTTATCATGCTAGGATTAGCAGGAAAAAGCAAAAAAATTCAGAATTGCACCTTGCAATGTGGAGATATTACTGTTTGTGCATTTACAATATTCATTGATTTTTGCCATTGAAAAACATCATGTTTTTCATATACCAGAAATGTTTGAAGCTACTGACTGAATGAAAGGAGCTGGCATCTCACTCTCTTTGAATCTTCTTTATCATGCTAGGATTAACAGGAAAAAGCAAAAAATTTCAGAATTGCACCTTGCAATGTGGAGATATTACTGTTTGTGCATTTACAATATTCATTGATTTTTGCCATTGAAAAACATGTTTTTCATATACCAGAAATGTTTGAAGCTACTGACTGAATGAAAGGAGCTGGCATCTCACTCTCTTTGAATCTTCTTTATCATGCTAGGATTAGCAGGAAAAAGCAAAAAATTTCAGAATTGCACCTTGCAATGTGGAGATATTACTGTTTGTGCATTTACAATATTCATTGATTTTTGCCATTGAAAAACGTTTTTCATATACCAGAAATGTTTGAAGCTACTGACTGAATGAAAGGAGCTGGCATCTCACTCTCTTTGAATCTTCTTTATCATGCTAGGATTAGCAGGAAAAAGCAAAAAATTTCAGAATTGCACCTTGCAATGTGGAGATATTACTGTTTGTGCATTTACAATATTCATTGATTTTTGCCATTGAAAAACATGTTTTTCATATACCAGAAATGTTTGAAGCTACTGACTGAATGAAAGGAGCTGGCATCTCACTCTCTTTGAATCTTCTTTATCATGCTAGGATTAGCAGGAAAAAGCAAAAAATTTCAGAATTGCACCTTGCAATGTGGAGATATTACTGTTTGTGCATTTACAATATTCATTGATTTTTGCCATTGAAAAACATGTTTTTCATATACCAGAAATGTTTGAAGCTACTGACTGAATGAAAGGAGCTGGCATCTCACTCTCTTTGAATCTTCTTTATCCTGCTAGGATTAGCAGGAAACAGCAAAAAATTTCAGAATTGCACCTTGCAATGTGGAGATATTACTGTTTGTGCATTTACAATATTCATTGATTTTTGCCATTGAAAAACGTCCAGAAATGTTTGAAGCTACTGACTGAATGAAAGGAGCTGACATCTCACACTCTTTGAATCTTCTTTATCATGCTAGGATTAGCAGGAAAAAGCAAAAAATTTCAGAATTGCACCTTGCAATGTGGAGATATTACTGTTTGTGCATTTACAATATTCATTGATTTTTGCCATTGAAAAACGTCCAGAAATGTTTGAAGCTACTGACTGAATGAAAGGAGCTGGCATCTCACTCTCTTTGAATCTTCTTTATCATGCTAGGATTAGCAGGAAAAAGCAAAAAATTTCAGAATTGCACCTTGCAATGTGGAGATATTACTGTTTGTGCATTTACAATATTCATTGATTTTTGCCATTGAAAAACATCATGTTATTCATATACCAGAAATGTTTGAAGCTACTGACTGAATGAAAGGAGCTGGCATCTCACTCTCTTTGAATCTTCTTTATCATGCTAGGATTAGCAGGAAAAAGCAAAAAATTTCAGAATTGCACCTTGCAATGTGGAGATATTACTGTTTGTGCATTTACAATATTCATTGATTTTTGCCATTGAAAAACATCATGTTATTCATATACCAGAAATGTTTGAAGCTACTGACTGAATGAAAGGAGCTGGCACCTCACTCTCTTTGAATCTTCTTTATCATGCTAGGATTAACAGGAAAAAGCAAAAAATTTCAGAATTGCACCTTGCAATGTGGAGATATTACTGTTTGTGCATTTACAATATTCATTGATTTTTGCCATTGAAAAACGTTTTTCATATTCCAGAAATGTTTGAAGCTACTGACTGAATGAAAGGAGCTGGCATCTCACTCTCTTTGAATCTTCTTTATCCTGCTAGGATTAGCAGGAAAAAGCAAAAAATTTCAGAATTGCACCTTGCAATGTGGAGATATTACTGTTTGTGCATTTACAATATTCATTGACTTTTGCCATTGAAAAACGTCCAGAAATGTTTGAAGCTACTGACTGAATGAAAGGAGCTGGCATCTCACTCTCTTTGAATCTTCTTTATCATGCTAGGATTAGCAGGAAAAAGCAAAAAATTTCAGAATTGCACCTTGCAATGTGGAGATATTACTGTTTGTGCATTTACAATATTCATTGATTTTTGCCATTGAAAAACATGTTTTTCATATACCAGAAATGTTTGAAGCTACTGACTGAATGAAAGGAGCTGGCATCTCACTCTCTTTGAATCTTCTTTATCATGCTAGGATTAGCAGGAAAAAGCAAAAAATTTCAGAATTGCACCTTGCAATGTGGAGATATTACTGTTTGTGCATTTACAATATTCATTGATTTTTGCCATTGAAAAACATGTTTTTCATATACCAGAAATGTTTGAAGCTACTGACTGAATGAAAGGAGCTGGCATCTCACTCTCTTTGAATCTTCTTTATCATGCTAGGATTAGCAGGAAAAAGCAAAAAATTTCAGAATTGCACCTTGCAATGTGGAGATATTACTGTTTGTGCATTTACAATATTCATTGATTTTTGCCATTGAAAAACATGTTTTTCATATACCAGAAATGTTTGAAGCTACTGACTGAATGAAAGGAGCTGGCATCTCACTCTCTTTGAATCTTCTTTATCATGCTAGGATTAGCAGGAAAAAGCAAAAAATTTCAGAATTGCACCTTGCAATGTGGAGATATTACTGTTTGTGCATTTACAATATTCATTGATTTTTGCCATTGAAAAACATGTTTTTCATATACCAGAAATGTTTGAAGCTACTGACTGAATGAAAGGAGCTGGCATCTCACTCTCTTTGAATCTTCTTTATCCTGCTAGGATTAGCAGGAAACAGCAAAAAATTTCAGAATTGCACCTTGCAATGTGGAGATATTACTGTTTGTGCATTTACAATATTCATTGATTTTTGCCATTGAAAAACGTCCAGAAATGTTTGAAGCTACTGACTGAATGAAAGGAGCTGACATCTCACACTCTTTGAATCTTCTTTATCATGCTAGGATTAGCAGGAAAAAGCAAAAAATTTCAGAATTGCACCTTGCAATGTGGAGATATTACTGTTTGTGCATTTACAATATTCATTGATTTTTGCCATTGAAAAACGTCCAGAAATGTTTGAAGCTACTGACTGAATGAAAGGAGCTGGCATCTCACTCTCTTTGAATCTTCTTTATCATGCTAGGATTAGCAGGAAAAAGCAAAAAATTTCAGAATTGCACCTTGCAATGTGGAGATATTACTGTTTGTGCATTTACAATATTCATTGATTTTTGCCATTGAAAAACATCATGTTATTCATATACCAGAAATGTTTGAAGCTACTGACTGAATGAAAGGAGCTGGCATCTCACTCTCTTTGAATCTTCTTTATCATGCTAGGATTAGCAGGAAAAAGCAAAAAATTTCAGAATTGCACCTTGCAATGTGGAGATATTACTGTTTGTGCATTTACAATATTCATTGATTTTTGCCATTGAAAAACATCATGTTATTCATATACCAGAAATGTTTGAAGCTACTGACTGAATGAAAGGAGCTGGCACCTCACTCTCTTTGAATCTTCTTTATCATGCTAGGATTAACAGGAAAAAGCAAAAAATTTCAGAATTGCACCTTGCAATGTGGAGATATTACTGTTTGTGCATTTACAATATTCATTGATTTTTGCCATTGAAAAACGTTTTTCATATACCAGAAATGTTTGAAGCTACTGACTGAATGAAAGGAGCTGGCATCTCACTCTCTTTGAATCTTCTTTATCCTGCTAGGATTAGCAGGAAAAAGCAAAAAATTTCAGAATTGCACCTTGCAATGTGGAGATATTACTGTTTGTGCATTTACAATATTCATTGATTTTTGCCATTGAAAAACGTCCAGAAATGTTTGAAGCTACTGACTGAATGAAAGGAGCTGGCATCTCACTCTCTTTGAATCTTCTTTATCATGCTAGGATTAGCAGGAAAAAGCAAAAAATTTCAGAATTGCACCTTGCAATGTGGAGATATTACTGTTTGTGCATTTACAATATTCATTGATTTTTGCCATTGAAAAACATCATGTTATTCATATACCAGAAATGTTTGAAGCTACTGACTGAATGAAAGGAGCTGGCACCTCACTCTCTTTGAATCTTCTTTATCATGCTAGGATTAACAGGAAAAAGCAAAAAATTTCAGAATTGCACCTTGCAATGTGGAGATATTACTGTTTGTGCATTTACAATATTCATTGATTTTTGCCATTGAAAAACGTTTTTCATATACCAGAAATGTTTGAAGCTACTGACTGAATGAAAGGAGCTGGCATCTCACTCTCTTTGAATCTTCTTTATCCTGCTAGGATTAGCAGGAAAAAGCAAAAAATTTCAGAATTGCACCTTGCAATGTGGAGATATTACTGTTTGTGCATTTACAATATTCATTGATTTTTGCCATTGAAAAACGTCCAGAAATGTTTGAAGCTACTGACTGAATGAAAGGAGCTGGCATCTCACTCTCTTTGAATCTTCTTTATCATGCTAGGATTAGCAGGAAAAAGCAAAAAATTTCAGAATTGCACCTTGCAATGTGGAGATATTACTGTTTGTGCATTTACAATATTCATTGATTTTTGCCATTGAAAAACATGTTTTTCATATACCAGAAATGTTTGAAGCTACTGACTGAATGAAAGGAGATGGCATCTCACTCTCTTTGAATCTTCTTTATCATGCTAGGATTAACAGGAAAAAGCAAAAAATTTCAGAATTGCACCTTGCAATGTGGAGATATTACTGTTTGTGCATTTACAATATTCATTGATTTTTGCCATTGAAAAACATGTTTTTCATATACCAGAAATGTTTGAAGCTACTGACTGAATGAAAGGAGCTGGCATCTCACTCTCTTTGAATCTTCTTTATCCTGCTAGGATTAGCAGGAAAAAGCAAAAAATTTCAGAATTGCACCTTGCAATGTGGAGATATTACTGTTTGTGCCTTTACAATATTCATTGATTTTTGCCATTGAAAAACGTCCAGAAATGTTTGAAGCTACTGACTGAATGAAAGGAGCTGGCATCTCACTCTCTTTGAATCTTCTTTATCATGCTAGGATTAGCAGGAAAAAGCAAAAAAATTCAGAATTGCACCTTGCAATGTGGAGATATTACTGTTTGTGCATTTACAATATTCATTGATTTTTGCCATTGAAAAACATCATGTTATTCATATACCAGAAATGTTTGAAGCTACTGACTGAATGAAAGGAGCTGGCATCTCACTCTCTTTGAATCTTCTTTATCATGCTAGGATTAACAGGAAAAAGCAAAAAATTTCAGAATTGCACCTTGCAATGTGGAGATATTACTGTTTGTGCATTTACAATATTCATTGATTTTTGCCATTGAAAAACATGTTTTTCATATACCAGAAATGTTTGAAGCTACTGACAGAATGAAAGGAGCTGGCATCTCACTCTCTTTGAATCTTCTTTATCATGCTAGGATTAGCAGGAAAAAGCAAAAAATTTCAGAATTGCACCTTGCAATGTGGAGATATTACTGTTTGTGCATTTACAATATTCATTGATTTTTGCCATTGAAAAACATCATGTTATTCATATACCAGAAATGTTTGAAGCTACTGACTGAATGAAAGGAGATGGCATCTCACTCTCTTTGAATCTTCTTTATCATGCTAGGATTAACAGGAAAAAGCAAAAAATTTCAGAATTGCACCTTGCAATGTGGAGATATTACTGTTTGTGCATTTACAATATTCATTGATTTTTGCCATTGAAAAACGTCCAGAAATGTTTGAAGCTACTGACTGAATGAAAGGAGCTGGCATCTCACTCTCTTTGAATCTTCTTTATCATGCTAGGATTAGCAGGAAAAAGCAAAAAATTTCAGAATTGCACCTTGCAATGTGGAGATATTACTGTTTGTGCATTTACAATATTGATTGATTTTTGCCATTGAAAAACATGTTTTTCATATACCAGAAATGTTTGAAGCTACTGACTGAATGAAAGGAGCTGGCATCTCACTCTCTTTGAATCTTCTTTATCCTGCTAGGATTAGCAGGAAAAAGCAAAAAATTTCAGAATTGCACCTTGCAATGTGGAGATATTACTGTTTGTGCATTTACAATATTCATTGATTTTTGCCATTGAAAAACGTCCAGAAATGTTTGAAGCTACTGACTGAATGAAAGGAGCTGGCATCTCACTCTCTTTGAATCTTCTTTATCATGCTAGGATTAGCAGGAAAAAGCAAAAAAATTCAGAATTGCACCTTGCAATGTGGAGATATTACTGTTTGTGCATTTACAATATTCATTGATTTTTGCCATTGAAAAACATCATGTTATTCATATACCAGAAATGTTTGAAGCTACTGACTGAATGAAAGGAGCTGGCATCTCACTCTCTTTGAATCTTCTTTATCATGCTAGGATTAACAGGAAAAAGCAAAAAATTTCAGAATTGCACCTTGCAATGTGGAGATATTACTGTTTGTGCATTTACAATATTCATTGATTTTTGCCATTGAAAAACATGTTTTTCATATACCAGAAATGTTTGAAGCTACTGACAGAATGAAAGGAGCTGGCATCTCACTCTCTTTGAATCTTCTTTATCATGCTAGGATTAACAGGAAAAAGCAAAAAATTTCAGAATTGCACCTTGCAATGTGGAGATATTACTGTTTGTGCATTTACAATATTCATTGATTTTTGCCATTGAAAAACATGTTTTTCATATACAAGAAATGTTTGAAGCTACTGACTGAATGAAAGGAGCTGGCATCTCACTCTCTTTGAATCTTCTTTATCATGCTAGGATTAGCAGGAAAAAGCAAAAAATTTCAGAATTGCCCCTTGCAATGTGGAGATATTACTGTTTGTGCATTTACAATATTCATTGATTTTTGCCATTGAAAAACGTTTTTCATATACCAGAAATGTTTGAAGCTACTGACTGAATGAAAGGAGCTGGCATCTCACTCTCTTTGAATCTTCTTTATCATGCTAGGATTAGCAGGAAAAAGCAAAAAATTTCAGAATTGCACCTTGCAATGTGGAGATATTACTGTTTGTGCATTTACAATATTCATTGATTTTTGCCATTGAAAAACATGTTTTTCATATACCAGAAATGTTTGAAGCTACTGACTGAATGAAAGGAGCTGGCATCTCACTCTCTTTGAATCTTCTTTATCATGCTAGGATTAGCAGGAAAAAGCAAAAAATTTCAGAATTGCACCTTGCAATGTGGAGATATTACTGTTTGTGCATTTACAATATTCATTGATTTTTGCCATTGAAAAACATGTTTTTCATATACCAGAAATGTTTGAAGCTACTGACTGAATGAAAGGAGCTGGCATCTCACTCTCTTTGAATCTTCTTTATCCTGCTAGGATTAGCAGGAAACAGCAAAAAATTTCAGAATTGCACCTTGCAATGTGGAGATATTACTGTTTGTGCATTTACAATATTCATTGATTTTTGCCATTGAAAAACGTCCAGAAATGTTTGAAGCTACTGACTGAATGAAAGGAGCTGACATCTCACACTCTTTGAATCTTCTTTATCATGCTAGGATTAGCAGGAAAAAGCAAAAAATTTCAGAATTGCACCTTGCAATGTGGAGATATTACTGTTTGTGCATTTACAATATTCATTGATTTTTGCCATTGAAAAACGTCCAGAAATGTTTGAAGCTACTGACTGAATGAAAGGAGCTGGCATCTCACTCTCTTTGAATCTTCTTTATCATGCTAGGATTAGCAGGAAAAAGCAAAAAAATTCAGAATTGCACCTTGCAATGTGGAGATATTACTGTTTGTGCATTTACAATATTCATTGATTTTTGCCATTGAAAAACATCATGTTATTCATATACCAGAAATGTTTGAAGCTACTGACTGAATGAAAGGAGCTGGCATCTCACTCTCTTTGAATCTTCTTTATCATGCTAGGATTAACAGGAAAAAGCAAAAAATTTCAGAATTGCACCTTGCAATGTGGAGATATTACTGTTTGTGCATTTACAATATTCATTGATTTTTGCCATTGAAAAACATGTTTTTCATATACCAGAAATGTTTGAAGCTACTGACAGAATGAAAGGAGCTGGCATCTCACTCTCTTTGAATCTTCTTTATCATGCTAGGATTAGCAGGAAAAAGCAAAAAATTTCAGAATTGCACCTTGCAATGTGGAGATATTACTGTTTGTGCATTTACAATATTCATTGATTTTTGCCATTGAAAAACATCATGTTATTCATATACCAGAAATGTTTGAAGCTACTGACTGAATGAAAGGAGATGGCATCTCACTCTCTTTGAATCTTCTTTATCATGCTAGGATTAACAGGAAAAAGCAAAAAATTTCAGAATTGCACCTTGCAATGTGGAGATATTACTGTTTGTGCATTTACAATATTCATTGATTTTTGCCATTGAAAAACGTCCAGAAATGTTTGAAGCTACTGACTGAATGAAAGGAGCTGGCATCTCACTCTCTTTGAATCTTCTTTATCATGCTAGGATTAGCAGGAAAAAGCAAAAAATTTCAGAATTGCACCTTGCAATGTGGAGATATTACTGTTTGTGCATTTACAATATTGATTGATTTTTGCCATTGAAAAACATGTTTTTCATATACCAGAAATGTTTGAAGCTACTGACTGAATGAAAGGAGCTGGCATCTCACTCTCTTTGAATCTTCTTTATCCTGCTAGGATTAGCAGGAAAAAGCAAAAAATTTCAGAATTGCACCTTGCAATGTGGAGATATTACTGTTTGTGCATTTACAATATTCATTGATTTTTGCCATTGAAAAACGTCCAGAAATGTTTGAAGCTACTGACTGAATGAAAGGAGCTGGCATCTCACTCTCTTTGAATCTTCTTTATCATGCTAGGATTAGCAGGAAAAAGCAAAAAAATTCAGAATTGCACCTTGCAATGTGGAGATATTACTGTTTGTGCATTTACAATATTCATTGATTTTTGCCATTGAAAAACATCATGTTATTCATATACCAGAAATGTTTGAAGCTACTGACTGAATGAAAGGAGCTGGCATCTCACTCTCTTTGAATCTTCTTTATCATGCTAGGATTAACAGGAAAAAGCAAAAAATTTCAGAATTGCACCTTGCAATGTGGAGATATTACTGTTTGTGCATTTACAATATTCATTGATTTTTGCCATTGAAAAACATGTTTTTCATATACCAGAAATGTTTGAAGCTACTGACAGAATGAAAGGAGCTGGCATCTCACTCTCTTTGAATCTTCTTTATCATGCTAGGATTAGCAGGAAAAAGCAAAAAATTTCAGAATTGCACCTTGCAATGTGGAGATATTACTGTTTGTGCATTTACAATATTCATTGATTTTTGCCATTGAAAAACATCATGTTATTCATATACCAGAAATGTTTGAAGCTACTGACTGAATGAAAGGAGCTGGCATCTCACTCTCTTTGAATCTTCTTTATCATGCTAGGATTAACAGGAAAAAGCAAAAAATTTCAGAATTGCACCTTGCAATGTGGAGATATTACTGTTTGTGCATTTACAATATTCATTGATTTTTGCCATTGAAAAACATGTTTTTCATATACAAGAAATGTTTGAAGCTACTGACTGAATGAAAGGAGCTGGCATCTCACTCTCTTTGAATCTTCTTTATCATGCTAGGATTAGCAGGAAAAAGCAAAAAATTTCAGAATTGCCCCTTGCAATGTGGAGATATTACTGTTTGTGCATTTACAATATTCATTGATTTTTGCCATTGAAAAACGTTTTTCATATACCAGAAATGTTTGAAGCTACTGACTGAATGAAAGGAGCTGGCATCTCACTCTCTTTGAATCTTCTTTATCATGCTAGGATTAGCAGGAAAAAGCAAAAAATTTCAGAATTGCACCTTGCAATGTGGAGATATTACTGTTTGTGCATTTACAATATTCATTGATTTTTGCCATTGAAAAACATGTTTTTCATATACCAGAAATGTTTGAAGCTACTGACTGAATGAAAGGAGCTGGCATCTCACTCTCTTTGAATCTTCTTTATCATGCTAGGATTAGCAGGAAAAAGCAAAAAATTTCAGAATTGCACCTTGCAATGTGGAGATATTACTGTTTGTGCATTTACAATATTCATTGATTTTTGCCATTGAAAAACATGTTTTTCATATACCAGAAATGTTTGAAGCTACTGACTGAATGAAAGGAGCTGGCATCTCACTCTCTTTGAATCTTCTTTATCCTGCTAGGATTAGCAGGAAACAGCAAAAAATTTCAGAATTGCACCTTGCAATGTGGAGATATTACTGTTTGTGCATTTACAATATTCATTGATTTTTGCCATTGAAAAACGTCCAGAAATGTTTGAAGCTACTGACTGAATGAAAGGAGCTGACATCTCACACTCTTTGAATCTTCTTTATCATGCTAGGATTAGCAGGAAAAAGCAAAAAATTTCAGAATTGCACCTTGCAATGTGGAGATATTACTGTTTGTGCATTTACAATATTCATTGATTTTTGCCATTGAAAAACGTCCAGAAATGTTTGAAGCTACTGACTGAATGAAAGGAGCTGGCATCTCACTCTCTTTGAATCTTCTTTATCATGCTAGGATTAGCAGGAAAAAGCAAAAAATTTCAGAATTGCACCTTGCAATGTGGAGATATTACTGTTTGTGCATTTACAATATTCATTGATTTTTGCCATTGAAAAACATCATGTTATTCATATACCAGAAATGTTTGAAGTTACTGACTGAATGAAAGGAGCTGGCATCTCACTCTCTTTGAATCTTCTTTATCATGCTAGGATTAACAGGAAAAAGCAAAAAATTTCAGAATTGCACCTTGCAATGTGGAGATATTACTGTTTGTGCATTTACAATATTCATTGATTTTTGCCATTGAAAAACATGTTTTTCATATACCAGAAATGTTTGAAGCTACTGACTGAATGAAAGGAGCTGGCATCTCACTATATTTGAATCTTCTTTATCATGCTAAGAGGAGCAGGAAAAAGCAAAAAATTTCAGAATTGCACCTTGCAATGCGGAGAAATTACTGTTTGTGCATTTACAATATTCATTGATTTTTGCCATTGAAAAACATCATGTTATTCATATACCAGAAATGTTTGAAGCTACTGACTGAATGAAAGGAGCTGGCATCTCACTCTCTTTGAATCTTCTTTATCATGCTAAGAGGAGCAGGAAAAAGCAAAAAATTTCAGAATTGCACATTGCAATGCGGAGAAATTACTGTTTGTGCATTTACAATATTCATTGATTTTTGCCATTGAAAAACGTCCAGAAATGTTTGAAGCTACTGACTGAATGAAAGGAGCTGGCATCTCACTCTCTTTGAATCTTCTTTATCATGCTATGAGGAGCAGGAAAAAGCAAAAAATTTCAGAATTGCACCTTGCAATGCGGAGAAATTACTGTTTGTGCATTTACAATATTCATTGATTTTTGCCATTGAAAAACGTCCAGAAATGATTGAAGCTACTGACTGAATGAAAGGAGCTGGCATCTCACTCTCTTTGAATCTTCTTTATCATGCTAGGATTAACAGGAAAAAGCAAAAAATTTCAGAATTGCACCTTGCAATGTGGAGATATTACTGTTTGTGCATTTACAATATTCATTGATTTTTGCCATTGAAAAACATGTTTTTCATATACCAGAAATGTTTGAAGCTACTGACTGAATGAAAGGAGCTGGCATCTCACTCTCTTTGAATCTTCTTTATCATGCTAGGATTAGCAGGAAAAAGCAAAAAATTTCAGAATTGCACCTTGCAATGTGGAGATATTACTGTTTGTGCATTTACAATATTCATTGATTTTTGCCATTGAAAAACATGTTTTTCATATACCAGAAATGTTTGAAGCTACTGACTGAATGAAAGGAGCTGGCATCTCACTCTCTTTGAATCTTCTTTATCCTGCTAGGATTAGCAGGAAACAGCAAAAAATTTCAGAATTGCACCTTGCAATGTGGAGATATTACTGTTTGTGCATTTACAATATTCATTGATTTTTGCCATTGAAAAACGTCCAGAAATGTTTGAAGCTACTGACTGAATGAAAGGAGCTGACATCTCACACTCTTTGAATCTTCTTTATCATGCTAGGATTAGCAGGAAAAAGCAAAAAATTTCAGAATTGCACCTTGCAATGTGGAGATATTACTGTTTGTGCATTTACAATATTCATTGATTTTTGCCATTGAAAAACGTCCAGAAATGTTTGAAGCTACTGACTGAATGAAAGGAGCTGGCATCTCACTCTCTTTGAATCTTCTTTATCATGCTAGGATTAGCAGGAAAAAGCAAAAAAATTCAGAATTGCACCTTGCAATGTGGAGATATTACTGTTTGTGCATTTACAATATTCATTGATTTTTGCCATTGAAAAACATCATGTTATTCATATACCAGAAATGTTTGAAGCTACTGACTGAATGAAAGGAGCTGGCATCTCACTCTCTTTGAATCTTCTTTATCATGCTAGGATTAACAGGAAAAAGCAAAAAATTTCAGAATTGCACCTTGCAATGTGGAGATATTACTGTTTGTGCATTTACAATATTCATTGATTTTTGCCATTGAAAAACATGTTTTTCATATACCAGAAATGTTTGAAGCTACTGACAGAATGAAAGGAGCTGGCATCTCACTCTCTTTGAATCTTCTTTATCATGCTAGGATTAGCAGGAAAAAGCAAAAAATTTCAGAATTGCACCTTGCAATGTGGAGATATTACTGTTTGTGCATTTACAATATTCATTGATTTTTGCCATTGAAAAACATCATGTTATTCATATACCAGAAATGTTTGAAGCTACTGACTGAATGAAAGGAGATGGCATCTCACTCTCTTTGAATCTTCTTTATCATGCTAGGATTAACAGGAAAAAGCAAAAAATTTCAGAATTGCACCTTGCAATGTGGAGATATTACTGTTTGTGCATTTACAATATTCATTGATTTTTGCCATTGAAAAACGTCCAGAAATGTTTGAAGCTACTGACTGAATGAAAGGAGCTGGCATCTCACTCTCTTTGAATCTTCTTTATCATGCTAGGATTAGCAGGAAAAAGCAAAAAATTTCAGAATTGCACCTTGCAATGTGGAGATATTACTGTTTGTGCATTTACAATATTGATTGATTTTTGCCATTGAAAAACATGTTTTTCATATACCAGAAATGTTTGAAGCTACTGACTGAATGAAAGGAGCTGGCATCTCACTCTCTTTGAATCTTCTTTATCCTGCTAGGATTAGCAGGAAAAAGCAAAAAATTTCAGAATTGCACCTTGCAATGTGGAGATATTACTGTTTGTGCATTTACAATATTCATTGATTTTTGCCATTGAAAAACGTCCAGAAATGTTTGAAGCTACTGACTGAATGAAAGGAGCTGGCATCTCACTCTCTTTGAATCTTCTTTATCATGCTAGGATTAGCAGGAAAAAGCAAAAAAATTCAGAATTGCACCTTGCAATGTGGAGATATTACTGTTTGTGCATTTACAATATTCATTGATTTTTGCCATTGAAAAACATCATGTTATTCATATACCAGAAATGTTTGAAGCTACTGACTGAATGAAAGGAGCTGGCATCTCACTCTCTTTGAATCTTCTTTATCATGCTAGGATTAACAGGAAAAAGCAAAAAATTTCAGAATTGCACCTTGCAATGTGGAGATATTACTGTTTGTGCATTTACAATATTCATTGATTTTTGCCATTGAAAAACATGTTTTTCATATACCAGAAATGTTTGAAGCTACTGACAGAATGAAAGGAGCTGGCATCTCACTCTCTTTGAATCTTCTTTATCATGCTAGGATTAGCAGGAAAAAGCAAAAAATTTCAGAATTGCACCTTGCAATGTGGAGATATTACTGTTTGTGCATTTACAATATTCATTGATTTTTGCCATTGAAAAACATCATGTTATTCATATACCAGAAATGTTTGAAGCTACTGACTGAATGAAAGGAGCTGGCATCTCACTCTCTTTGAATCTTCTTTATCATGCTAGGATTAACAGGAAAAAGCAAAAAATTTCAGAATTGCACCTTGCAATGTGGAGATATTACTGTTTGTGCATTTACAATATTCATTGATTTTTGCCATTGAAAAACATGTTTTTCATATACAAGAAATGTTTGAAGCTACTGACTGAATGAAAGGAGCTGGCATCTCACTCTCTTTGAATCTTCTTTATCATGCTAGGATTAGCAGGAAAAAGCAAAAAATTTCAGAATTGCCCCTTGCAATGTGGAGATATTACTGTTTGTGCATTTACAATATTCATTGATTTTTGCCATTGAAAAACGTTTTT
Organism: Phyllobates terribilis; assembly: GCF_046119375.1. Classification (NCBI taxonomy): domain Eukaryota; kingdom Metazoa; phylum Chordata; class Amphibia; order Anura; family Dendrobatidae; genus Phyllobates; species Phyllobates terribilis. The sequence goes on along the minus strand of NW_027363996.1, from coordinate 154,570 downwards.
CATATACCAGAAATGTTTGAAGCTACTGACTGAATGAAAGGAGCTGGCATCTCACTCTCTTTGAATCTTCTTTATCATGCTAGGATTAGCAGGAAAAAGCAAAAAATTTCAGAATTGCACCTTGCAATGTGGAGATATTACTGTTTGTGCATTTACAATATTCATTGATTTTTGCCATTGAAAAACATGTTTTTCATATACCAGAAATGTTTGAAGCTACTGACTGAATGAAAGGAGCTGGCATCTCACTCTCTTTGAATCTTCTTTATCATGCTAGGATTAGCAGGAAAAAGCAAAAAATTTCAGAATTGCACCTTGCAATGTGGAGATATTACTGTTTGTGCATTTACAATATTCATTGATTTTTGCCATTGAAAAACATGTTTTTCATATACCAGAAATGTTTGAAGCTACTGACTGAATGAAAGGAGCTGGCATCTCACTCTCTTTGAATCTTCTTTATCCTGCTAGGATTAGCAGGAAACAGCAAAAAATTTCAGAATTGCACCTTGCAATGTGGAGATATTACTGTTTGTGCATTTACAATATTCATTGATTTTTGCCATTGAAAAACGTCCAGAAATGTTTGAAGCTACTGACTGAATGAAAGGAGCTGACATCTCACACTCTTTGAATCTTCTTTATCATGCTAGGATTAGCAGGAAAAAGCAAAAAATTTCAGAATTGCACCTTGCAATGTGGAGATATTACTGTTTGTGCATTTACAATATTCATTGATTTTTGCCATTGAAAAACGTCCAGAAATGTTTGAAGCTACTGACTGAATGAAAGGAGCTGGCATCTCACTCTCTTTGAATCTTCTTTATCATGCTAGGATTAGCAGGAAAAAGCAAAAAATTTCAGAATTGCACCTTGCAATGTGGAGATATTACTGTTTGTGCATTTACAATATTCATTGATTTTTGCCATTGAAAAACATCATGTTATTCATATACCAGAAATGTTTGAAGTTACTGACTGAATGAAAGGAGCTGGCATCTCACTCTCTTTGAATCTTCTTTATCATGCTAGGATTAACAGGAAAAAGCAAAAAATTTCAGAATTGCACCTTGCAATGTGGAGATATTACTGTTTGTGCATTTACAATATTCATTGATTTTTGCCATTGAAAAACATGTTTTTCATATACCAGAAATGTTTGAAGCTACTGACTGAATGAAAGGAGCTGGCATCTCACTATATTTGAATCTTCTTTATCATGCTAAGAGGAGCAGGAAAAAGCAAAAAATTTCAGAATTGCACCTTGCAATGCGGAGAAATTACTGTTTGTGCATTTACAATATTCATTGATTTTTGCCATTGAAAAACATCATGTTATTCATATACCAGAAATGTTTGAAGCTACTGACTGAATGAAAGGAGCTGGCATCTCACTCTCTTTGAATCTTCTTTATCATGCTAAGAGGAGCAGGAAAAAGCAAAAAATTTCAGAATTGCACATTGCAATGCGGAGAAATTACTGTTTGTGCATTTACAATATTCATTGATTTTTGCCATTGAAAAACGTCCAGAAATGTTTGAAGCTACTGACTGAATGAAAGGAGCTGGCATCTCACTCTCTTTGAATCTTCTTTATCATGCTATGAGGAGCAGGAAAAAGCAAAAAATTTCAGAATTGCACCTTGCAATGCGGAGAAATTACTGTTTGTGCATTTACAATATTCATTGATTTTTGCCATTGAAAAACGTCCAGAAATGATTGAAGCTACTGACTGAATGAAAGGAGCTGGCATCTCACTCTCTTTGAATCTTCTTTATCATGCTAGGATTAACAGGAAAAAGCAAAAAATTTCAGAATTGCACCTTGCAATGTGGAGATATTACTGTTTGTGCATTTACAATATTCATTGATTTTTGCCTTTGAAAAACGTCCAGAAATGTTTGAAGCTACTGACTGAATGAAAGGAGCTGGCATCTCACTCTCTTTGAATCTTCTTTATCATGCTAGGATTAGCAGGAAAAAGCAAAAAATTTCAGAATTGCACCTTGCAATGTGGAGATATTACTGTTTGTGCATTTACAATATTCATTGATTTTTGCCATTGAAAAACGTCCAGAAATGTTTGAAGCTACTGACTGAATGAAAGGAGATGGCATCTCACTCTCTTTGAATCTTCTTTATCATGCTAGGATTAACAGGAAAAAGCAAAAAATTTCAGAATTGCACCTTGCAATGTGGAGATATTACTGTTTGTGCATTTACAATATTCATTGATTTTTGCCATTGAAAAACGTCCAGAAATGTTTGAAGCTACTGACTGAATGAAAGGAGCTGGCATCTCACTCTCTTTGAATCTTCTTTATCATGCTAGGATTAACAGGAAAAAGCAAAAAATTTCAGAATTGCACCTTGCAATGTGGAGATATTACTGTTTGTGCATTTACAATATTCATTGATTTTTGCCATTGAAAAACGTCCAGAAATGTTTGAAGCTACTGACTGAATGAAAGGAGCTGGCATCTCACTCTCTTTGAATCTTCTTTATCATGCTAGGATTAGCAGGAAAAAGCAAAAAATTTCAGAATTGCACCTTGCAATGTAGAGATATTACTGTTTGTGCATTTACAATATTCATTGATTTTTGCCATTGAAAAACATGTTTTTCATATACCAGAAATGTTTGAAGCTACTGACTGAATGAAAGGAGCTGGCATCTCACTCTCTTTGAATCTTCTTTATCCTGCTAGGATTAGCAGGAAAAAGCAAAAAATTTCAGAATTGCACCTTGCAATGTGGAGATATTACTGTTTGTGCATTTACAATATTCATTGATTTTTGCCATTGAAAAACGTCCAGAAATGTTTGAAGCTACTGACTGAATGAAAGGAGCTGGCATCTCACTCTCTTTGAATCTTCTTTATCATGCTAGGATTAGCAGGAAAAAGCAAAAAATTTCAGAATTGCACCTTGCAATGTGGAGATATTACTGTTTGTGCATTTACAATATTCATTGATTTTTGCCATTGAAAAACGTCCAGAAATGTTTGAAGCTACTGACTGAATGAAAGGAGCTGGCATCTCACTCTCTTTGAATCTTCTTTATCATGCTAGGATTAGCAGGAAAAAGCAAAAAATTTCAGAATTGCACCTTGCAATGTGGAGATATTACTGTTTGTGCATTTAAAATATTCATTGATTTTTGCCATTGAAAAACATCATGTTATTCATATACCAGAAATGTTTGAAGCTACTGACTGAATGAAAGGAGCTAGCATCTCACTCTCTTTGAATCTTCTTTATCATGCTAGGATTAACAGGAAAAAGCAAAAAATTTCAGAATTGCACCTTGCAATGTGGAGATATTACTGTTTGTGCATTTACAATATTCATTGATTTTTGCCATTGAAAAACATGTTTTTCATATACCAGAAATGTTTGAAGCTACTGACTGAATGAAAGGAGCTGGCATCTCACTCTCTTTGAATCTTCTTTATCATGCTAGGATTAGCAGGAAAAAGCAAAAAATTTCAGAATTGCACCTTGCAATGTGGAGATATTACTGTTTGTGCATTTACAATATTCATTGATTTTTGCCATTGAAAAACATGTTTTTCATATACCAGAAATGTTTGAAGCTACTGACTGAATGAAAGGAGCTGGCATCTCACTCTCTTTGAATCTTCTTTATCATGCTAGGATTAACAGGAAAAAGCAAAAAATTTCAGAATTGCACCTTGCAATGTGGAGATATTACTGTTTGTGCATTTACAATATTCATTGATTTTTGCCATTGAAAAACGTCCAGAAATGTTTGAAGCTACTGACTGAATGAAAGGAGCTGGCATCTCACTCTCTTTGAATCTTCTTTATCATGCTAGGATTAGCAGGAAAAAGCAAAAAATTTCAGAATTGCACCTTGCAATGTGGAGATATTACTGTTTGTGCATTTACAATATTCATTGATTTTTGCCATTGAAAAACATCATGTTATTCATATACCAGAAATGTTTGAAGCTACTGACTGAATGAAAGGAGCTGGCACCTCACTCTCTTTGAATCTTCTTTATCATGCTAGGATTAACAGGAAAAAGCAAAAAATTTCAGAATTGCACCTTGCAATGTGGAGATATTACTGTTTGTGCATTTACAATATTCATTGATTTTTGCCATTGAAAAACGTCCAGAAATGTTTGAAGCTACTGACTGAATGAAAGGAGCTGGCATCTCACTCTCTTTGAATCTTTATCATACTAGGATTAGCAGGAAAAAGCAAAAAATTTCAGAATTGCACCTTGCAATGTGTAGATATTACTGTTTGTGCATTTACAATATTCATTGATTTTTGCCATTGAAAAACGTTTTTCATATACCAGAAATGTTTGAAGCTACTGACTGAATGAAAGGAGCTGGCATCTCACTCTCTGAATCTTCTTTATCATGCTAGGATTAACAGGAAAAAGCAAAAAATTTCAGAATTGCACCTTGCAATGTGGAGATATTACTGTTTGTGCATTTAAAATATTCATTGATTTTTGCCATTGAAAAACATCATGTTATTCATATACCAGAAATGTTTGAAGCTACTGACTGAATGAAAGGAGCTGGCATCTCACTCTCTTTGAATCTTCTTTATCATGCTAGGATTAACAGGAAAAAGCAAAAAATTTCAGAATTGCACCTTGCAATGTGGAGATATTACTGTTTGTGCATTTACAATATTCATTGATTTTTGCCATTGAAAAACATGTTTTTCATATACCAGAAATGTTTGAAGCTACTGACTGAATGAAAGGAGCTGGCATCTCACTCTCTTTGAATCTTCTTTATCATGCTAGGATTAGCAGGAAAAAGCAAAAAATTTCAGAATTGCACCTTGCAATGTGGAGATATTACTGTTTGTGCATTTACAATATTCATTGATTTTTGCCATTGAAAAACATGTTTTTCATATACCAGAAATGTTTGAAGCTACTGACTGAATGAAAGGAGATGGCATCTCACTCTCTTTGAATCTTCTTTATCATGCTAGGATTAACAGGAAAAAGCAAAAAATTTCAGAATTGCACCTTGCAATGTGGAGATATTACTGTTTGTGCATTTACAATATTCATTGATTTTTGCCATTGAAAAACATCCAGAAATGTTTGAAGCTACTGACTGAATGAAAGGAGCTGGCATCTCACTCTCTTTGAATCTTCTTTATCATGCTAGGATTAGCAGGAAAAAGCAAAAAATTTCAGAATTGCACCTTGCAATGTGGAGATATTACTGTTTGTGCATTTACAATATTCATTGATTTTTGCCATTGAAAAACATGTTTTTCATATACCAGAAATGTTTGAAGCTACTGACTGAATGAAAGGAGCTGGCATCTCACTCTCTTTGAATCTTCTTTATCCTGCTAGGATTAGCAGGAAAAAGCAAAAAATTTCAGAATTGCACCTTGCAATGTGGAGATATTACTGTTTGTGCATTTACAATATTCATTGATTTTTGCCATTGAAAAACGTCCAGAAATGTTTGAAGCTACTGACTGAATGAAAGGAGCTGGCATCTCACTCTCTTTGAATCTTCTTTATCATGCTAGGATTAGCAGGAAAAAGCAAAAAATTTCAGAATTGCACCTTGCAATGTGGAGATATTACTGTTTGTGCATTTACAATATTCATTGATTTTTGCCATTGAAAAACGTCCAGAAATGTTTGAAGCTACTGACTGAATGAAAGGAGCTGGCATCTCACTCTCTTTGAATCTTCTTTATCATGCTAGGATTAGCAGGAAAAAGCAAAAAATTTCAGAATTGCACCTTGCAATGTGGAGATATTACTGTTTGTGCATTTAAAATATTCATTGATTTTTGCCATTGAAAAACATCATGTTATTCATATACCAGAAATGTTTGAAGCTACTGACTGAATGAAAGGAGCTGGCATCTCACTCTCTTTGAATCTTCTTTATCATGCTAGGATTAACAGGAAAAAGCAAAAAATTTCAGAATTGCACCTTGCAATGTGGAGATATTACTGTTTGTGCATTTTCAATATTCATTGATTTTTGCCATTGAAAAACATGTTTTTCATATACCAGAAATGTTTGAAGCTACTGACTGAATGAAAGGAGCTGGCATCTCACTCTCTTTGAATCTTCTTTATCATGCTAGGATTAGCAGGAAAAAGCAAAAAATTTCAGAATTGCACCTTGCAATGTGGAGATATTACTGTTTGTGCATTTACAATATTCATTGATTTTTGCCATTGAAAAACATGTTTTTCATATACCAGAAATGTTTGAAGCTACTGACTGAATGAAAGGAGATGGCATCTCACTCTCTTTGAATCTTCTTTATCATGCTAGGATTAACAGGAAAAAGCAAAAAATTTCAGAATTGCACCTTGCAATGTGGAGATATTACTGTTTGTGCATTTACAATATTCATTGATTTTTGCCATTGAAAAACGTCCAGAAATGTTTGAAGCTACTGACTGAATGAAAGGAGCTGGCATCTCACTCTCTTTGAATCTTCTTTATCATGCTAGGATTAGCAGGAAAAAGCAAAAAATTTCAGAATTGCACCTTGCAATGTGGAGATATTACTGTTTGTGCATTTACAATATTCATTGATTTTTGCCATTGAAAAACATGTTTTTCATATACCAGAAATGTTTGAAGCTACTGACTGAATGAAAGGAGCTGGCATCTCACTCTCTTTGAATCTTCTTTATCCTGCTAGGATTAGCAGGAAAAAGCAAAAAATTTCAGAATTGCACCTTGCAATGTGGAGATATTACTGTTTGTGCATTTACAATATTCATTGATTTTTGCCATTGAAAAACGTCCAGAAATGTTTGAAGCTACTGACTGAATGAAAGGAGCTGGCATCTCACTCTCTTTGAATCTTCTTTATCATGCTAGGATTAGCAGGAAAAAGCAAAAAAATTCAGAATTGCACCTTGCAATGTGGAGATATTACTGTTTGTGCATTTACAATATTCATCGATTTTTGCCATTGAAAAACATCATGTTATTCATATACCAGAAATGTTTGAAGCTACTGACTGAATGAAAGGAGCTGGCATCTCACTCTCTTTGAATCTTCTTTATCATGCTAGGATTAACAGGAAAAAGCAAAAAATTTCAGAATTGCACCTTGCAATGTGGAGATATTACTGTTTGTGCATTTACAATATTCATTGATTTTTGCCATTGAAAAACATGTTTTTCATATACCAGAAATGTTTGAAGCTACTGACTGAATGAAAGGAGCTGGCATCTCACTCTCTTTGAATCTTCTTTATCATGCTAGGATTAGCAGGAAAAAGCAAAAAATTTCAGAATTGCACCTTGCAATGTGGAGATATTACTGTTTGTGCATTTACAATATTCATTGATTTTTGCCATTGAAAAACATCATGTTATTCATATACCAGAAATGTTTGAAGCTACTGACTGAATGAAAGGAGCTGGCATCTCACTCTCTTTGAATCTTCTTTATCATGCTAGGATTAACAGGAAAAAGCAAAAAATTTCAGAATTGCACCTTGCAATGTGGAGATATTACTGTTTGTGCATTTACAATATTCATTGATTTTTGCCATTGAAAAACATGTTTTTCATATACCAGAAATGTTTGAAGCTACTGACTGAATGAAAGGAGCTGGCATCTCACTCTCTTTGAATCTTCTTTATCATGCTAGGATTAGCAGGAAAAAGCAAAAAATTTCAGAATTGCACCTTGCAATGTGGAGATATTACTGTTTGTGCATTTACAATATTCATTGATTTTTGCCATTGAAAAACGTTTTTCATATACCAGAAATGTTTGAAGCTACTGACTGAATGAAAGGAGCTGGCATCTCACTCTCTTTGAATCTTCTTTATCATGCTAGGATTAGCAGGAAAAAGCAAAAAATTTCAGAATTGCACCTTGCAATGTGGAGATATTACTGTTTGTGCATTTACAATATTCATTGATTTTTGCCATTGAAAAACATGTTTTTCATGTACCAGAAATGTTTGAAGCTACTGACTGAATGAAAGGAGCTGGCATCTCACTCTCTTTGAATCTTCTTTATCATGCTAGGATTAGCAGGAAAAAGCAAAAAATTTCAGAATTGCACCTTGCAATGTGGAGATATTACTGTTTGTGCATTTACAATATTCATTGATTTTTGCCATTGAAAAACATGTTTTTCATATACCAGAAATGTTTGAAGCTACTGACTGAATGAAAGGAGCTGGCATCTCACTCTCTTTGAATCTTCTTTATCCTGCTAGGATTAGCAGGAAACAGCAAAAAATTTCAGAATTGCACCTTGCAATGTGGAGATATTACTGTTTGTGCATTTACAATATTCATTGATTTTTGCCATTGAAAAACGTCCAGAAATGTTTGAAGCTACTGACTGAATGAAAGGAGCTGACATCTCACACTCTTTGAATCTTCTTTATCATGCTAGGATTAACAGGAAAAAGCAAAAAATTTCAGAATTGCACCTTGCAATGTGGAGATATTACTGTTTGTGCATTTACAATATTCATTGATTTTTGCCATTGAAAAACGTCCAGAAATGTTTGAAGCTACTGACTGAATGAAAGGAGCTGGCATCTCACTCTCTTTGAATCTTCTTTATCATGCTAGGATTAGCAGGAAAAAGCAAAAAATTTCAGAATTGCACCTTGCAATGTGGAGATATTACTGTTTGTGCATTTACAATATTCATTGATTTTTGCCATTGAAAAACATCATGTTATTCATATACCAGAAATGTTTGAAGCTACTGACTGAATGAAAGGAGCTGGCATCTCACTCTCTTTGAATCTTCTTTATCATGCTAGGATTAACAGGAAAAAGCAAAAAATTTCAGAATTGCACCTTGCAATGTGGAGATATTACTGTTTGTGCATTTACAATATTCATTGATTTTTGCCATTGAAAAACGTCCAGAAATGTTTGAAGCTACTGACTGAATGAAAGGAGCTGGCATCTCACTCTCTTTGAATCTTCTTTATCATGCTAGGATTAGCAGGAAAAAGCAAAAAATTTCAGAATTGCACCTTGCAATGTGGAGATATTACTGTTTGTGCATTTACAATATTCATTGATTTTTGCCATTGAAAAACGTCCAGAAATGTTTGAAGCTACTGACTGAATGAAAGGAGCTGGCATCTCACTCTCTTTGAATCTTCTTTATCATGCTAGGATTAGCAGGAAAAAGCAAAAAATTTCAGAATTGCACCTTGCAATGTGGAGATATTACTGTTTGTGCATTTACAATATTCATTGATTTTTGCCATTGAAAAACGTCCAGAAATGTTTGAAGCTACTGACTGAATGAAAGGAGCTGGCATCTCACTCTCTTTGAATCTTCTTTATCATGCTAGGATTAGCAGGAAAAAGCAAAAAAATTCAGAATTGCACCTTGCAATGTGGAGATATTACTGTTTGTGCATTTACAATATTCATTGATTTTTGCCATTGAAAAACATCATGTTATTCATATACCAGAAATGTTTGAAGCTACTGACTGAATGAAAGGAGCTGGCATCTCACTCTCTTTGAATCTTCTTTATCATGCTAGGATTAACAGGAAAAAGCAAAAAATTTCAGAATTGCACCTTGCAATGTGGAGATATTACTGTTTGTGCATTTACAATATTCATTGATTTTTGCCATTGAAAAACATGTTTTTCATATACCAGAAATGTTTGAAGCTACTGACTGAATGAAAGGAGCTGGCATCTCACTCTCTTTGAATCTTCTTTATCATGCTAAGAGGAGCAGGAAAAAGCAAAAAATTTCAGAATTACACATTGCAATGCGGAGAAATTACTGTTTGTGCATTTACAATATTCATTGATTTTTGCCATTGAAAAACGTCCAGAAATGTTTGAAGCTACTGACTGAATGAAAGGAGCTGGCATCTCACTCTCTTTGAATCTTCTTTATCATGCTATGAGGAGCAGGAAAAAGCAAAAAATTTCAGAATTGCACCTTGCAATGCGGAGAAATTACTGTTTGTGCATTTACAATATTCATTGATTTTTGCCATTGAAAAACGTCCAGAAATGATTGAAGCTACTGACTGAATGAAAGGAGCTGGCATCTCACTCTCTTTGAATCTTCTTTATCATGCTAGGATTAACAGGAAAAAGCAAAAAATTTCAGAATTGCACCTTGCAATGTGGAGATATTACTGTTTGTGCATTTACAATATTCATTGATTTTTGCCATTGAAAAACGTCCAGAAATGTTTGAAGCTACTGACTGAATGAAAGGAGCTGGCATCTCACTCTCTTTGAATCTTCTTTATCATGCTAGGATTAACAGGAAAAAGCAAAAAATTTCAGAATTGCACCTTGCAATGTGGAGATATTACTGTTTGTGCATTTACAATATTCATTGATTTTTGCCATTGAAAAACGTCCAGAAATGTTTGAAGCTACTGACTGAATGAAAGGAGCTGGCATCTCACTCTCTTTGAATCTTCTTTATCATGCTAGGATTAGCAGGAAAAAGCAAAAAATTTCAGAATTGCACCTTGCAATGTGGAGATATTACTGTTTGTGCATTTACAATATTCATTGATTTTTGCCATTGAAAAACATGTTTTTCATATACCAGAAATGTTTGAAGCTACTGACTGAATGAAAGGAGCTGGCATCTCACTCTCTTTGAATCTTCTTTATCATGCTAGGATTAGCAGGAAAAAGCAAAAAATTTCAGAATTGCACCTTGCAATGTGGAGATATTACTGTTTGTGCATTTACAATATTCATTGATTTTTGCCATTGAAAAACGTCCAGAAATGTTTGAAGCTACTGACTGAATGAAAGGAGCTGGCATCTCACTCTCTTTGAATCTTCTTTATCATGCTAGGATTAGCAGGAAAAAGCAAAAAATTTCAGAATTGCACCTTGCAATGTGGAGATATTACTGTTTGTGCATTTAAAATATTCATTGATTTTTGCCATTGAAAAACATCATGTTATTCATATACCAGAAATGTTTGAAGCTACTGACTGAATGAAAGGAGCTGGCATCTCACTCTCTTTGAATCTTCTTTATCATGCTAGGATTAACAGGAAAAAGCAAAAAATTTCAGAATTGCACCTTGCAATGTGGAGATATTACTGTTTGTGCATTTTCAATATTCATTGATTTTTGCCATTGAAAAACATGTTTTTCATATACCAGAAATGTTTGAAGCTACTGACTGAATGAAAGGAGCTGGCATCTCACTCTCTTTGAATCTTCTTTATCATGCTAGGATTAGCAGGAAAAAGCAAAAAATTTCAGAATTGCACCTTGCAATGTGGAGATATTACTGTTTGTGCATTTACAATATTCATTGATTTTTGCCATTGAAAAACATGTTTTTCATATACCAGAAATGTTTGAAGCTACTGACTGAATGAAAGGAGATGGCATCTCACTCTCTTTGAATCTTCTTTATCATGCTAGGATTAACAGGAAAAAGCAAAAAATTTCAGAATTGCACCTTGCAATGTGGAGATATTACTGTTTGTGCATTTACAATATTCATTGATTTTTGCCATTGAAAAACGTCCAGAAATGTTTGAAGCTACTGACTGAATGAAAGGAGCTGGCATCTCACTCTCTTTGAATCTTCTTTATCATGCTAGGATTAGCAGGAAAAAGCAAAAAATTTCAGAATTGCACCTTGCAATGTGGAGATATTACTGTTTGTGCATTTACAATATTCATTGATTTTTGCCATTGAAAAACATGTTTTTCATATACCAGAAATGTTTGAAGCTACTGACTGAATGAAAGGAGCTGGCATCTCACTCTCTTTGAATCTTCTTTATCCTGCTAGGATTAGCAGGAAAAAGCAAAAAATTTCAGAATTGCACCTTGCAATGTGGAGATATTACTGTTTGTGCATTTACAATATTCATTGATTTTTGCCATTGAAAAACGTCCAGAAATGTTTGAAGCTACTGACTGAATGAAAGGAGCTGGCATCTCACTCTCTTTGAATCTTCTTTATCATGCTAGGATTAGCAGGAAAAAGCAAAAAAATTCAGAATTGCACCTTGCAATGTGGAGATATTACTGTTTGTGCATTTACAATATTCATCGATTTTTGCCATTGAAAAACATCATGTTATTCATATACCAGAAATGTTTGAAGCTACTGACTGAATGAAAGGAGCTGGCATCTCACTCTCTTTGAATCTTCTTTATCATGCTAGGATTAACAGGAAAAAGCAAAAAATTTCAGAATTGCACCTTGCAATGTGGAGATATTACTGTTTGTGCATTTACAATATTCATTGATTTTTGCCATTGAAAAACATGTTTTTCATATACCAGAAATGTTTGAAGCTACTGACTGAATGAAAGGAGCTGGCATCTCACTCTCTTTGAATCTTCTTTATCATGCTAGGATTAGCAGGAAAAAGCAAAAAATTTCAGAATTGCACCTTGCAATGTGGAGATATTACTGTTTGTGCATTTACAATATTCATTGATTTTTGCCATTGAAAAACATCATGTTATTCATATACCAGAAATGTTTGAAGCTACTGACTGAATGAAAGGAGCTGGCATCTCACTCTCTTTGAATCTTCTTTATCATGCTAGGATTAACAGGAAAAAGCAAAAAATTTCAGAATTGCACCTTGCAATGTGGAGATATTACTGTTTGTGCATTTACAATATTCATTGATTTTTGCCATTGAAAAACATGTTTTTCATATACCAGAAATGTTTGAAGCTACTGACTGAATGAAAGGAGCTGGCATCTCACTCTCTTTGAATCTTCTTTATCATGCTAGGATTAGCAGGAAAAAGCAAAAAATTTCAGAATTGCACCTTGCAATGTGGAGATATTACTGTTTGTGCATTTACAATATTCATTGATTTTTGCCATTGAAAAACGTTTTTCATATACCAGAAATGTTTGAAGCTACTGACTGAATGAAAGGAGCTGGCATCTCACTCTCTTTGAATCTTCTTTATCATGCTAGGATTAGCAGGAAAAAGCAAAAAATTTCAGAATTGCACCTTGCAATGTGGAGATATTACTGTTTGTGCATTTACAATATTCATTGATTTTTGCCATTGAAAAACATGTTTTTCATGTACCAGAAATGTTTGAAGCTACTGACTGAATGAAAGGAGCTGGCATCTCACTCTCTTTGAATCTTCTTTATCATGCTAGGATTAGCAGGAAAAAGCAAAAAATTTCAGAATTGCACCTTGCAATGTGGAGATATTACTGTTTGTGCATTTACAATATTCATTGATTTTTGCCATTGAAAAACATGTTTTTCATATACCAGAAATGTTTGAAGCTACTGACTGAATGAAAGGAGCTGGCATCTCACTCTCTTTGAATCTTCTTTATCCTGCTAGGATTAGCAGGAAACAGCAAAAAATTTCAGAATTGCACCTTGCAATGTGGAGATATTACTGTTTGTGCATTTACAATATTCATTGATTTTTGCCATTGAAAAACGTCCAGAAATGTTTGAAGCTACTGACTGAATGAAAGGAGCTGACATCTCACACTCTTTGAATCTTCTTTATCATGCTAGGATTAACAGGAAAAAGCAAAAAATTTCAGAATTGCACCTTGCAATGTGGAGATATTACTGTTTGTGCATTTACAATATTCATTGATTTTTGCCATTGAAAAACGTCCAGAAATGTTTGAAGCTACTGACTGAATGAAAGGAGCTGGCATCTCACTCTCTTTGAATCTTCTTTATCATGCTAGGATTAGCAGGAAAAAGCAAAAAATTTCAGAATTGCACCTTGCAATGTGGAGATATTACTGTTTGTGCATTTACAATATTCATTGATTTTTGCCATTGAAAAACATCATGTTATTCATATACCAGAAATGTTTGAAGCTACTGACTGAATGAAAGGAGCTGGCATCTCACTCTCTTTGAATCTTCTTTATCATGCTAGGATTAACAGGAAAAAGCAAAAAATTTCAGAATTGCACCTTGCAATGTGGAGATATTACTGTTTGTGCATTTACAATATTCATTGATTTTTGCCATTGAAAAACGTCCAGAAATGTTTGAAGCTACTGACTGAATGAAAGGAGCTGGCATCTCACTCTCTTTGAATCTTCTTTATCATGCTAGGATTAGCAGGAAAAAGCAAAAAATTTCAGAATTGCACCTTGCAATGTGGAGATATTACTGTTTGTGCATTTACAATATTCATTGATTTTTGCCATTGAAAAACGTCCAGAAATGTTTGAAGCTACTGACTGAATGAAAGGAGCTGGCATCTCACTCTCTTTGAATCTTCTTTATCATGCTAGGATTAGCAGGAAAAAGCAAAAAATTTCAGAATTGCACCTTGCAATGTGGAGATATTACTGTTTGTGCATTTACAATATTCATTGATTTTTGCCATTGAAAAACGTCCAGAAATGTTTGAAGCTACTGACTGAATGAAAGGAGCTGGCATCTCACTCTCTTTGAATCTTCTTTATCATGCTAGGATTAGCAGGAAAAAGCAAAAAAATTCAGAATTGCACCTTGCAATGTGGAGATATTACTGTTTGTGCATTTACAATATTCATTGATTTTTGCCATTGAAAAACATCATGTTATTCATATACCAGAAATGTTTGAAGCTACTGACTGAATGAAAGGAGCTGGCATCTCACTCTCTTTGAATCTTCTTTATCATGCTAGGATTAACAGGAAAAAGCAAAAAATTTCAGAATTGCACCTTGCAATGTGGAGATATTACTGTTTGTGCATTTACAATATTCATTGATTTTTGCCATTGAAAAACATGTTTTTCATATACCAGAAATGTTTGAAGCTACTGACTGAATGAAAGGAGCTGGCATCTCACTCTCTTTGAATCTTCTTTATCATGCTAAGAGGAGCAGGAAAAAGCAAAAAATTTCAGAATTACACATTGCAATGCGGAGAAATTACTGTTTGTGCATTTACAATATTCATTGATTTTTGCCATTGAAAAACGTCCAGAAATGTTTGAAGCTACTGACTGAATGAAAGGAGCTGGCATCTCACTCTCTTTGAATCTTCTTTATCATGCTATGAGGAGCAGGAAAAAGCAAAAAATTTCAGAATTGCACCTTGCAATGCGGAGAAATTACTGTTTGTGCATTTACAATATTCATTGATTTTTGCCATTGAAAAACGTCCAGAAATGATTGAAGCTACTGACTGAATGAAAGGAGCTGGCATCTCACTCTCTTTGAATCTTCTTTATCATGCTAGGATTAACAGGAAAAAGCAAAAAATTTCAGAATTGCACCTTGCAATGTGGAGATATTACTGTTTGTGCATTTACAATATTCATTGATTTTTGCCATTGAAAAACGTCCAGAAATGTTTGAAGCTACTGACTGAATGAAAGGAGCTGGCATCTCACTCTCTTTGAATCTTCTTTATCATGCTAGGATTAGCAGGAAAAAGCAAAAAATTTCAGAATTGCACCTTGCAATGTGGAGATATTACTGTTTGTGCATTTACAATATTCATTGATTTTTGCCATTGAAAAACGTCCAGAAATGTTTGAAGCTACTGACTGAATGAAAGGAGCTGGCATCTCACTCTCTTTGAATCTTCTTCATCATGCTAGGATTAACAGGAAAAAGCAAAAAATTTCAGAATTGCACCTTGCAATGTGGAGATATTACTGTTTGTGCATTTACAATATTCATTGATTTTTGCCATTGAAAAACGTCCAGAAATGTTTGAAGCTACTGACTGAATGAAAGGAGCTGGCATCTCACTCTCTTTGAATCTTCTTTATCATGCTAGGATTAACAGGAAAAAGCAAAAAATTTCAGAATTGCACCTTGCAATGTGGAGATATTACTGTTTGTGCATTTACAATATTCATTGATTTTTGCCATTGAAAAACGTCCAGAAATGTTTGAAGCTACTGACTGAATGAAAGGAGCTGGCATCTCACTCTCTTTGAATCTTCTTTATCATGCTAGGATTAGCAGGAAAAAGCAAAAAATTTCAGAATTGCACCTTGCAATGTGGAGATATTACTGTTTGTGCATTTACAATATTCATTGATTTTTGCCATTGAAAAACATGTTTTTCATATACCAGAAATGTTTGAAGCTACTGACTGAATGAAAGGAGCTGGCATCTCACTCTCTTTGAATCTTCTTTATCATGCTAGGATTAGCAGGAAAAAGCAAAAAATTTCAGAATTGCACCTTGCAATGTGGAGATATTACTGTTTGTGCATTTACAATATTCATTGATTTTTGCCATTGAAAAACGTCCAGAAATGTTTGAAGCTACTGACTGAATGAAAGGAGCTGGCATCTCACTCTCTTTGAATCTTCTTTATCATGCTAGCATTAGCAGGAAAAAGCAAAAAAATTCAGAATTGCACCTTGCAATGTGGAGATATTACTGTTTGTGCATTTACAATATTCATTGATTTTTGCCATTGAAAAACATGTTTTTCATATACCAGAAATGTTTGAAGCTACTGACTGAATGAAAGGAGCTGGCATCTCACTCTCTTTGAATCTTCTTTATCCTGCTAGGATTAGCAGGAAAAAGCAAAAAATTTCAGAATTGCACCTTGCAATGTGGAGATATTACTGTTTGTGCATTTACAATATTCATTGATTTTTGCCATTGAAAAACGTCCAGAAATGTTTGAAGCTACTGACTGAATGAAAGGAGCTGGCATCTCACTCTCTTTGAATCTTCTTTATCATGCTAGGATTAGCAGGAAAAAGCAAAAAATTTCAGAATTGCACCTTGCAATGTGGAGATATTACTGTTTGTGCATTTACAATATTCATTGATTTTTGCCATTGAAAAACGTCCAGAAATGTTTGAAGCTACTGACTGAATGAAAGGAGCTGGCATCTCACTCTCTTTGAATCTTCTTTATCATGCTAGGATTAGCAGGAAAAAGCAAAAAATTTCAGAATTGCACCTTGCAATGTGGAGATATTACTGTTTGTGCATTTAAAATATTCATTGATTTTTGCCATTGAAAAACATCATGTTATTCATATACCAGAAATGTTTGAAGCTACTGACTGAATGAAAGGAGCTGGCATCTCACTCTCTTTGAATCTTCTTTATCATGCTAGGATTAACAGGAAAAAGCAAAAAATTTCAGAATTGCACCTTGCAATGTGGAGATATTACTGTTTGTGCATTTTCAATATTCATTGATTTTTGCCATTGAAAAACATGTTTTTCATATACCAGAAATGTTTGAAGCTACTGACTGAATGAAAGGAGCTTGCATCTCACTCTCTTTGAATCTTCTTTATCATGCTAGGATTAGCAGGAAAAAGCAAAAAATTTCAGAATTGCACCTTGCAATGTGGAGATATTACTGTTTGTGCATTTACAATATTCATTGATTTTTGCCATTGAAAAACATGTTTTTCATATACCAGAAATGTTTGAAGCTACTGACTGAATGAAAGGAGATGGCATCTCACTCTCTTTGAATCTTCTTTATCATGCTAGGATTAACAGGAAAAAGCAAAAAATTTCAGAATTGCACCTTGCAATGTGGAGATATTACTGTTTGTGCATTTACAATATTCATTGATTTTTGCCATTGAAAAACGTCCAGAAATGTTTGAAGCTACTGACTGAATGAAAGGAGCTGGCATCTCACTCTCTTTGAATCTTCTTTATCATGCTAGGATTAGCAGGAAAAAGCAAAAAATTTCAGAATTGCACCTTGCAATGTGGAGATATTACTGTTTGTGCATTTACAATATTCATTGATTTTTGCCATTGAAAAAGATGTTTTTCATATACCAGAAATGTTTGAAGCTACTGACTGAATGAAAGGAGCTGGCATCTCACTCTCTTTGAATCTTCTTTATCCTGCTAGGATTAGCAGGAAAAAGCAAAAAATTTCAGAATTGCACCTTGCAATGTGGAGATATTACTGTTTGTGCATTTACAATATTCATTGATTTTTGCCATTGAAAAACGTCCAGAAATGTTTGAAGCTACTGACTGAATGAAAGGAGCTGGCATCTCACTCTCTTTGAATCTTCTTTATCATGCTAGGATTAGCAGGAAAAAGCAAAAAAATTCAGAATTGCACCTTGCAATGTGGAGATATTACTGTTTGTGCATTTACAATATTCATTGATTTTTGCCATTGAAAAACATCATGTTATTCATATACCAGAAATGTTTGAAGCTACTGACTGAATGAAAGGAGCTGGCATCTCACTCTCTTTGAATCTTCTTTATCATGCTAGGATTAACAGGAAAAAGCAAAAAATTTCAGAATTGCACCTTGCAATGTGGAGATATTACTGTTTGTGCATTTACAATATTCATTGATTTTTGCCATTGAAAAACATGTTTTTCATATACCAGAAATGTTTGAAGCTACTGACTGAATGAAAGGAGCTGGCATCTCACTCTCTTTGAATCTTCTTTATCATGCTAGGATTAGCAGGAAAAAGCAAAAAATTTCAGAATTGCACCTTGCAATGTGGAGATATTACTGTTTGTGCATTTACAATATTCATTGATTTTTGCCATTGAAAAACATCATGTTATTCATATACCAGAAATGTTTGAAGCTACTGACTGAATGAAAGGAGCTGGCATCTCACTCTCTTTGAATCTTCTTTATCATGCTAGGATTAACAGGAAAAAGCAAAAAATTTCAGAATTGCACATTGCAATGTGGAGATATTACTGTTTGTGCATTTACAATATTCATTGATTTTTGCCATTGAAAAACATGTTTTTCATATACCAGAAATGTTTGAAGCTACTGACTGAATGAAAGGAGCTGGCATCTCACTCTCTTTGAATCTTCTTTATCATGCTAGGATTAGCAGGAAAAAGCAAAAAATTTCAGAATTGCACCTTGCAATGT
This sequence comes from Phyllobates terribilis, assembly GCF_046119375.1. Taxonomy (NCBI): domain Eukaryota; kingdom Metazoa; phylum Chordata; class Amphibia; order Anura; family Dendrobatidae; genus Phyllobates; species Phyllobates terribilis. The sequence continues at coordinate 135,731 of NW_027363996.1, read as the reverse complement.
GGAGATATTACTGTTTGTGCATTTACAATATTCATTGATTTTTGCCATTGAAAAACATCATGTTATTCATATACCAGAAATGTTTGAAGCTACTGACTGAATGAAAGGAGCTGGCATCTCACTCTCTTTGAATCTTCTTTATCATGCTAGGATTAACAGGAAAAAGCAAAAAATTTCAGAATTGCACCTTGCAATGTGGAGATATTACTGTTTGTGCATTTACAATATTCATTGATTTTTGCCATTGAAAAACATGTTTTTCATATACCAGAAATGTTTGAAGCTACTGACTGAATGAAAGGAGCTGGCATCTCACTCTCTTTGAATCTTCTTTATCATGCTAGGATTAGCAGGAAAAAGCAAAAAATTTCAGAATTGCACCTTGCAATGTGGAGATATTACTGTTTGTGCATTTACAATATTCATTGATTTTTGCCATTGAAAAACATGTTTTTCATATACCAGAAATGTTTGAAGCTACTGACTGAATGAAAGGAGCTGGCATCTCACTCTCTTTGAATCTTCTGTATCATGCAAGGATTAGCAGGAAAAAGCAAAAAATTTCAGAATTGCACCTTGCAATGTGGAGATATTACTGTTTGTGCATTTACAATATTCATTGATTTTTGCCATTGAAAAACATGTTTTTCATATACCAGAAATGTTTGAAGCTACTGACTGAATGAAAGGAGATGGCATCTCACTCTCTTTGAATCTTCTTTATCATGCTAGGATTAACAGGAAAAAGCAAAAAATTTCAGAATTGCACCTTGCAATGTGGAGATATTACTGTTTGTGCATTTACAATATTCATTGATTTTTGCCATTGAAAAACGTCCAGAAATGTTTGAAGCTACTGACTGAATGAAAGGAGCTGGCATCTCACTCTCTTTGAATCTTCTTTATCATGCTAGGATTAGCAGGAAAAAGCAAAAAATTTCAGAATTGCACCTTGCAATGTGGAGATATTACTGTTTGTGCATTTACAATATTCATTGATTTTTGCCATTGAAAAACATGTTTTTCATATACCAGAAATGTTTGAAGCTACTGACTGAATGAAAGGAGCTGGCATCTCACTCTCTTTGAATCTTCTTTATCCTGCTAGGATTAGCAGGAAAAAGCAAAAAATTTCAGAATTGCACCTTGCAATGTGGAGATATTACTGTTTGTGCATTTACAATATTCATTGATTTTTGCCATTGAAAAACGTCCAGAAATGTTTGAAGCTACTGACTGAATGAAAGGAGCTGGCATCTCACTCTCTTTGAATCTTCTTTATCATGCTAGGATTAGCAGGAAAAAGCAAAAAAATTCAGAATTGCACCTTGCAATGTGGAGATATTACTGTTTGTGCATTTACAATATTCATTGATTTTTGCCATTGAAAAACATCATGTTATTCATATACCAGAAATGTTTGAAGCTACTGACTGAATGAAAGGAGCTGGCATCTCACTCTCTTTGAATCTTCTTTATCATGCTAGGATTAACAGGAAAAAGCAAAAAATTTCAGAATTGCACCTTGCAATGTGGAGATATTACTGTTTGTGCATTTACAATATTCATTGATTTTTGCCATTGAAAAACATGTTTTTCATATACCAGAAATGTTTGAAGCTACTGACTGAATGAAAGGAGCTGGCATCTCACTCTCTTTGAATCTTCTTTATCATGCTAGGATTAGCAGGAAAAAGCAAAAAATTTCAGAATTGCACCTTGCAATGTGGAGATATTACTGTTTGTGCATTTACAATATTCATTGATTTTTGCCATTGAAAAACATCATGTTATTCATATACCAGAAATGTTTGAAGCTACTGACTGAATGAAAGGAGCTGGCATCTCACTCTCTTTGAATCTTCTTTATCATGCTAGGATTAACAGGAAAAAGCAAAAAATTTCAGAATTGCACCTTGCAATGTGGAGATATTACTGTTTGTGCATTTACAATATTCATTGATTTTTGCCATTGAAAAACATGTTTTTCATATACCAGAAATGTTTGAAGCTACTGACTGAATGAAAGGAGCTGGCATCTCACTCTCTTTGAATCTTCTTTATCATGCTAGGATTAGCAGGAAAAAGCAAAAAATTTCAGAATTGCACCTTGCAATGTGGAGATATTACTGTTTGTGCATTTACAATATTCATTGATTTTTGCCATTGAAAAACGTTTTTCATTTACCAGAAATGTTTGAAGCTACTGACTGAATGAAAGGAGCTGGCATCTCACTCTCTTTGAATCTTCTTTATCATGCTAGGATTAGCAGGAAAAAGCAAAAAATTTCAGAATTGCACCTTGCAATGTGGAGATATTACTGTTTGTGCATTTACAATATTCATTGATTTTTGCCATTGAAAAACATGTTTTTCATATACCAGAAATGTTTGAAGCTACTGACTGAATGAAAGGAGCTGGCATCTCACTCTCTTTGAATCTTCTTTATCATGCTAGGATTAGCAGGAAAAAGCAAAAAATTTCAGAATTGCACCTTGCAATGTGGAGATATTACTGTTTGTGCATTTACAATATTCATTGATTTTTGCCATTGAAAAACATGTTTTTCATATACCAGAAATGTTTGAAGCTACTGACTGAATGAAAGGAGCTGGCATCTCACTCTCTTTGAATCTTCTTTATCCTGCTAGGATTAGCAGGAAACAGCAAAAAATTTCAGAATTGCACCTTGCAATGTGGAGATATTACTGTTTGTGCATTTACAATATTCATTGATTTTTGCCATTGAAAAACATCATGTTATTCATATACCAGAAATGTTTGAAGCTACTGACTGAATGAAAGGAGCTGGCATCTCACTCTCTTTGAATCTTCTTTAGCATGCTAGGATTAACAGGAAAAAGCAAAAAATTTCAGAATTGCACCTTGCAATGTGGAGATATTACTGTTTGTGCATTTACAATATTCATTGATTTTTGCCATTGAAAAACGTCCAGAAATGTTTGAAGCTACTGACTGAATGAAAGGAGCTGGCATCTCACTCTCTTTGAATCTTCTTTATCATGCTAGGATTAGCAGGAAAAAGCAAAAAATTTCAGAATTGCACCTTGCAATGTGGAGATATTACTGTTTGTGCATTTACAATATTCATTGATTTTTGCCATTGAAAAACGTCCAGAAATGTTTGAAGCTACTGACTGAATGAAAGGAGCTGGCATCTCACTCTCTTTGAATCTTCTTTATCATGCTAGGATTAACAGGAAAAAGCAAAAAATTTCAGAATTGCACCTTGCAATGTGGAGATATTACTGTTTGTGCATTTACAATATTCATTGATTTTTGCCATTGAAAAACGTCCAGAAATGTTTGAAGCTACTGACTGAATGAAAGGAGCTGGAATCTCACTCTCTTTGAATCTTCTTTATCATGCTAGGATTAGCAGGAAAAAGCAAAAAATTTCAGAATTGCACCTTGCAATGTGGAGATATTACTGTTTGTGCATTTACAATATTCATTGATTTTTGCCATTGAAAAACGTCCAGAAATGTTTGAAGGTACTGACTGAATGAAAGGAGCTGGAATCTCACTCTCTTTGAATCTTCTTTATCATGCTAGGATTAGCAGGAAAAAGCAAAAAATTTCAGAATTGCACCTTGCAATGTGGAGATATTACTGTTTGTGCATTTACAATATTCATTGATTTTTGCCATTGAAAAACGTCCAGAAATGTTTGAAGCTACTGACTGAATGAAAGGAGCTGGCATCTCACTCTCTTTGAATCTTCTTTATAATGCTAGGATTAGCAGGAAAAAGCAAAAAATTTCAGAATTGCACCTTGCAATGTGGAGATATTACTGTTTGTGCATTTACAATATTCATTGATTTTTGCCATTGAAAAACATGTTTTTCATATACCAGAAATGTTTGAAGCTACTGACTGAATGAAAGGAGCTGGCATCTCACTCTCTTTGAATCTTCTTTATCATTCTAGGATTAGCAGGAAAAAGCAAAAAATTTCAGAATTGCACCTTGCAATGTGGAGATATTACTGTTTGTGCATTTACAATATTCATTGATTTTTGCCATTGAAAAACGTCCAGAAATGTTTGAAGCTACTGACTGAATGAAAGGAGCTGACATCTCACTCTCTTTGAATCTTCTTTATCATGCTAGGATTAGCAGGAAAAAGCAAAAAATTTCAGAATTGCACCTTGCAATGTGGAGATATTACTGTTTGTGCATTTACAATATTCATTGATTTTTGCCATTGAAAAACATCGTTATTCATATACCAGAAATGTTTGAAGCTACTGACTGAATGAAAGGAGCTGGCATCTCACTCTCTTTGAATCTTCTTTATCATGCTAGGATTAACAGGAAAAAGCAAAAAATTTCAGAATTGCACCTTGCAATGTGGAGATATTACTGTTTGTGCATTTACAATATTCATTGATTTTTGCCATTGAAAAACATGTTTTTCATATACCAGAAATGTTTGAAGCTACTGACTGAATGAAAGGAGCTGGCATCTCACTCTCTTTGAATCTTCTTTATCCTGCTAGGATTAGCAGGAAACAGCAAAAAATTTCACAATTGCACCTTGCAATGTGGAGATATTACTGTTTGTGCATTTACAATATTCATTGATTTTTGCCATTGAAAAACGTCCAGAAATGTTTGAAGCTACTGACTGAATGAAAGGAGCTGACATCTCACTCTCTTTGAATCTTCTTTATCATGCTAGGATTAGCAGGAAAAAGCAAAAAATTTCAGAATTGCACCTTGCAATGTGGAGATATTACTGTTTGTGCATTTACAATATTCATTGATTTTTGCCATTGAAAAACGTCCAGAAATGTTTGAAGCTACTGACTGAATGAAAGGAGCTGGCATCTCACTCTCTTTGAATCTTCTTTATCATGCTAGGATTAGCAGGAAAAAGCAAAAAATTTCAGAATTGCACCTTGCAATGTGGAGATATTACTGTTTGTGCATTTACAATATTCATTGATTTTTGCCATTGAAAAACATGTTTTTCATATACCAGAAATGTTTGAAGCTACTGACTGAATGAAAGGAGCTGGCATCTCACTCTCTTTGAATCTTCTTTATCATTCTAGGATTAGCAGGAAAAAGCAAAAAATTTCAGAATTGCACCTTGCAATGTGGAGATATTACTGTTTGTGCATTTACAATATTCATTGATTTTTGCCATTGAAAAACATGTTTTTCATATACCAGAAATGTTTGAAGCTACTGACTGAATGAAAGGAGCTGGCATCTCACTCTCTTTGAATCTTCTTTATCCTGCTAGGATTAGCAGGAAACAGCAAAAAATTTCAGAATTGCACCTTGCAATGTGGAGATATTACTGTTTGTGCATTTACAATATTCATTGATTTTTGCCATTGAAAAACGTCCAGAAATGTTTGAAGCTACTGACTGAATGAAAGGAGCTGACATCTCACTCTCTTTGAATCTTCTTTATCATGCTAGGATTAGCAGGAAAAAGCAAAAAATTTCAGAATTGCACCTTGCAATGTGGAGATATTACTGTTTGTGCATTTACAATATTCATTGATTTTTGCCATTGAAAAACGTCCAGAAATGTTTGAAGCTACTGACTGAATGAAAGGAGCTGGCATCTCACTCTCTTTGAATCTTCTTTATCATGCTAGGATTAGCAGGAAAAAGCAAAAAATTTCAGAATTGCACCTTGCAATGTGGAGATATTACTGTTTGTGCATTTACAATATTCATTGATTTTTGCCATTGAAAAACATCGTTATTCATATACCAGAAATGTTTGAAGCTACTGACTGAATGAAAGGAGCTGGCATCTCACTCTCTTTGAATCTTCTTTATCATGCTAGGATTAACAGGAAAAAGCAAAAAATTTCAGAATTGCACCTTGCAATGTGGAGATATTACTGTTTGTGCATTTACAATATTCATTGATTTTTGCCATTGAAAAACGTCCAGAAATGTTTGAAGCTACTGACTGAATGAAAGGAGCTGGCATCTCACTCTCTTTGAATCTTCTTTATCATGCTAGGATTAGCAGGAAAAAGCAAAAAATTTCAGAATTGCACCTTGCAATGTGGAGATATTACTGTTTGTGCATTTACAATATTCATTGATTTTTGCCATTGAAAAACGTCCAGAAATGTTTGAAGCTACTGACAATGAAAGGAGCTGGCATCTCACTCTCTTTGAATCTTCTTTATAATGCTAGGATTAACAGGAAAAAGCAAAAAATTTCAGAATTGCACCTTGCAATGTGGAGATATTACTGTTTGTGCATTTACAATATTTATTGATTTTTGCCATTGAAAAACGTCCAGAAATGTTTGAAGCTACTGACTGAATGAAAGGAGCTGGCATCTCACTCTCTTTGAATCTTCTTTATCATGCTAGGATTAGCAGGAAAAAGCAAAAAATTTCAGAATTGCACCTTGCAATGTGGAGATATTACTGTTTGTGCATTTACAATATTCATTGATTTTTGCCATTGAAAAACCATGTTATTCATATACCAGAAATGTTTGAAGCTACTGACTGAATGAAAGGAGCTGGCACCTCACTCTCTTTGAATCTTCTTTATCATGCTAGGATTAACAGGAAAAAGCAAAAAATTTCAGAATTGCACCTTGCAATGTGGAGATATTACTGTTTGTGCATTTACAATATTCATTGATTTTTGCCATTGAAAAACGTCCAGAAATGTTTGAAGCTACTGACTGAATGAAAGGAGCTGGCATCTCACTCTCTTTGAATCTTCTTTATCATGCTAGGATTAGCAGGAAAAAGCAAAAAATTTCAGAATTGCACCTTGCAATGTGGAGATATTACTGTTTGTGCATTTACAATATTCATTGATTTTTTGCCATTGAAAAACATGTTTTTCATATACCAGAAATGTTTGAAGCTACTGACTGAATGAAAGGAGCTGGCATCTCACTCTCTTTGAATCTTCTTTATCCTGCTAGGATTAGCAGGAAAAAGCAAAAAATTTCAGAATTGCACCTTGCAATGTGGAGATATTACTGTTTGTGCATTTACAATATTCATTGATTTTTGCCATTGAAAAACGTCCAGAAATGTTTGAAGCTACTGACTGAATGAAAGGAGCTGGCATCTCACTCTCTTTGAATCTTCTTTATCATGCTAGGATTAGCAGGAAAAAGCAAAAAATTTCAGAATTGCACCTTGCAATGTGGAGATATTACTGTTTGTGCATTTACAATATTCATTGATTTTTGCCATTGAAAAACATGTTTTTCATATACCAGAAATGTTTGAAGCTACTGACTGAATGAAAGGAGATGGCATCTCACTCTCTTTGAATCTTCTTTATCATGCTAGGATTAACAGGAAAAAGCAAAAAATTTCAGAATTGCACCTTGCAATGTGGAGATATTACTGTTTGTGCATTTACAATATTCATTGATTTTTGCCATTGAAAAACGTCCAGAAATGTTTGAAGCTACTGACTGAATGAAAGGAGCTGGCATCTCACTCTCTTTGAATCTTCTTTATCATGCTAGGATTAGCAGGAAAAAGCAAAAAATTTCAGAATTGCACCTTGCAATGTGGAGATATTACTGTTTGTGCATTTACAATATTCATTGATTTTTGCCATTGAAAAACATGTTTTTCATATACCAGAAATGTTTGAAGCTACTGACTGAATGAAAGGAGCTGGCATCTCACTCTCTGAATCTTCTTTATCATGCTAGGATTAACAGGAAAAAGCAAAAAATTTCAGAATTGCACCTTGCAATGTGGAGATATTACTGTTTGTGCATTTAAAATATTCATTGATTTTTGCCATTGAAAAACGTCCAGAAATGTTTGAAGCTACTGACTGAATGAAAGGAGCTGGCATCTCACTCTCTTTGAATCTTCTTTATCATGCTAGGATTAACAGGAAAAAGCAAAAAATTTCAGAATTGCACCTTGCAATGTGGAGATATTACTGTTTGTGCATTTACAATATTCATTGATTTTTGCCATTGAAAAACATCCAGAAATGTTTGAAGCTACTGACTGAATGAAAGGAGCTGGCATCTCACTCTCTTTGAATCTTCTTTATCATGCTAGGATTAGCAGGAAAAAGCAAAAAATTTCAGAATTGCACCTTGCAATGTGGAGATATTACTGTTTGTGCATTTACAATATTCATTGATTTTTGCCATTGAAAAACATGTTTTTCATATACCAGAAATGTTTGAAGCTACTGACTGACTGAAAGGAGCTGGCATCTCACTCTCTTTGAATCTTCTTTATCATGCTAGGATTAGCAGGAAAAAGCAAAAAATTTCAGAATTGCACCTTGCAATGTGGAGATATTACTGTTTGTGCATTTACAATATTCATTGATTTTTGCCATTGAAAAACGTCCAGAAATGTTTGAAGCTACTGACTGAATGAAAGGAGCTGGCATCTCACTCTCTTTGAATCTTCTTTATCATGCTAGGATTAGCAGGAAAAAGCAAAAAATTTCAGAATTGCACCTTGCAATGTGGAGATATTACTGTTTGTGCATTTACAATATTCATTGATTTTTGCCATTGAAAAACGTCCAGAAATGTTTGAAGCTACTGACTGAATGAAAGGAGCTGGCATCTCACTCTCTTTGAATCTTCTTTATCATGCTAGGATTAGCAAGAAAAAGCAAAAAATTTCAGAATTGCACCTTGCAATGTGGAGATATTACTGTTTGTGCATTTACAATATTCATTGATTTTTGCCATTGAAAAACATCATGTTATTCATATACCAGAAATGTTTGAAGCTACTGACTGAATGAAAGGAGCTGGCACCTCACTCTCTTTGAATATTCTTTATCATGCTAGGATTAACAGGAAAAAGCAAAAAATTTCAGAATTGCACCTTGCAATGTGGAGATATTACTGTTTGTGCATTTACAATATTCATTGATTTTTGCCATTGAAAAACGTCCAGAAATGTTTGAAGCTACTGACTGAATGAAAGGAGCTGGCATCTCACTCTCTTTGAATCTTCTTTATCATACTAGGATTAGCAGGAAAAAGCAAAAAATTTCAGAATTGCACCTTGCAATGTGTAGATATTACTGTTTGTGCATTTACAATATTCATTGATTTTTGCCATTGAAAAACGTTTTTCATATACCAGAAATGTTTGAAGCTACTGACTGAATGAAAGGAGCTGGCATCTCACTCTCTTTGAATCTTCTTTATCATGCTAGGATTAGCAGGAAACAGCAAAAAATTTCAGAATTGCACCTTGCAATGTCGAGATATTACTGTTTGTGCATTTACAATATTCATTGATTTTTGCCATTGAAAAACATGTTTTTCATATACCAGAAATGTTTGAAGCTACTGACTGAATGAAAGGAGCTGGCATCTCACTCTCTTTGAATCTTCTTTATCCTGCTAGGATTAGCAGGAAAAAGCAAAAAAATTCAGAATTGCACCTTGCAATGTGGAGATATTACTGTTTGTGCATTTACAATATTCATTGATTTTTGCCATTGAAAAACGTCCAGAAATGTTTGAAGCTACTGACTGAATGAAAGGAGCTGGCATCTCACTCTCTTTGAATCTTCTTTATCATGCTAGGATTAGCAGGAAAAAGCAAAAAATTTCAGAATTGCACCTTGCAATGTGGAGATATTACTGTTTGTGCATTTACAATATTCATTGATTTTTGCCATTGAAAAACATGTTTTTCATATACCAGAAATGTTTGAAGCTACTGACTGAATGAAAGGAGCTGGCATCTCACTCTCTTTGAATCTTCTTTATCATGCTAGGATTAGCAGGAAAAAGCAAAAAATTTCAGAATTGCACCTTGCAATGTGGAGATATTACTGTTTGTGCATTTACAATATTCATTGATTTTTGCCATTGAAAAACATGTTTTTCATATACCAGAAATGTTTGAAGCTACTGACTGAATGAAAGGAGCTGGCATCTCACTCTCTTTGAATCTTCTTTATCATGCTAGGATTAGCAGGAAAAAGCAAAAAATTTCAGAATTGCACCTTGCAATGTGGAGATATTACTGTTTGTGCATTTACAATATTCATTAATTTTTGCCATTGAAAAACGTCCAGAAATGTTTGAAGCTACTGACTGAATGAAAGGAGCTGGCATCTCACTCTCTTTGAATCTTCTTTATCATGCTAGGATTAACAGGAAAAAGCAAAAAATTTCAGAATTGCACCTTGCAATGTGGAGATATTACTGTTTGTGCATTTACAATATTCATTGATTTTTGCCATTGAAAAACGTCCAGAAATGTTTGAAGCTACTGACTGAATGAAAGGAGCTGGCATCTCACTCTCTTTGAATCTTCTTTATCATGCTAGGATTAGCAGGAAAAAGCAAAAAATTTCAGAATTGCACCTTGCAATGTGGAGATATTACTGTTTGTGCATTTACAATATTCATTGATTTTTGCCATTGAAAAACATGTTTTTCATATACCAGAAATGTTTGAAGCTACTGACTGAAAGGAGCTGGCATCTCACTCTCTTTGAATCTTCTTTATCATGCTAGGATTAGCAGGAAAAAGCAAAAAATTTCAGAATTGCACCTTGCAATGTGGAGATATTACTGTTTGTGCATTTACAATATTCATTGATTTTTGCCATTGAAAAACGTCCAGAAATGTTTGAAGCTACTGACTGAATGAAAGGAGCTGGCATCTCACTCTCTTTGAATCTTCTTTATCATGCTAGGATTAGCAGGAAAAAGCAAAAAATTTCAGAATTGCACCTTGCAATGTGGAGATATTACTGTTTGTGCATTTACAATATTCATTGATTTTTGCCATTGAAAAACGTCCAGAAATGTTTGAAGCTACTGACTGAATGAAAGGAGCTGGCATCTCACTCTCTTTGAATCTTCTTTATCATGCTAGGATTAGCAAGAAAAAGCAAAAAATTTCAGAATTGCACCTTGCAATGTGGAGATATTACTGTTTGTGCATTTACAATATTCATTGATTTTTGCCATTGAAAAACATCATGTTATTCATATACCAGAAATGTTTGAAGCTACTGACTGAATGAAAGGAGCTGGCACCTCACTCTCTTTGAATCTTCTTTATCATGCTAGGATTAACAGGAAAAAGCAAAAAATTTCAGAATTGCACCTTGCAATGTGGAGATATTACTGTTTGTGCATTTACAATATTCATTGATTTTTGCCATTGAAAAACGTCCAGAAATGTTTGAAGCTACTGACTGAATGAAAGGAGCTGGCATCTCACTCTCTTTGAATCTTCTTTATCATACTAGGATTAGCAGGAAAAAGCAAAAAATTTCAGAATTGCACCTTGCAATGTGTAGATATTACTGTTTGTGCATTTACAATATTCATTGATTTTTGCCATTGAAAAACGTTTTTCATATACCAGAAATGTTTGAAGCTACTGACTGAATGAAAGGAGCTGGCATCTCACTCTCTTTGAATCTTCTTTATCATGCTAGGATTAGCAGGAAAAAGCAAAAAATTTCAGAATTGCACCTTGCAATGTCGAGATATTACTGTTTGTGCATTTACAATATTCATTGATTTTTGCCATTGAAAAACATGTTTTTCATATACCAGAAATGTTTGAAGCTACTGACTGAATGAAAGGAGCTGGCATCTCACTCTCTTTGAATCTTCTTTATCCTGCTAGGATTAGCAGGAAAAAGCAAAAAAATTCAGAATTGCACCTTGCAATGTGGAGATATTACTGTTTGTGCATTTACAATATTCATTGATTTTTGCCATTGAAAAACGTCCAGAAATGTTTGAAGCTACTGACTGAATGAAAGGAGCTGGCATCTCACTCTCTTTGAATCTTCTTTATCATGCTAGGATTAGCAGGAAAAAGCAAAAAATTTCAGAATTGCACCTTGCAATGTGGAGATATTACTGTTTGTGCATTTACAATATTCATTGATTTTTGCCATTGAAAAACATGTTTTTCATATACCAGAAATGTTTGAAGCTACTGACTGACTGAAAGGAGCTGGCATCTCACTCTCTTTGAATCTTCTTTATCATGCTAGGATTAGCAGGAAAAAGCAAAAAATTTCAGAATTGCACCTTGCAATGTGGAGATATTACTGTTTGTGCATTTACAATATTCATTGATTTTTGCCATTGAAAAACGTCCAGAAATGTTTGAAGCTACTGACTGAATGAAAGGAGCTGGCATCTCACTCTCTTTGAATCTTCTTTATCATGCTAGGATTAGCAGGAAAAAGCAAAACATTTCAGAATTGCACCTTGCAATGTGGAGATATTACTGTTTGTGCATTTACAATATTCATTGATTTTTGCCATTGAAAAACGTCCAGAAATGTTTGAAGCTACTGACTGAATGAAAGGAGCTGGCATCTCACTCTCTTTGAATCTTCTTTATCATGCTAGGATTAGCAAGAAAAAGCAAAAAATTTCAGAATTGCACCTTGCAATGTGGAGATATTACTGTTTGTGCATTTACAATATTCATTGATTTTTGCCATTGAAAAACATCATGTTATTCATATACCAGAAATGTTTGAAGCTACTGACTGAATGAAAGGAGCTGGCACCTCACTCTCTTTGAATCTTCTTTATCATGCTAGGATTAACAGGAAAAAGCAAAAAATTTCAGAATTGCACCTTGCAATGTGGAGATATTACTGTTTGTGCATTTACAATATTCATTGATTTTTGCCATTGAAAAACGTCCAGAAATGTTTGAAGCTACTGACTGAATGAAAGGAGCTGGCATCTCACTCTCTTTGAATCTTCTTTATCATACTAGGATTAGCAGGAAAAAGCAAAAAATTTCAGAATTGCACCTTGCAATGTGTAGATATTACTGTTTGTGCATTTACAATATTCATTGATTTTTGCCATTGAAAAACGTTTTTCATATACCAGAAATGTTTGAAGCTACTGACTGAATGAAAGGAGCTGGCATCTCACTCTCTTTGAATCTTCTTTATCATGCTAGGATTAGCAGGAAAAAGCAAAAAATTTCAGAATTGCACCTTGCAATGTCGAGATATTACTGTTTGTGCATTTACAATATTCATTGATTTTTGCCATTGAAAAACATGTTTTTCATATACCAGAAATGTTTGAAGCTACTGACTGAATGAAAGGAGCTGGCATCTCACTCTCTTTGAATCTTCTTTATCATGCTAAGAGGAGCAGGAAAAAGCAAAAAATTTCAGAATTGCACCTTGCAATGCGGAGAAATTACTGTTTGTGCATTTACAATATTCATTGATTTTTGCCATTGAAAAACATCATGTTATTCATATACCAGAAATGTTTGAAGCTACTGACTGAATGAAAGGAGCTGGCATCTCACTCTCTTTGAATCTTCTTTATCATGCTAAGAGGAGCAGGAAAAAGCAAAAAATTTCAGAATTGCACATTGCAATGCGGAGAAATTACTGTTTGTGCATTTACAATATTCATTGATTTTTGCCATTGAAAAACGTCCAGAAATGTTTGAAGCTACTGACTGAATGAAAGGAGCTGGCATCTCACTCTCTTTGAATCTTCTTTATCATGCTATGAGGAGCAGGAAAAAGCAAAAAATTTCAGAATTGCACCTTGCAATGCGGAGAAATTACTGTTTGTGCATTTACAATATTCATTGATTTTTGCCATTGAAAAACGTCCAGAAATGATTGAAGCTACTGACTGAATGAAAGGAGCTGGCATCTCACTCTCTTTGAATCTTCTTTATCATGCTAAGAGGAGCAGGAAAAAGCAAAAAATTTCAGATTTGCACCTTGCAATGCGGAGAAATTACTGTTTGTGCATTTACAATATTCATTGATTTTTGCCTTTGCAAAACGTCCAGAAATGATTGAAGCTACTGACTGAATGAAAGGAGCTGGCATCTCACTCTCTTTGAATCTTCTTTATCATGCTAAGAGGAGCAGGAAAAAGCAAAAAATTTCAGAATTGCACCTTGCAATGCGGAGAAATTACAGTTTGTGCATTTACAATATTCATTGATTTTTGCCATTGAAAAACATCATGTTATTCATATACCAGAAATGTTTGAAGCTACTTACTGAATGAAAGGAGCTGGCATCTCACTCTCTTTGAATCTTCTTTATCATGCTAAGAGGAGCAGGAAAAAGCAAAAAATTTCAGAATTGCACCTTGCAATGCGGAGAAATTACTGTTTGTGCATTTACAATATTCATTGATTTTTGCCATTGAAAAACGTCCAGAAATGATTGAAGCTACTGACTAAATGAAAGGAGCTGGCATCTCACTCTCTTTGAATCTTCTTTATCATGCTAAGAGGAGCAGGAAAAAGCAAAAAATTTCAGAATTGCACCTTGCAATGCGGAGAAATTACTGTTTGTGCACTTACAATATTCATTGATTTTTGCCATTGAAAAACATCATGTTATTCATATACCAGAAATGATTGAAGCTACTGACTAAATGAAAGGAGCTGGCATCTCACTCTCTTTGAATCTTCTTTATCATGCTAGGAGGAGCAGGAAAAAGCAAAAAATTTCAGAATTGCACCTTGCAATGCGGAGAAATTACTGTTTGTGCATTTACAATATTCATTGATTTTTGCCATTGAAAAACGTCCAGAAATGATTGAAGCTACTGACTGAATGAAAGGAGCTGGCATCTCACTCTCTTTGAATCTTCTTTATCATGCTAAGAGGAGCAGGAAAAAGCAAAAAATTTCAGAATTGCACCTTGCAATGCGGAGAAATTACTGTTTGTGCATTTACAATATTCATTGATTTTTGCCATTGAAAAACATCATGTTATTCATATACCAGAAATGTTTGAAGCTACTGACTGAATGAAAGGAGCTGGCATCTCAATCTCTTTGAATCTTCTTTATCATGCTAAGAGGAGCAGGAAAAAGCAAAAAATTTCAGAATTGCACCTTGCAATGCGGAGAAATTACTGTTTGTGCATTTACAATATTCATTGATTTTTGCCATTGAAAAACATCATGTTATTCATATACCAGAAATGATTGAAGCTACTGACTGAATGAAAGGAGCTGGCATCTCACTCTCTTTGAATCTTCTTTATCATGCTAAGAGGAGCAGGAAAAAGCAAAAAATTTCAGAATTGCACATTGCAATGCGGAGAAATTACTGTTTGTGCATTTACAATATTCATTGATTTTTGCCATTGAAAAACGTCCAGAAATGATTGAAGCTACTGACTGAATGAAAGGAGCTGGCATCTCACTCTCTTTGAATCTTCTTTATCATGCTAAGAGGAGCAGGAAAAAGCAAAAAATTTCAGAATTGCACCTTGCAATGTGGAGATATTACTGTTTGTGCATTTACAATATTCATTGATTTTTGCCATTGAAAAACATCATGTTATTCATATACCAGAAATGTTTGAAGCTACTGACTGAATGAAAGGAGCTGGCATCTCACTCTCTTTGAATCTTCTTTATCATGCTAGGATTAGCAGGAAAAAGCAAAAAATTTCAGAATTGCACCTTGCAATGTGGAGATATTACTGTTTGTGCATTTACAATGTTCATTGATTTTTGCCATTGAAAAACATCATGTTATTCATATACCAGAAATGTTTGAAGCTACTGACTGAATGAAAGGAGCTGGCATCTCACTCTCTTTGAATCTTCTTTATCATGCTAGGATTAGCAGGAAAAAGCAAAAAATTTCAGAATTGCACCTTGCAATGTGGAGATATTACTGTTTGTGCATTTACAATATTCATTGATTTTTGCCATTGAAAAACGTTTTTCATATACCAGAAATGTTTGAAGCTACTGACTGAATGAAAGGAGCTGGCATCTCACTCTCTTTGAATCTTCTTTATCATGCTAGGATTAGCAGGAAAAAGCAAAAAATTTCAGAATTGCACCTTGCAATGTGGAGATATTACTGTTTGTGCATTTACAATATTCATTGATTTTTGCCATTGAAAAACATGTTTTTCATATACCAGAAATGTTTGAAGCTACTGACTGAATGAAAGGAGCTGGCATCTCACTCTCTTTGAATCTTCTTTATCATGCTAGGATTAGCAGGAAAAAGCAAAAAATTTCAGAATTGCACCTTGCAATGTGGAGATATTACTGTTTGTGCATTTACAATATTCATTGATTTTTGCCATTGAAAAACATGTTTTTCATATACCAGAAATGTTTGAAGCTACTGACTGAATGAAAGGAGCTGGCATCTCACTCTCTTTGAATCTTCTTTATCATGCTAGGATTAGCAGGAAAAAGCAAAAAATTTCAGAATTGCACCTTGCAATGTGGAGATATTACTGTTTGTGCATTTACAATATTCATTGATTTTTGCCATTGAAAAACGTTTTTCATATACCAGAAATGTTTGAAGCTACTGACTGAATGAAAGGAGCTGGCATCTCACTCTCTTTGAATCTTCTTTATCATGCTAGGATTAGCAGGAAAAAGCAAAAAATTTCAGAATTGCACCTTGCAATGTGGAGATATTACTGTTTGTGCATTTACAATATTCATTGATTTTTGCCATTGAAAAACATGTTTTTCATATACCAGAAATGTTTGAAGCTACTGACTGAATGAAAGGAGATGGCATCTCACTCTCTTTGAATCTTCTTTATCATGCTAGGATTAACAGGAAAAAGCAAAAAATTTCAGAATTGCACCTTGCAATGTGGAGATATTACTGTTTGTGCATTTACAATATTCATTGATTTTTGCCATTGAAAAACGTCCAGAAATGTTTGAAGCTACTGACTGAATGAAAGGAGCTGGCATCTCACTCTCTTTGAATCTTCTTTATCATGCTAGGATTAGCAGGAAAAAGCAAAAAATTTCAGAATTGCACCTTGCAATGTGGAGATATTACTGTTTGTGCATTTACAATATTCATTGATTTTTGCCATTGAAAAACATGTTTTTCATATACCAGAAATGTTTGAAGCTACTGACTGAATGAAAGGAGCTGGCATCTCACTCTCTTTGAATCTTCTTTATCCTGCTAGGATTAGCAGGAAAAAGCAAAAAATTTCAGAATTGCACCTTGCAATGTGGAGATATTACTGTTTGTGCATTTACAATATTCATTGATTTTTGCCATTGAAAAACGTCCAGAAATGTTTGAAGCTACTGACTGAATGAAAGGAGCTGGCATCTCACTCTCTTTGAATCTTCTTTATCATGCTAGGATTAGCAGGAAAAAGCAAAAAATTTCAGAATTGCACCTTGCAATGTGGAGATATTACTGTTTGTGCATTTACAATATTCATTGATTTTTGCCATTGAAAAACGTCCAGAAATGTTTGAAGCTACTGAGTGAATGAAAGGAGCTGGCATCTCACTCTCTTTGAATCTTCTTTATCATGCTAGGATTAGCAGGAAAAAGCAAAAAATTTCAGAATTGCACCTTGCAATGTGGAGATATTACTGTTTGTGCATTTAAAATATTCATTGATTTTTGCCATTGAAAAACATCATGTTATTCATCTACCAGAAATGTTTGAAGCTACTGACTGAATGAAAGGAGCTGGCATCTCACTCTCTTTGAATCTTCTTTATCATGCTAGGATTAACAGGAAAAAGCAAAAAATTTCAGAATTGCACCTTGCAATGTGGAGATATTACTGTTTGTGCATTTTCAATATTCATTGATTTTTGCCATTGAAAAACATGTTTTTCATATACCAGAAATGTTTGAAGCTACTGACTGAATGAAAGGAGCTGGCATCTCACTCTCTTTGAATCTTCTTTATCATGCTAGGATTAGCAGGAAAAAGCAAAAAATTTCAGAATTGCACCTTGCAATGTGGAGATATTACTGTTTGTGCATTTACAATATTCATTGATTTTTGCCATTGAAAAACATGTTTTTCATATACCAGAAATGTTTGAAGCTACTGACTGAATGAAAGGAGATGGCATCTCACTCTCTTTGAATCTTCTTTATCATGCTAGGATTAACAGGAAAAAGCAAAAAATTTCAGAATTGCACCTTGCAATGTGGAGATATTACTGTTTGTGCATTTACAATATTCATTGATTTTTGCCATTGAAAAACGTCCAGAAATGTTTGAAGCTACTGACTGAATGAAAGGAGCTGGCATCTCACTCTCTTTGAATCTTCTTTATCATGCTAGGATTAGCAGGAAAAAGCAAAAAATTTCAGAATTGCACCTTGCAATGTGGAGATATTACTGTTTGTGCATTTACAATATTCATTGATTTTTGCCATTGAAAAACATGTTTTTCATATACCAGAAATGTTTGAAGCTACTGACTGAATGAAAGGAGCTGGCATCTCACTCTCTTTGAATCTTCTTTATCCTGCTAGGATTAGCAGGAAAAAGCAAAAAATTTCAGAATTGCACCTTGCAATGTGGAGATATTACTGTTTGTGCATTTACAATATTCATTGATTTTTGCCATTGAAAAACGTCCAGAAATGTTTGAAGCTACTGACTGAATGAAAGGAGCTGGCATCTCACTCTCTTTGAATCTTCTTTATCATGCTAGGATTAGCAGGAAAAAGCAAAAAAATTCAGAATTGCACCTTGCAATGTGGAGATATTACTGTTTGTGCATTTACAATATTCATCGATTTTTGCCATTGAAAAACATCATGTTATTCATATACCAGAAATGTTTGAAGCTACTGACTGAATGAAAGGAGCTGGCATCTCCCTCTCTTTGAATCTTCTTTATCATGCTAGGATTAACAGGAAAAAGCAAAAAATTTCAGAATTGCACCTTGCAATGTGGAGATATTACTGTTTGTGCATTTACAATATTCATTGATTTTTGCCATTGAAAAACATGTTTTTCATATACCAGAAATGTTTGAAGCTACTGACTGAATGAAAGGAGCTGGCATCTCACTCTCTTTGAATCTTCTTTATCATGCTAGGATTAGCAGGAAAAAGCAAAAAATTTCAGAATTGCACCTTGCAATGTGGAGATATTACTGTTTGTGCATTTACAATATTCATTGATTTTTGCCATTGAAAAACATCATGTTATTCATATACCAGAAATGTTTGAAGCTACTGACTGAATGAAAGGAGCTGGCATCTCACTCTCTTTGAATCTTCTTTATCATGCTAGGATTAACAGGAAAAAGCAAAAAATTTCAGAATTGCACCTTGCAATGTGGAGATATTACTGTTTGTGCATTTACAATATTCATTGATTTTTGCCATTGAAAAACATGTTTTTCATATACCAGAAATGTTTGAAGCTACTGACTGAATGAAAGGAGCTGGCATCTCACTCTCTTTGAATCTTCTTTATCATGCTAGGATTAGCAGGAAAAAGCAAAAAATTTCAGAATTGCACCTTGCAATGTGGAGATATTACTGTTTGTGCATTTACAATATTCATTGATTTTTGCCATTGAAAAACGTTTTTCATATACCAGAAATGTTTGAAGCTACTGACTGAATGAAAGGAGCTGGCATCTCACTCTCTTTGAATCTTCTTTATCATGCTAGGATTAGCAGGAAAAAGCAAAAAATTTCAGAATTGCACCTTGCAATGTGGAGATATTACTGTTTGTGCATTTACAATATTCATTGATTTTTGCCATTGAAAAACATGTTTTTCATGTACCAGAAATGTTTGAAGCTACTGACTGAATGAAAGGAGCTGGCATCTCACTCTCTTTGAATCTTCTTTATCATGCTAGGATTAGCAGGAAAAAGCAAAAAATTTCAGAATTGCACCTTGCAATGTGGAGATATTACTGTTTGTGCATTTACAATATTCATTGATTTTTGCCATTGAAAAACATGTTTTTCATATACCAGAAATGTTTGAAGCTACTGACTGAATGAAAGGAGCTGGCATCTCACTCTCTTTGAATCTTCTTTATCCTGCTAGGATTAGCAGGAAACAGCAAAAAATTTCAGAATTGCACCTTGCAATGTGGAGATATTACTGTTTGTGCATTTACAATATTCATTGATTTTTGCCATTGAAAAACGTCCAGAAATGTTTGAAGCTACTGACTGAATGAAAGGAGCTGACATCTCACACTCTTTGAATCTTCTTTATCATGCTAGGATTAACAGGAAAAAGCAAAAAATTTCAGAATTGCACCTTGCAATGTGGAGATATTACTGTTTGTGCATTTACAATATTCATTGATTTTTGCCATTGAAAAACGTCCAGAAATGTTTGAAGCTACTGACTGAATGAAAGGAGCTGGCATCTCACTCTCTTTGAATCTTCTTTATCATGCTAGGATTAGCAGGAAAAAGCAAAAAATTTCAGAATTGCACCTTGCAATGTGGAGATATTACTGTTTGTGCATTTACAATATTCATTGATTTTTGCCATTGAAAAACATCATGTTATTCATATACCAGAAATGTTTGAAGCTACTGACTGAATGAAAGGAGCTGGCATCTCACTCTCTTTGAATCTTCTTTATCATGCTAGGATTAACAGGAAAAAGCAAAAAATTTCAGAATTGCACCTTGCAATGTGGAGATATTACTGTTTGTGCATTTACAATATTCATTGATTTTTGCCATTGAAAAACGTCCAGAAATGTTTGAAGCTACTGACTGAATGAAAGGAGCTGGCATCTCACTCTCTTTGAATCTTCTTTATCATGCTAGGATTAGCAGGAAAAAGCAAAAAATTTCAGAATTGCACCTTGCAATGTGGAGATATTACTGTTTGTGCATTTACAATATTCATTGATTTTTGCCATTGAAAAACGTCCAGAAATGTTTGAAGCTACTGACTGAATGAAAGGAGCTGGCATCTCACTCTCTTTGAATCTTCTTTATCATGCTAGGATTAGCAGGAAAAAGCAAAAAATTTCAGAATTGCACCTTGCAATGTGGAGATATTACTGTTTGTGCATTTACAATATTCATTGATTTTTGCCATTGAAAAACGTCCAGAAATGTTTGAAGCTACTGACTGAATGAAAGGAGCTGGCATCTCACTCTCTTTGAATCTTCTTTATCATGCTAGGATTAGCAGGAAAAAGCAAAAAAATTCAGAATTGCACCTTGCAATGTGGAGATATTACTGTTTGTGCATTTACAATATTCATTGATTTTTGCCATTGAAAAACATCATGTTATTCATATACCAGAAATGTTTGAAGCTACTGACTGAATGAAAGGAGCTGGCATCTCACTCTCTTTGAATCTTCTTTATCATGCTAGGATTAACAGGAAAAAGCAAAAAATTTCAGAATTGCACCTTGCAATGTGGAGATATTACTGTTTGTGCATTTACAATATTCATTGATTTTTGCCATTGAAAAACATGTTTTTCATATACCAGAAATGTTTGAAGCTACTGACTGAATGAAAGGAGCTGGCATCTCACTCTCTTTGAATCTTCTTTATCATGCTAAGAGGAGCAGGAAAAAGCAAAAAATTTCAGAATTGCACATTGCAATGCGGAGAAATTACTGTTTGTGCATTTACAATATTCATTGATTTTTGCCATTGAAAAACGTCCAGAAATGTTTGAAGCTACTGACTGAATGAAAGGAGCTGGCATCTCACTCTCTTTGAATCTTCTTTATCATGCTATGAGGAGCAGGAAAAAGCAAAAAATTTCAGAATTGCACCTTGCAATGCGGAGAAATTACTGTTTGTGCATTTACAATATTCATTGATTTTTGCCATTGAAAAACGTCCAGAAATGATTGAAGCTACTGACTGAATGAAAGGAGCTGGCATCTCACTCTCTTTGAATCTTCTTTATCATGCTAGGATTAACAGGAAAAAGCAAAAAATTTCAGAATTGCACCTTGCAATGTGGAGATATTACTGTTTGTGCATTTACAATATTCATTGATTTTTGCCATTGAAAAACGTCCAGAAATGTTTGAAGCTACTGACTGAATGAAAGGAGCTGGCATCTCACTCTCTTTGAATCTTCTTTATCATGCTAGGATTAGCAGGAAAAAGCAAAAAATTTCAGAATTGCACCTTGCAATGTGGAGATATTACTGTTTGTGCATTTACAATATTCATTGATTTTTGCCATTGAAAAACGTCCAGAAATGTTTGAAGCTACTGACTGAATGAAAGGAGCTGGCATCTCACTCTCTTTGAGTCTTCTTTATCATGCTAGGATTAACAGGAAAAAGCAAAAAATTTCAGAATTGCACCTTGCAATGTGGAGATATTACTGTTTGTGCATTTACAATATTCATTGATTTTTGCCATTGAAAAACGTCCAGAAATGTTTGAAGCTACTGACTGAATGAAAGGAGCTGGCATCTCACTCTCTTTGAATCTTCTTTATCATGCTAGGATTAACAGGAAAAAGCAAAAAATTTCAGAATTGCACCTTGCAATGTGGAGATATTACTGTTTGTGCATTTACAATATTCATTGATTTTTGCCATTGAAAAACGTCCAGAAATGTTTGAAGCTACTGACTGAATGAAAGGAGCTGGCATCTCACTCTCTTTGAATCTTCTTTATCATGCTAGGATTAGCAGGAAAAAGCAAAAAATTTCAGAATTGCACCTTGCAATGTGGAGATATTACTGTTTGTGCATTTACAATATTCATTGATTTTTGCCATTGAAAAACATGTTTTTCATATACCAGAAATGTTTGAAGCTACTGACTGAATGAAAGGAGCTGGCATCTCACTCTCTTTGAATCTTCTTTATCATGCTAGGATTAGCAGGAAAAAGCAAAAAATTTCAGAATTGCACCTTGCAATGTGGAGATATTACTGTTTGTGCATTTACAATATTCATTGATTTTTGCCATTGAAAAACGTCCAGAAATGTTTGAAGCTACTGACTGAATGAAAGGAGCTGGCATCTCACTCTCTTTGAATCTTCTTTATCATGCTAGGATTAGCAGGAAAAAGCAAAAAAATTCAGAATTGCACCTTGCAATGTGGAGATATTACTGTTTGTGCATTTACAATATTCATTGATTTTTGCCATTGAAAAACATGTTTTTCATATACCAGAAATGTTTGAAGCTACTGACTGAATGAAAGGAGCTGGCATCTCACTCTCTTTGAATCTTCTTTATCCTGCTAGGATTAGCAGGAAAAAGCAAAAAATTTCAGAATTGCACCTTGCAATGTGGAGATATTACTGTTTGTGCATTTACAATATTCATTGATTTTTGCCATTGAAAAACGTCCAGAAATGTTTGAAGCTACTGACTGAATGAAAGGAGCTGGCATCTCACTCTCTTTGAATCTTCTTTATCATGCTAGGATTAGCAGGAAAAAGCAAAAAATTTCAGAATTGCACCTTGCAATGTGGAGATATTACTGTTTGTGCATTTACAATATTCATTGATTTTTGCCATTGAAAAACGTCCAGAAATGTTTGAAGCTACTGACTGAATGAAAGGAGCTGGCATCTCACTCTCTTTGAATCTTCTTTATCATGCTAGGATTAGCAGGAAAAAGCAAAAAATTTCAGAATTGCACCTTGCAATGTGGAGATATTACTGTTTGTGCATTTAAAATATTCATTGATTTTTGCCACTGAAAAACATCATGTTATTCATATACCAGAAATGTTTGAAGCTACTGACTGAATGAAAGGAGCTGGCATCTCACTCTCTTTGAATCTTCTTTATCATGCTAGGATTAACAGGAAAAAGCAAAAAATTTCAGAATTGCACCTTGCAATGTGGAGATATTACTGTTTGTGCATTTTCAATATTCATTGATTTTTGCCATTGAAAAACATGTTTTTCATATACCAGAAATGTTTGAAGCTACTGACTGAATGAAAGGAGCTTGCATCTCACTCTCTTTGAATCTTCTTTATCATGCTAGGATTAGCAGGAAAAAGCAAAAAATTTCAGAATTGCACCTTGCAATGTGGAGATATTACTGTTTGTGCATTTACAATATTCATTGATTTTTGCCATTGAAAAACATGTTTTTCATATACCAGAAATGTTTGAAGCTACTGACTGAATGAAAGGAGATGGCATCTCACTCTCTTTGAATCTTCTTTATCATGCTAGGATTAACAGGAAAAAGCAAAAAATTTCAGAATTGCACCTTGCAATGTGGAGATATTACTGTTTGTGCATTTACAATATTCATTGATTTTTGCCATTGAAAAACGTCCAGAAATGTTTGAAGCTACTGACTGAATGAAAGGAGCTGGCATCTCACTCTCTTTGAATCTTCTTTATCATGCTAGGATTAGCAGGAAAAAGCAAAAAATTTCAGAATTGCACCTTGCAATGTGGAGATATTACTGTTTGTGCATTTACAATATTCATTGATTTTTGCCATTGAAAAAGATGTTTTTCATATACCAGAAATGTTTGAAGCTACTGACTGAATGAAAGGAGCTGGCATCTCACTCTCTTTGAATCTTCTTTATCCTGCTAGGATTAGCAGGAAAAAGCAAAAAATTTCAGAATTGCACCTTGCAATGTGGAGATATTACTGTTTGTGCATTTACAATATTCATTGATTTTTGCCATTGAAAAACGTCCAGAAATGTTTGAAGCTACTGACTGAATGAAAGGAGCTGGCATCTCACTCTCTTTGAATCTTCTTTATCATGCTAGGATTAGCAGGAAAAAGCAAAAAAATTCAGAATTGCACCTTGCAATGTGGAGATATTACTGTTTGTGCATTTACAATATTCATTGATTTTTGCCATTGAAAAACATCATGTTATTCATATACCAGAAATGTTTGAAGCTACTGACTGAATGAAAGGAGCTGGCATCTCACTCTCTTTGAATCTTCTTTATCATGCTAGGATTAACAGGAAAAAGCAAAAAATTTCAGAATTGCACCTTGCAATGTGGAGATATTACTGTTTGTGCATTTACAATATTCATTGATTTTTGCCATTGAAAAACATGTTTTTCATATACCAGAAATGTTTGAAGCTACTGACTGAATGAAAGGAGCTGGCATCTCACTCTCTTTGAATCTTCTTTATCATGCTAGGATTAGCAGGAAAAAGCAAAAAATTTCAGAATTGCACCTTGCAATGTGGAGATATTACTGTTTGTGCATTTACAATATTCATTGATTTTTGCCATTGAAAAACATCATGTTATTCATATACCAGAAATGTTTGAAGCTACTGACTGAATGAAAGGAGCTGGCATCTCACTCTCTTTGAATCTTCTTTATCATGCTAGGATTAACAGGAAAAAGCAAAAAATTTCAGAATTGCACCTTGCAATGTGGAGATATTACTGTTTGTGCATTTACAATATTCATTGATTTTTGCCATTGAAAAACATGTTTTTCATATACCAGAAATGTTTGAAGCTACTGACTGAATGAAAGGAGCTGGCATCTCACTCTCTTTGAATCTTCTTTATCATGCTAGGATTAGCAGGAAAAAGCAAAAAATTTCAGAATTGCACCTTGCAATGTGGAGATATTACTGTTTGTGCATTTACAATATTCATTGATTTTTGCCATTGAAAAACATGTTTTTCATATACCAGAAATGTTTGAAGCTACTGACTGAATGAAAGGAGCTGGCATCTCACTCTCTTTGAATCTTCTGTATCATGCTAGGATTAGCAGGAAAAAGCAAAAAATTTCAGAATTGCACCTTGCAATGTGGAGATATTACTGTTTGTGCATTTACAATATTCATTGATTTTTGCCATTGAAAAACATGTTTTTCATATACCAGAAATGTTTGAAGCTACTGACTGAATGAAAGGAGATGGCATCTCACTCTCTTTGAATCTTCTTGATCATGCTAGGATTAACAGGAAAAAGCAAAAAATTTCAGAATTGCACCTTGCAATGTGGAGATATTACTGTTTGTGCATTTACAATATTCATTGATTTTTGCCATTGAAAAACGTCCAGAAATGTTTGAAGCTACTGACTGAATGAAAGGAGCTGGCATCTCACTCTCTTTGAATCTTCTTTATCATGCTAGGATTAGCAGGAAAAAGCAAAAAATTTCAGAATTGCACCTTGCAATGTGGAGATATTACTGTTTGTGCATTTACAATATTCATTGATTTTTGCCATTGAAAAACATGTTTTTCATATACCAGAAATGTTTGAAGCTACTGACTGAATGAAAGGAGCTGGCATCTCACTCTCTTTGAATCTTCTTTATCCTGCTAGGATTAGCAGGAAAAAGCAAAAAATTTCAGAATTGCACCTTGCAATGTGGAGATATTACTGTTTGTGCATTTACAATATTCATTGATTTTTGCCATTGAAAAACGTCCAGAAATGTTTGAAGCTACTGACTGAATGAAAGGAGCTGGCATCTCACTCTCTTTGAATCTTCTTTATCATGCTAGGATTAGCAGGAAAAAGCAAAAAAATTCAGAATTGCACCTTGCAATGTGGAGATATTACTGTTTGTGCATTTACAATATTCATTGATTTTTGCCATTGAAAAACATCATGTTATTCATATACCAGAAATGTTTGAAGCTACTGACTGAATGAAAGGAGCTGGCATCTCACTCTCTTTGAATCTTCTTTATCATGCTAGGATTAACAGGAAAAAGCAAAAAATTTCAGAATTGCACCTTGCAATGTGGAGATATTACTGTTTGTGCATTTACAATATTCATTGATTTTTGCCATTGAAAAACATGTTTTTCATATACCAGAAATGTTTGAAGCTACTGACTGAATGAAAGGAGCTGGCATCTCACTCTCTTTGAATCTTCTTTATCATGCTAGGATTAGCAGGAAAAAGCAAAAAATTTCAGAATTGCACCTTGCAATGTGGAGATATTACTGTTTGTGCATTTACAATATTCATTGATTTTTGCCATTGAAAAACATCATGTTATTCATATACCAGAAATGTTTGAAGCTACTGACTGAATGAAAGGAGCTGGCATCTCACTCTCTTTGAATCTTCTTTATCATGCTAGGATTAACAGGAAAAAGCAAAAAATTTCAGAATTGCACCTTGCAATGTGGAGATATTACTGTTTGTGCATTTACAATATTCATTGATTTTTGCCATTGAAAAACATGTTTTTCATATACCAGAAATGTTTGAAGCTACTGACTGAATGAAAGGAGCTGGCATCTCACTCTCTTTGAATCTTCTTTATCATGCTAGGATTAGCAGGAAAAAGCAAAAAATTTCAGAATTGCACCTTGCAATGTGGAGATATTACTGTTTGTGCATTTACAATATTCATTGATTTTTGCCATTGAAAAACGTTTTTCATTTACCAGAAATGTTTGAAGCTACTGACTGAATGAAAGGAGCTGGCATCTCACTCTCTTTGAATCTTCTTTATCATGCTAGGATTAGCAGGAAAAAGCAAAAAATTTCAGAATTGCACCTTGCAATGTGGAGATATTACTGTTTGTGCATTTACAATATTCATTGATTTTTGCCATTGAAAAACATGTTTTTCATATACCAGAAATGTTTGAAGCTACTGACTGAATGAAAGGAGCTGGCATCTCACTCTCTTTGAATCTTCTTTATCATGCTAGGATTAGCAGGAAAAAGCAAAAAATTTCAGAATTGCACCTTGCAATGTGGAGATATTACTGTTTGTGCATTTACAATATTCATTGATTTTTGCCATTGAAAAACATGTTTTTCATATACCAGAAATGTTTGAAGCTACTGACTGAATGAAAGGAGCTGGCATCTCACTCTCTTTGAATCTTCTTTATCCTGCTAGGATTAGCAGGAAACAGCAAAAAATTTCAGAATTGCACCTTGCAATGTGGAGATATTACTGTTTGTGCATTTACAATATTCATTGATTTTTGCCATTGAAAAACATCATGTTATTCATATACCAGAAATGTTTGAAGCTACTGACTGAATGAAAGGAGCTGGCATCTCACTCTCTTTGAATCTTCTTTAGCATGCTAGGATTAACAGGAAAAAGCAAAAAATTTCAGAATTGCACCTTGCAATGTGGAGATATTACTGTTTGTGCATTTACAATATTCATTGATTTTTGCCATTGAAAAACGTCCAGAAATGTTTGAAGCTACTGACTGAATGAAAGGAGCTGGCATCTCACTCTCTTTGAATCTTCTTTATCATGCTAGGATTAGCAGGAAAAAGCAAAAAATTTCAGAATTGCACCTTGCAATGTGGAGATATTACTGTTTGTGCATTTACAATATTCATTGATTTTTGCCATTGAAAAACGTCCAGAAATGTTTGAAGCTACTGACTGAATGAAAGGAGCTGGCATCTCACTCTCTTTGAATCTTCTTTATCATGCTAGGATTAACAGGAAAAAGCAAAAAATTTCAGAATTGCACCTTGCAATGTGGAGATATTACTGTTTGTGCATTTACAATATTCATTGATTTTTGCCATTGAAAAACGTCCAGAAATGTTTGAAGCTACTGACTGAATGAAAGGAGCTGGAATCTCACTCTCTTTGAATCTTCTTTATCATGCTAGGATTAGCAGGAAAAAGCAAAAAATTTCAGAATTGCACCTTGCAATGTGGAGATATTACTGTTTGTGCATTTACAATATTCATTGATTTTTGCCATTGAAAAACGTCCAGAAATGTTTGAAGCTACTGACTGAATGAAAGGAGCTGGAATCTCACTCTCTTTGAATCTTCTTTATCATGCTAGGATTAGCAGGAAAAAGCAAAAAATTTCAGAATTGCACCTTGCAATGTGGAGATATTACTGTTTGTGCATTTACAATATTCATTGATTTTTGCCATTGAAAAACGTCCAGAAATGTTTGAAGCTACTGACTGAATGAAAGGAGCTGGCATCTCACTCTCTTTGAATCTTCTTTATAATGCTAGGATTAGCAGGAAAAAGCAAAAAATTTCAGAATTGCACCTTGCAATGTGGAGATATTACTGTTTGTGCATTTACAATATTCATTGATTTTTGCCATTGAAAAACATGTTTTTCATATACCAGAAATGTTTGAAGCTACTGACTGAATGAAAGGAGCTGGCATCTCACTCTCTTTGAATCTTCTTTATCATTCTAGGATTAGCAGGAAAAAGCAAAAAATTTCAGAATTGCACCTTGCAATGTGGAGATATTACTGTTTGTGCATTTACAATATTCATTGATTTTTGCCATTGAAAAACATGTTTTTCATATACCAGAAATGTTTGAAGCTACTGACTGAATGAAAGGAGCTGGCATCTCACTCTCTTTGAATCTTCTTTATCCTGCTAGGATTAGCAGGAAACAGCAAAAAATTTCAGAATTGCACCTTGCAATGTGGAGATATTACTGTTTGTGCATTTACAATATTCATTGATTTTTGCCATTGAAAAACGTCCAGAAATGTTTGAAGCTACTGACTGAATGAAAGGAGCTGACATCTCACTCTCTTTGAATCTTCTTTATCATGCTAGGATTAGCAGGAAAAAGCAAAAAATTTCAGAATTGCACCTTGCAATGTGGAGATATTACTGTTTGTGCATTTACAATATTCATTGATTTTTGCCATTGAAAAACATCGTTATTCATATACCAGAAATGTTTGAAGCTACTGACTGAATGAAAGGAGCTGGCATCTCACTCTCTTTGAATCTTCTTTATCATGCTAGGATTAACAGGAAAAAGCAAAAAATTTCAGAATTGCACCTTGCAATGTGGAGATATTACTGTTTGTGCATTTACAATATTCATTGATTTTTGCCATTGAAAAACATGTTTTTCATATACCAGAAATGTTTGAAGCTACTGACTGAATGAAAGGAGCTGGCATCTCACTCTCTTTGAATCTTCTTTATCCTGCTAGGATTAGCAGGAAACAGCAAAAAATTTCACAATTGCACCTTGCAATGTGGAGATATTACTGTTTGTGCATTTACAATATTCATTGATTTTTGCCATTGAAAAACGTCCAGAAATGTTTGAAGCTACTGACTGAATGAAAGGAGCTGACATCTCACTCTCTTTGAATCTTCTTTATCATGCTAGGATTAGCAGGAAAAAGCAAAAAATTTCAGAATTGCACCTTGCAATGTGGAGATATTACTGTTTGTGCATTTACAATATTCATTGATTTTTGCCATTGAAAAACGTCCAGAAATGTTTGAAGCTACTGACTGAATGAAAGGAGCTGGCATCTCACTCTCTTTGAATCTTCTTTATCATGCTAGGATTAGCAGGAAAAAGCAAAAAATTTCAGAATTGCACCTTGCAATGTGGAGATATTACTGTTTGTGCATTTACAATATTCATTGATTTTTGCCATTGAAAAACATGTTTTTCATATACCAGAAATGTTTGAAGCTACTGACTGAATGAAAGGAGCTGGCATCTCACTCTCTTTGAATCTTCTTTATCATTCTAGGATTAGCAGGAAAAAGCAAAAAATTTCAGAATTGCACCTTGCAATGTGGAGATATTACTGTTTGTGCATTTACAATATTCATTGATTTTTGCCATTGAAAAACATGTTTTTCATATACCAGAAATGTTTGAAGCTACTGACTGAATGAAAGGAGCTGGCATCTCACTCTCTTTGAATCTTCTTTATCCTGCTAGGATTAGCAGGAAACAGCAAAAAATTTCAGAATTGCACCTTGCAATGTGGAGATATTACTGTTTGTGCATTTACAATATTCATTGATTTTTGCCATTGAAAAACGTCCAGAAATGTTTGAAGCTACTGACTGAATGAAAGGAGCTGACATCTCACTCTCTTTGAATCTTCTTTATCATGCTAGGATTAGCAGGAAAAAGCAAAAAATTTCAGAATTGCACCTTGCAATGTGGAGATATTACTGTTTGTGCATTTACAATATTCATTGATTTTTGCCATTGAAAAACGTCCAGAAATGTTTGAAGCTACTGACTGAATGAAAGGAGCTGGCATCTCACTCTCTTTGAATCTTCTTTATCATGCTAGGATTAGCAGGAAAAAGCAAAAAATTTCAGAATTGCACCTTGCAATGTGGAGATATTACTGTTTGTGCATTTACAATATTCATTGATTTTTGCCATTGAAAAACATCGTTATTCATATACCAGAAATGTTTGAAGCTACTGACTGAATGAAAGGAGCTGGCATCTCACTCTCTTTGAATCTTCTTTATCCTGCTAGGATTAGCAGGAAACAGCAAAAAATTTCACAATTGCACCTTGCAATGTGGAGATATTACTGTTTGTGCATTTACAATATTCATTGATTTTTGCCATTGAAAAACGTCCAGAAATGTTTGAAGCTACTGACTGAATGAAAGGAGCTGACATCTCACTCTCTTTGAATCTTCTTTATCATGCTAGGATTAGCAGGAAAAAGCAAAAAATTTCAGAATTGCACCTTGCAATGTGGAGATATTACTGTTTGTGCATTTACAATATTCATTGATTTTTGCCATTGAAAAACATCCAGAAATGTTTGAAGCTACTGACTGAATGAAAGGAGCTGGCATCTCACTCTCTTTGAATCTTCTTTATCATGCTAGGATTAGCAGGAAAAAGCAAAAAATTTCAGAATTGCACCTTGCAATGTGGAGATATTACTGTTTGTGCATTTACAATATTCATTGATTTTTGCCATTGAAAAACATGTTTTTCATATACCAGAAATGTTTGAAGCTACTGACTGAATGAAAGGAGCTGGCATCTCACTCTCTTTGAATCTTCTTTATCATTCTAGGATTAGCAGGAAAAAGCAAAAAATTTCAGAATTGCACCTTGCAATGTGGAGATATTACTGTTTGTGCATTTACAATATTCATTGATTTTTGCCATTGAAAAACATGTTTTTCATATACCAGAAATGTTTGAAGCTACTGACTGAATGAAAGGAGCTGGCATCTCACTCTCTTTGAATCTTCTTTATCCTGCTAGGATTAGCAGGAAACAGCAAAAAATTTCAGAATTGCACCTTGCAATGTGGAGATATTACTGTTTGTGCATTTACAATATTCATTGATTTTTGCCATTGAAAAACGTCCAGAAATGTTTGAAGCTACTGACTGAATGAAAGGAGCTGACATCTCACTCTCTTTGAATCTTCTTTATCATGCTAGGATTAGCAGGAAAAAGCAAAAAATTTCAGAATTGCACCTTGCAATGTGGAGATATTACTGTTTGTGCATTTACAATATTCATTGATTTTTGCCATTGAAAAACGTCCAGAAATGTTTGAAGCTACTGACTGAATGAAAGGAGCTGGCATCTCACTCTCTTTGAATCTTCTTTATCATGCTAGGATTAGCAGGAAAAAGCAAAAAATTTCAGAATTGCACCTTGCAATGTGGAGATATTACTGTTTGTGCATTTACAATATTCATTGATTTTTGCCATTGAAAAACATCGTTATTCATATACCAGAAATGTTTGAAGCTACTGACTGAATGAAAGGAGCTGGCATCTCACTCTCTTTGAATCTTCTTTATCATGCTAGGATTAACAGGAAAAAGCAAAAAATTTCAGAATTGCACCTTGCAATGTGGAGATATTACTGTTTGTGCATTTACAATATTCATTGATTTTTGCCATTGAAAAACGTCCAGAAATGTTTGAAGCTACTGACTGAATGAAAGGAGCTGGCATCTCACTCTCTTTGAATCTTCTTTATCATGCTAGGATTAGCAGGAAAAAGCAAAAAATTTCAGAATTGCACCTTGCAATGTGGAGATATTACTGTTTGTGCATTTACAATATTCATTGATTTTTGCCATTGAAAAACGTCCAGAAATGTTTGAAGCTACTGACAATGAAAGGAGCTGGCATCTCACTCTCTTTGAATCTTCTTTATAATGCTAGGATTAACAGGAAAAAGCAAAAAATTTCAGAATTGCACCTTGCAATGTGGAGATATTACTGTTTGTGCATTTACAATATTTATTGATTTTTGCCATTGAAAAACGTCCAGAAATGTTTGAAGCTACTGACTGAATGAAAGGAGCTGGCATCTCACTCTCTTTGAATCTTCTTTATCATGCTAGGATTAGCAGGAAAAAGCAAAAAATTTCAGAATTGCACCTTGCAATGTGGAGATATTACTGTTTGTGCATTTACAATATTCATTGATTTTTGCCATTGAAAAACCATGTTATTCATATACCAGAAATGTTTGAAGCTACTGACTGAATGAAAGGAGCTGGCACCTCACTCTCTTTGAATCTTCTTTATCATGCTAGGATTAACAGGAAAAAGCAAAAAATTTCAGAATTGCACCTTGCAATGTGGAGATATTACTGTTTGTGCATTTACAATATTCATTGATTTTTGCCATTGAAAAACGTCCAGAAATGTTTGAAGCTACTGACTGAATGAAAGGAGCTGGCATCTCACTCTCTTTGAATCTTCTTTATCATGCTAGGATTAGCAGGAAAAAGCAAAAAATTTCAGAATTGCACCTTGCAATGTGGAGATATTACTGTTTGTGCATTTACAATATTCATTGATTTTTTGCCATTGAAAAACATGTTTTTCATATACCAGAAATGTTTGAAGCTACTGACTGAATGAAAGGAGCTGGCATCTCACTCTCTTTGAATCTTCTTTATCCTGCTAGGATTAGCAGGAAAAAGCAAAAAATTTCAGAATTGCACCTTGCAATGTGGAGATATTACTGTTTGTGCATTTACAATATTCATTGATTTTTGCCATTGAAAAACGTCCAGAAATGTTTGAAGCTACTGACTGAATGAAAGGAGCTGGCATCTCACTCTCTTTGAATCTTCTTTATCATGCTAGGATTAGCAGGAAAAAGCAAAAAATTTCAGAATTGCACCTTGCAATGTGGAGATATTACTGTTTGTGCATTTACAATATTCATTGATTTTTGCCATTGAAAAACATGTTTTTCATATACCAGAAATGTTTGAAGCTACTGACTGAATGAAAGGAGATGGCATCTCACTCTCTTTGAATCTTCTTTATCATGCTAGGATTAACAGGAAAAAGCAAAAAATTTCAGAATTGCACCTTGCAATGTGGAGATATTACTGTTTGTGCATTTACAATATTCATTGATTTTTGCCATTGAAAAACGTCCAGAAATGTTTGAAGCTACTGACTGAATGAAAGGAGCTGGCATCTCACTCTCTTTGAATCTTCTTTATCATGCTAGGATTAGCAGGAAAAAGCAAAAAATTTCAGAATTGCACCTTGCAATGTGGAGATATTACTGTTTGTGCATTTACAATATTCATTGATTTTTGCCATTGAAAAACATGTTTTTCATATACCAGAAATGTTTGAAGCTACTGACTGAATGAAAGGAGCTGGCATCTCACTCTCTTTGAATCTTCTTTATCCTGCTAGGATTAGCAGGAAAAAGCAAAAAATTTCAGAATTGCACCTTGCAATGTGGAGATATTACTGTTTGTGCATTTACAATATTCATTGATTTTTGCCATTGAAAAACGTCCAGAAATGTTTGAAGCTACTGACTGAATGAAAGGAGCTGGCATCTCACTCTCTTTGAATCTTCTTTATCATGCTAGGATTAGCAGGAAAAAGCAAAAAAATTCAGAATTGCACCTTGCAATGTGGAGATATTACTGTTTGTGCATTTACAATATTCATTGATTTTTGCCATTGAAAAACATCATGTTATTCATATACCAGAAATGTTTGAAGCTACTGACTGAATGAAAGGAGCTGGCATCTCACTCTCTTTGAATCTTCTTTATCATGCTAGGATTAACAGGAAAAAGCAAAAAATTTCAGAATTGCACCTTGCAATGTGGAGATATTACTGTTTGTGCATTTACAATATTCATTGATTTTTGCCATTGAAAAACATGTTTTTCATATACCAGAAATGTTTGAAGCTACTGACTGAATGAAAGGAGCTGGCATCTCACTCTCTTTGAATCTTCTTTATCATGCTAGGATTAGCAGGAAAAAGCAAAAAATTTCAGAATTGCACCTTGCAATGTGGAGATATTACTGTTTGTGCATTTACAATATTCATTGATTTTTGCCATTGATAAACATCATGTTATTCATATACCAGAAATGTTTGAAGCTACTGACTGAATGAAAGGAGCTGGCATCTCACTCTCTTTGAATCTTCTTTATCATGCTAGGATTAACAGGAAAAAGCAAAAAATTTCAGAATTGCACCTTGCAATGTGGAGATATTACTGTTTGTGCATTTACAATATTCATTGATTTTTGCCATTGAAAAACATGTTTTTCATATACCAGAAATGTTTGAAGCTACTGACTGAATGAAAGGAGCTGGCATCTCACTCTCTTTGAATCTTCTTTATCATGCTAGGATTAGCAGGAAAAAGCAAAAAA
This sequence comes from Phyllobates terribilis, assembly GCF_046119375.1. NCBI lineage: Eukaryota > Metazoa > Chordata > Amphibia > Anura > Dendrobatidae > Phyllobates > Phyllobates terribilis. Next base: position 100,603 of record NW_027363996.1, on the reverse strand, counting down.
TTTCAGAATTGCACCTTGCAATGTGGAGATATTACTGTTTGTGCATTTACAATATTCATTGATTTTTGCCATTGAAAAACGTTTTTCATATACCAGAAATGTTTGAAGCTACTGACTGAATGAAAGGAGCTGGCATCTCACTCTCTTTGAATCTTCTTTATCATGCTAGGATTAGCAGGAAAAAGCAAAAAATTTCAGAATTGCACCTTGCAATGTGGAGATATTACTGTTTGTGCATTTACAATATTCATTGATTTTTGCCATTGAAAAACATGTTTTTCATATACCAGAAATGTTTGAAGCTACTGACTGAATGAAAGGAGCTGGCATCTCACTCTCTTTGAATCTTCTTTATCATGCTAGGATTAGCAGGAAAAAGCAAAAAATTTCAGAATTGCACCTTGCAATGTGGAGATATTACTGTTTGTGCATTTACAATATTCATTGATTTTTGCCATTGAAAAACATGTTTTTCATATACCAGAAATGTTTGAAGCTACTGACTGAATGAAAGGAGCTGGCATCTCACTCTCTTTGAATCTTCTTTATCCTGCTAGGATTAGCAGGAAACAGCAAAAAATTTCAGAATTGCACCTTGCAATGTGGAGATATTACTGTTTGTGCATTTACAATATTCATTGATTTTTGCCATTGAAAAACATCATGTTATTCATATACCAGAAATGTTTGAAGCTACTGACTGAATGAAAGGAGCTGGCATCTCACTCTCTTTGAATCTTCTTTATCATGCTAGGATTAACAGGAAAAAGCAAAAAATTTCAGAATTGCACCTTGCAATGTGGAGATATTACTGTTTGTGCATTTACAATATTCATTGATTTTTGCCATTGAAAAACGTCCAGAAATGTTTGAAGCTACTGACTGAATGAAAGGAGCTGGCATCTCACTCTCTTTGAATCTTCTTTATCATGCTAGGATTAGCAGGAAAAAGCAAAAAATTTCAGAATTGCACCTTGCAATGTGGAGATATTACTGTTTGTGCATTTACAATATTCATTGATTTTTGCCATTGAAAAACGTCCAGAAATGTTTGAAGCTACTGACTGAATGAAAGGAGCTGGCATCTCACTCTCTTTGAATCTTCTTTATCATGCTAGGATTAGCAGGAAAAAGCAAAAAATTTCAGAATTGCACCTTGCAATGTGGAGATATTACTGTTTGTGCATTTACAATATTCATTGATTTTTGCCATTGAAAAACATGTTTTTCATATACCAGAAATGTTTGAAGCTACTGACTGAATGAAAGGAGCTGGCATCTCACTCTCTTTGAATCTTCTTTATCATGCTAGGATTAACAGGAAAAAGCAAAAAATTTCAGAATTGCACCTTGCAATGTGGAGATATTACTGTTTGTGCATTTACAATATTCATTGATTTTTGCCATTGAAAAACGTCCAGAAATGTTTGAAGCTACTGACTGAATGAAAGGAGCTGGCATCTCACTCTCTTTGAATCTTCTTTATCATGCTAGGATTAGCAGGAAAAAGCAAAAAATTTCAGAATTGCACCTTGCAATGTGGAGATATTACTGTTTGTGCATTTACAATATTCATTGATTTTTGCCATTGAAAAACGTCCAGAAATGTTTGAAGCTACTGACTGAATGAAAGGAGCTGGCATCTCACTCTCTTTGAATCTTCTTTATCATGCTAGGATTAGCAGGAAAAAGCAAAAAATTTCAGAATTGCACCTTGCAATGTGGAGATATTACTGTTTGTGCATTTACAATATTCATTGATTTTTGCCATTGAAAAACATGTTTTTCATATACCAGAAATGTTTGAAGCTACTGACTGAATGAAAGGAGCTGGCATCTCACTCTCTTTGAATCTTCTTTATCCTGCTAGGATTAGCAGGAAACAGCAAAAAATTTCAGAATTGCACCTTGCAATGTGGAGATATTACTGTTTGTGCATTTACAATATTCATTGATTTTTGCCATTGAAAAACGTCCAGAAATGTTTGAAGCTACTGACTGAATGAAAGGAGCTGACATCTCACTCTCTTTGAATCTTCTTTATCATGCTAGGATTAGCAGGAAAAAGCAAAAAATTTCAGAATTGCACCTTGCAATGTGGAGATATTACTGTTTGTGCATTTACAATATTCATTGATTTTTGCCATTGAAAAACGTCCAGAAATGTTTGAAGCTACTGACTGAATGAAAGGAGCTGGCATCTCACTCTCTTTGAATCTTCTTTATCATGCTAGGATTAGCAGGAAAAAGCAAAAAATTTCAGAATTGCACCTTGCAATGTGGAGATATTACTGTTTGTGCATTTACAATATTCATTGATTTTTGCCATTGAAAAACATCGTTATTCATATACCAGAAATGTTTGAAGCTACTGACTGAATGAAAGGAGCTGGCATCTCACTCTCTTTGAATCTTCTTTATCATGCTAGGATTAACAGGAAAAAGCAAAAAATTTCAGAATTGCACCTTGCAATGTGGAGATATTACTGTTTGTGCATTTACAATATTCATTGATTTTTGCCATTGAAAAACGTCCAGAAATGTTTGAAGCTACTGACAATGAAAGGAGCTGGCATCTCACTCTCTTTGAATCTTCTTTATCATGCTAGGATTAGCAGGAAAAAGCAAAAAATTTCAGAATTGCACCTTGCAATGTGGAGATATTACTGTTTGTGCATTTACAATATTCATTGATTTTTGCCATTGAAAAACGTCCAGAAATGTTTGAAGCTACTGACTGAATGAAAGGAGCTGGCATCTCACTCTCTTTGAATCTTCTTTATAATGCTAGGATTAACAGGAAAAAGCAAAAAATTTCAGAATTGCACCTTGCAATGTGGAGATATTACTGTTTGTGCATTTACAATATTCATTGATTTTTGCCATTGAAAAACGTCCAGAAATGTTTGAAGCTACTGACTGAATGAAAGGAGCTGGCATCTCACTCTCTTTGAATCTTCTTTATCATGCTAGGATTAGCAGGAAAAAGCAAAAAATTTCAGAATTGCACCTTGCAATGTGGAGATATTACTGTTTGTGCATTTACAATATTCATTGATTTTTGCCATTGAAAAACGTCCAGAAATGTTTGAAGCTACTGACTGAATGAAAGGAGCTGACATCTCACTCTCTTTGAATCTTCTTTATCATGCTAGGATTAGCAGGAAAAAGCAAAAAATTTCAGAATTGCACCTTGCAATGTGGAGATATTACTGTTTGTGCATTTACAATATTCATTGATTTTTGCCATTGAAAAACGTCCAGAAATGTTTGAAGCTACTGACTGAATGAAAGGAGCTGGCATCTCACTCTCTTTGAATCTTCTTTATCATGCTAGGATTAGCAGGAAAAAGCAAAAAATTTCAGAATTGCACCTTGCAATGTGGAGATATTACTGTTTGTGCATTTACAATATTCATTGATTTTTGCCATTGAAAAACATCGTTATTCATATACCAGAAATGTTTGAAGCTACTGACTGAATGAAAGGAGCTGGCATCTCACTCTCTTTGAATCTTCTTTATCATGCTAGGATTAACAGGAAAAAGCAAAAAATTTCAGAATTGCACCTTGCAATGTGGAGATATTACTGTTTGTGCATTTACAATATTCATTGATTTTTGCCATTGAAAAACGTCCAGAAATGTTTGAAGCTACTGACAATGAAAGGAGCTGGCATCTCACTCTCTTTGAATCTTCTTTATCATGCTAGGATTAGCAGGAAAAAGCAAAAAATTTCAGAATTGCACCTTGCAATGTGGAGATATTACTGTTTGTGCATTTACAATATTCATTGATTTTTGCCATTGAAAAACGTCCAGAAATGTTTGAAGCTACTGACTGAATGAAAGGAGCTGGCATCTCACTCTCTTTGAATCTTCTTTATAATGCTAGGATTAACAGGAAAAAGCAAAAAATTTCAGAATTGCACCTTGCAATGTGGAGATATTACTGTTTGTGCATTTACAATATTCATTGATTTTTGCCATTGAAAAACGTCCAGAAATGTTTGAAGCTACTGACTGAATGAAAGGAGCTGGCATCTCACTCTCTTTGAATCTTCTTTATCATGCTAGGATTAGCAGGAAAAAGCAAAAAATTTCAGAATTGCACCTTGCAATGTGGAGATATTACTGTTTGTGCATTTACAATATTCATTGATTTTTGCCATTGAAAAACATGTTTTTCATATACCAGAAATGTTTGAAGCTACTGACTGAATGAAAGGAGCTGGCATCTCACTCTCTTTGAATCTTCTTTATCCTGCTAGGATTAGCAGGAAACAGCAAAAAATTTCAGAATTGCACCTTGCAATGTGGAGATATTACTGTTTGTGCATTTACAATATTCATTGATTTTTGCCATTGAAAAACGTCCAGAAATGTTTGAAGCTACTGACTGAATGAAAGGAGCTGACATCTCACTCTCTTTGAATCTTCTTTATCATGCTAGGATTAGCAGGAAAAAGCAAAAAATTTCAGAATTGCACCTTGCAATGTGGAGATATTACTGTTTGTGCATTTACAATATTCATTGATTTTTGCCATTGAAAAACGTCCAGAAATGTTTGAAGCTACTGACTGAATGAAAGGAGCTGGCATCTCACTCTCTTTGAATCTTCTTTATCATGCTAGGATTAGCAGGAAAAAGCAAAAAATTTCAGAATTGCACCTTGCAATGTGGAGATATTACTGTTTGTGCATTTACAATATTCATTGATTTTTGCCATTGAAAAACATCGTTATTCATATACCAGAAATGTTTGAAGCTACTGACTGAATGAAAGGAGCTGGCATCTCACTCTCTTTGAATCTTCTTTATCATGCTAGGATTAACAGGAAAAAGCAAAAAATTTCAGAATTGCACCTTGCAATGTGGAGATATTACTGTTTGTGCATTTACAATATTCATTGATTTTTGCCATTGAAAAACGTCCAAAAATGTTTGAAGCTACTGACAATGAAAGGAGCTGGCATCTCACTCTCTTTGATTCTTCTTTATCATGCTAGGATTAGCAGGAAAAAGCAAAAAATTTCAGAATTGCACCTTGCAATGTGGAGATATTACTGTTTGTGCATTTACAATATTCATTGATTTTTGCCATTGAAAAACGTCCAGAAATGTTTGAAGCTACTGACTGAATGAAAGGAGCTGGCATCTCACTCTCTTTGAATCTTCTTTATAATGCTAGGATTAACAGGAAAAAGCAAAAAATTTCAGAATTGCACCTTGCAATGTGGAGATATTACTGTTTGTGCATTTACAATATTCATTGATTTTTGCCATTGAAAAACGTCCAGAAATGTTTGAAGCTACTGACTGAATGAAAGGAGCTGGCATCTCACTCTCTTTGAATATTCTTTATCATGCTAGGATTAGCAGGAAAAAGCAAAAAATTTCAGAATTGCACCTTGCAATGTGGAGATATTACTGTTTGTGCATTTACAATATTCATTGATTTTTGCCATTGAAAAACGTCCAGAAATGTTTGAAGCTACTGACTGAATGAAAGGAGCTGACATCTCACTCTCTTTGAATCTTCTTTATCATGCTAGGATTAGCAGGAAAAAGCAAAAAATTTCAGAATTGCACCTTGCAATGTGGAGATATTACTGTTTGTGCATTTACAATATTCATTGATTTTTGCCATTGAAAAACGTCCAGAAATGTTTGAAGCTACTGACTGAATGAAAGGAGCTGGCATCTCACTCTCTTTGAATCTTCTTTATCATGCTAGGATTAGCAGGAAAAAGCAAAAAATTTCAGAATTGCACCTTGCAATGTGGAGATATTACTGTTTGTGCATTTACAATATTCATTGATTTTTGCCATTGAAAAACATCGTTATTCATATACCAGAAATGTTTGAAGCTACTGACTGAATGAAAGGAGCTGGCATCTCACTCTCTTTGAATCTTCTTTATCATGCTAGGATTAACAGGAAAAAGCAAAAAATTTCAGAATTGCACCTTGCAATGTGGAGATATTACTGTTTGTGCATTTACAATATTCATTGATTTTTGCCATTGAAAAACGTCCAGAAATGTTTGAAGCTACTGACAATGAAAGGAGCTGGCATCTCACTCTCTTTGAATCTTCTTTATCATGCTAGGATTAGCAGGAAAAAGCAAAAAATTTCAGAATTGCACCTTGCAATGTGGAGATATTACTGTTTGTGCATTTACAATATTCATTGATTTTTGCCATTGAAAAACGTCCAGAAATGTTTGAAGCTACTGACTGAATGAAAGGAGCTGGCATCTCACTCTCTTTGAATCTTCTTTATAATGCTAGGATTAACAGGAAAAAGCAAAAAATTTCAGAATTGCACCTTGCAATGTGGAGATATTACTGTTTGTGCATTTACAATATTCATTGATTTTTGCCATTGAAAAACGTCCAGAAATGTTTGAAGCTACTGACTGAATGAAAGGAGCTGGCATCTCACTCTCTTTGAATCTTCTTTATCATGCTAGGATTAGCAGGAAAAAGCAAAAAATTTCAGAATTGCACCTTGCAATGTGGAGATATTACTGTTTGTGCATTTACAATATTCATTGATTTTTGCCATTGAAAAACGTTTTTCATATACCAGAAATGTTTGAAGCTACTGACTGAATGAAAGGAGCTGGCATCTCACTCTCTTTGAATCTTCTTTATCATGCTAGGATTAGCAGGAAAAAGCAAAAAATTTCAGAATTGCACCTTGCAATGTGGAGATATTACTGTTTGTGCATTTACAATATTCATTGATTTTTGCCATTGAAAAACATGTTTTTCATATACCAGAAATGTTTGAAGCTACTGACTGAATGAAAGGAGCTGGCATCTCACTCTCTTTGAATCTTCTTTATCATGCTAGGATTAGCAGGAAAAAGCAAAAAATTTCAGAATTGCACCTTGCAATGTGGAGATATTACTGTTTGTGCATTTACAATATTCATTGATTTTTGCCATTGAAAAACATGTTTTTCATATACCAGAAATGTTTGAAGCTACTGACTGAATGAAAGGAGCTGGCATCTCACTCTCTTTGAATCTTCTTTATCCTGCTAGGATTAGCAGGAAACAGCAAAAAATTTCAGAATTGCACCTTGCAATGTGGAGATATTACTGTTTGTGCATTTACAATATTCATTGATTTTTGCCATTGAAAAACATCATGTTATTCATATACCAGAAATGTTTGAAGCTACTGACTGAATGAAAGGAGCTGGCATCTCACTCTCTTTGAATCTTCTTTATCATGCTAGGATTAACAGGAAAAAGCAAAAAATTTCAGAATTGCACCTTGCAATGTGGAGATATTACTGTTTGTGCATTTACAATATTCATTGATTTTTGCCATTGAAAAACGTCCAGAAATGTTTGAAGCTACTGACTGAATGAAAGGAGCTGGCATCTCACTCTCTTTGAATCTTCTTTATCATGCTAGGATTAGCAGGAAAAAGCAAAAAATTTCAGAATTGCACCTTGCAATGTGGAGATATTACTGTTTGTGCATTTACAATATTCATTGATTTTTGCCATTGAAAAACGTCCAGAAATGTTTGAAGCTACTGACTGAATGAAAGGAGCTGGCATCTCACTCTCTTTGAATCTTCTTTATCATGCTAGGATTAGCAGGAAAAAGCAAAAAATTTCAGAATTGCACCTTGCAATGTGGAGATATTACTGTTTGTGCATTTACAATATTCATTGATTTTTGCCATTGAAAAACATGTTTTTCATATACCAGGAATGTTTGAAGCTACTGACTGAATGAAAGGAGCTGGCATCTCACTCTCTTTGAATCTTCTTTATCATGCTAGGATTAGCAGGAAAAAGCAAAAAATTTCAGAATTGCACCTTGCAATGTGGAGATATTACTGTTTGTGCATTTACAATATTCATTGATTTTTGCCATTGAAAAACATGTTTTTCATATACCAGAAATGTTTGAAGCTACTGACTGAATGAAAGGAGCTGGCATCTCACTCTCTTTGAATCTTCTTTATCCTGCTAGGATTAGCAGGAAACAGCAAAAAATTTCAGAATTGCACCTTGCAATGTGGAGATATTACTGTTTGTGCATTTACAATATTCATTAATTTTTGCCATTGAAAAACGTCCAGAAATGTTTGAAGCTACTGACTGAATGAAAGGAGCTGACATCTCACTCTCTTTGAATCTTCTTTATCATGCTAGGATTAGCAGGAAAAAGCAAAAAATTTCAGAATTGCACCTTGCAATGTGGAGATATTACTGTTTGTGCATTTACAATATTCATTGATTTTTGCCATTGAAAAACGTCCAGAAATGTTTGAAGCTACTGACTGAATGAAAGGAGCTGGCATCTCACTCTCTTTGAATCTTCTTTATCATGCTAGGATTAGCAGGAAAAAGCAAAAAATTTCAGAATTGCACCTTGCAATGTGGAGATATTACTGTTTGTGCATTTACAATATTCATTGATTTTTGCCATTGAAAAACATCGTTATTCATATACCAGAAATGTTTGAAGCTACTGACTGAATGAAAGGAGCTGGCATCTCACTCTCTTTGAATCTTCTTTATCATGCTAGGATTAACAGGAAAAAGCAAAAAATTTCAGAATTGCACCTTGCAATGTGGAGATATTACTGTTTGTGCATTTACAATATTCATTGATTTTTGCCATTGAAAAACGTCCAGAAATGTTTGAAGCTACTGACAATGAAAGGAGCTGGCATCTCACTCTCTTTGAATCTTCTTTATCATGCTAGGATTAGCAGGAAAAAGCAAAAAATTTCAGAATTGCACCTTGCAATGTGGAGATATTACTGTTTGTGCATTTACAATATTCATTGATTTTTGCCATTGAAAAACGTCCAGAAATGTTTGAAGCTACTGACTGAATGAAAGGAGCTGGCATCTCACTCTCTTTGAATCTTCTTTATAATGCTAGGATTAACAGGAAAAAGCAAAAAATTTCAGAATTGCACCTTGCAATGTGGAGATATTACTGTTTGTGCATTTACAATATTCATTGATTTTTGCCATTGAAAAACGTCCAGAAATGTTTGAAGCTACTGACTGAATGAAAGGAGCTGGCATCTCACTCTCTTTGAATCTTCTTTATAATGCTAGGATTAACAGGAAAAAGCAAAAAATTTCAGAATTGCACCTTGCAATGTGGAGATATTACTGTTTGTGCATTTACAATATTCATTGATTTTTGCCATTGAAAAACGTCCAGAAATGTTTGAAGCTACTGACTGAATGAAAGGAGCTGGCATCTCACTCTCTTTGAATCTTCTTTATCATGCTAGGATTAGCAGGAAAAAGCAAAAAATTTCAGAATTGCACCTTGCAATGTGGAGATATTACTGTTTGTGCATTTACAATATTCATTGATTTTTGCCATTGAAAAACCATGTTATTCATATACCAGAAATGTTTGAAGCTACTGACTGAATGAAAGGAGCTGGCACCTCACTCTCTTTGAATCTTCTTTATCATGCTAGGATTAACAGGAAAAAGCAAAAAATTTCAGAATTGCACCTTGCAATGTGGAGATATTACTGTTTGTGCATTTACAATATTCATTGATTTTTGCCATTGAAAAACGTCCAGAAATGTTTGAAGCTACTGACTGAATGAAAGGAGCTGGCATCTCACTCTCTTTGAATCTTCTTTATCATGCTAGGATTAGCAGGAAAAAGCAAAAAATTTCAGAATTGCACCTTGCAATGTGGAGATATTACTGTTTGTGCATTTACAATATTCATTGATTTTTTGCCATTGAAAAACATGTTTTTCATATACCAGAAATGTTTGAAGCTACTGACTGAATGAAAGGAGCTGGCATCTCACTCTCTTTGAATCTTCTTTATCCTGCTAGGATTAGCAGGAAAAAGCAAAAAATTTCAGAATTGCACCTTGCAATGTGGAGATATTACTGTTTGTGCATTTACAATATTCATTGATTTTTGCCATTGAAAAACGTCCAGAAATGTTTGAAGCTACTGACTGAATGAAAGGAGCTGGCATCTCACTCTCTTTGAATCTTCTTTATCATGCTAGGATTAGCAGGAAAAAGCAAAAAATTTCAGAATTGCACCTTGCAATGTGGAGATATTACTGTTTGTGCATTTACAATATTCATTGATTTTTGCCATTGAAAAACATGTTTTTCATATACCAGAAATGTTTGAAGCTACTGACTGAATGAAAGGAGCTGGCATCTCACTCTCTTTGAATCTTCTTTATCCTGCTAGGATTAGCAGGAAAAAGCAAAAAATTTCAGAATTGCACCTTGCAATGTGGAGATATTACTGTTTGTGCATTTACAATATTCATTGATTTTTGCCATTGAAAAACGTCCAGAAATGTTTGAAGCTACTGACTGAATGAAAGGAGCTGGCATCTCACTCTCTTTGAATCTTCTTTATCATGCTAGGATTAGCAGGAAAAAGCAAAAAAATTCAGAATTGCACCTTGCAATGTGGAGATATTACTGTTTGTGCATTTACAATATTCATTGATTTTTGCCATTGAAAAACATCATGTTATTCATATACCAGAAATGTTTGAAGCTACTGACTGAATGAAAGGAGCTGGCATCTCACTCACTTTGAATCTTCTTTATCATGCTAGGATTAACAGGAAAAAGCAAAAAATTTCAGAATTGCACCTTGCAATGTGGAGATATTACTGTTTGTGCATTTACAATATTCATTGATTTTTGCCATTGAAAAACATGTTTTTCATATACCAGAAATGTTTGAAGCTACTGACTGAATGAAAGGAGCTGGCATCTCACTCTCTTTGAATCTTCTTTATCATGCTAGGATTAGCAGGAAAAAGCAAAAAATTTCAGAATTGCACCTTGCAATGTGGAGATATTACTGTTTGTGCATTTACAATATTCATTGATTTTTGCCATTGAAAAACATCATGTTATTCATATACCAGAAATGTTTGAAGCTACTGACTGAATGAAAGGAGCTGGCATCTCACTCTCTTTGAATCTTCTTTATCATGCTAGGATTAACAGGAAAAAGCAAAAAATTTCAGAATTGCACCTTGCAATGTGGAGATATTACTGTTTGTGCATTTACAATATTCATTGATTTTTGCCATTGAAAAACGTCCAGAAATGTTTGAAGCTACTGACTGAATGAAAGGAGCTGGCACCTCACTCTCTTTGAATCTTCTTTATCATGCTAGGATTAACAGGAAAAAGCAAAAAATTTCAGAATTGCACCTTGCAATGTGGAGATATTACTGTTTGTGCATTTACAATATTCATTGATTTTTGCCATTGAAAAACGTCCAGAAATGTTTGAAGGTACTGACTGAATGAAAGGAGCTGGCATCTCACTCTCTTTGAATCTTCTTTATCATGCTAGGATTAGCAGGAAAAAGCAAAAAATTTCAGAATTGCACCTTGCAATGTGGAGATATTACTGTTTGTGCATTTACAATATTCATTGATTTTTTGCCATTGAAAAACATGTTTTTCATATACCAGAAATGTTTGAAGCTACTGACTGAATGAAAGGAGCTGGCATCTCACTCTCTTTGAATCTTCTTTATCCTGCTAGGATTAGCAGGAAAAAGCAAAAAATTTCAGAATTGCACCTTGCAATGTGGAGATATTACTGTTTGTGCATTTACAATATTCATTGATTTTTGCCATTGAAAAACGTCCAGAAATGTTTGAAGCTACTGACTGAATGAAAGGAGCTGGCATCTCACTCTCTTTGAATCTTCTTTATCATGCTAGGATTAGCAGGAAAAAGCAAAAAATTTCAGAATTGCACCTTGCAATGTGGAGATATTACTGTTTGTGCATTTACAATATTCATTGATTTTTGCCATTGAAAAACATGTTTTTCATATACCAGAAATGTTTGAAGCTACTGACTGAATGAAAGGAGATGGCATCTCACTCTCTTTGAATCTTCTTTATCATGCTAGGATTAACAGGAAAAAGCAAAAAATTTCAGAATTGCACCTTGCAATGTGGAGATATTACTGTTTGTGCATTTACAATATTCATTGATTTTTGCCATTGAAAAATGTCCAGAAATGTTTGAAGCTACTGACTGAATGAAAGGAGCTGGCATCTCACTCTCTTTGAATCTTCTTTATCATGCTAGGATTAGCAGGAAAAAGCAAAAAATTTCAGAATTGCACCTTGCAATGTGGAGATATTACTGTTTGTGCATTTACAATATTCATTGATTTTTGCCATTGAAAAACATGTTTTTCATATACCAGAAATGTTTGAAGCTACTGACTGAATGAAAGGAGCTGGCATCTCACTCTCTTTGAATCTTCTTTATCCTGCTAGGATTAGCAGGAAAAAGCAAAAAATTTCAGAATTGCACCTTGCAATGTGGAGATATTACTGTTTGTGCATTTACAATATTCATTGATTTTTGCCATTGAAAAACGTCCAGAAATGTTTGAAGCTACTGACTGAATGAAAGGAGCTGGCATCTCACTCTCTTTGAATCGTCTTTATCATGCTAGGATTAGCAGGAAAAAGCAAAAAAATTCAGAATTGCACCTTGCAATGTGGAGATATTACTGTTTGTGCATTTACAATATTCATTGATTTTTGCCATTGAAAAACATCATGTTATTCATATACCAGAAATGTTTGAAGCTACTGACTGAATGAAAGGAGCTGGCATCTCACTCTCTGAATCTTCTTTATCATGCTAGGATTAACAGGAAAAAGCAAAAAATTTCAGAATTGCACCTTGCAATGTGGAGATATTACTGTTTGTGCATTTACAATATTCATTGATTTTTGCCATTGAAAAACATGTTTTTCATATACCAGAAATGTTTGAAGCTACTGACTGAATGAAAGGAGCTGGCATCTCACTCTCTTTGAATCTTCTTTATCATGCTAGGATTAGCAGGAAAAAGCAAAAAATTTCAGAATTGCACCTTGCAATGTGGAGATATTACTGTTTGTGCATTTACAATATTCATTGATTTTTGCCATTGAAAAACATCATGTTATTCATATACCAGAAATGTTTGAAGCTACTGACTGAATGAAAGGAGCTGGCATCTCACTCTCTTTGAATCTTCTTTATCATGCTAGGATTAACAGGAAAAAGCAAAAAATTTCAGAATTGCACCTTGCAATGTGGAGATATTACTGTTTGTGCATTTACAATATTCATTGATTTTTGCCATTGAAAAACATGTTTTTCATATACCAGAAATGTTTGAAGCTACTGACTGAATGAAAGGAGCTGGCATCTCACTCTCTTTGAATCTTATTTATCATGCTAGGATTAGCAGGAAAAAGCAAAAAATTTCAGAATTGCACCTTGCAATGTGGAGATATTACTGTTTGTGCATTTACAATATTCATTGATTTTTGCCATTGAAAAACGTTTTTCATATACCAGAAATGTTTGAAGCTACTGACTGAATGAAAGGAGCTGGCATCTCACTCTCTTTGAATCTTCTTTATCATGCTAGGATTAGCAGGAAAAAGCAAAAAATTTCAGAATTGCACCTTGCAATGTGGAGATATTACTGTTTGTGCATTTACAATATTCATTGATTTTTGCCATTGAAAAACATGTTTTTCATATACCAGAAATGTTTGAAGCTACTGACTGAATGAAAGGAGCTGGCATCTCACTCTCTTTGAATCTTCTTTATCATGCTAGGATTAGCAGGAAAAAGCAAAAAATTTCAGAATTGCACCTTGCAATGTGGAGATATTACTGTTTGTGCATTTACAATATTCATTGATTTTTGCCATTGAAAAACATGTTTTTCATATACCAGAAATGTTTGAAGCTACTGACTGAATGAAAGGAGCTGGCATCTCACTCTCTTTGAATCTTCTTTATCCTGCTAGGATTAGCAGGAAACAGCAAAAAATTTCAGAATTGCACCTTGCAATGTGGAGATATTACTGTTTGTGCATTTACAATATTCATTGATTTTTGCCATTGAAAAACATCATGTTATTCATATACCAGAAATGTTTGAAGCTACTGACTGAATTAAAGGAGCTGGCATCTCACTCTCTTTGAATCTTCTTTATCATGCTAGGATTAACAGGAAAAAGCAAAAAATTTCAGAATTGCACCTTGCAATGTGGAGATATTACTGTTTGTGCATTTACAATATTCATTGATTTTTGCCATTGAAAAACGTCCAGAAATGTTTGAAGCTACTGACTGAATGAAAGGAGCTGGCATCTCACTCTCTTTGAATCTTCTTTATCATGCTAGGATTAGCAGGAAAAAGCAAAAAATTTCAGAATTGCACCTTGCAATGTGGAGATATTACTGTTTGTGCATTTACAATATTCATTGATTTTTGCCATTGAAAAACGTCCAGAAATGTTTGAAGCTACTGACTGAATGAAAGGAGCTGGCATCTCACTCTCTTTGAATCTTCTTTATCATGCTAGGATTAGCAGGAAAAAGCAAAAAATTTCAGAATTGCACCTTGCAATGTGGAGATATTACTGTTTGTGCATTTACAATATTCATTGATTTTTGCCATTGAAAAACATGTTTTTCATATACCAGAAATGTTTGAAGCTACTGACTGAATGAAAGGAGCTGGCATCTCACTCTCTTTGAATCTTCTTTATCATGCTAGGATTAGCAGGAAAAAGCAAAAAATTTCAGAATTGCACCTTGCAATGTGGAGATATTACTGTTTGTGCATTTACAATATTCTTTGATTTTTGCCATTGAAAAACATGTTTTTCATATACCAGAAATGTTTGAAGCTACTGACTGAATGAAAGGAGCTGGCATCTCACTCTCTTTGAATCTTCTTTATCCTGCTAGGATTAGCAGGAAACAGCAAAAAATTTCAGAATTGCACCTTGCAATGTGGAGATATTACTGTTTGTGCATTTACAATATTCATTGATTTTTGCCATTGAAAAACGTCCAGAAATGTTTGAAGCTACTGACTGAATGAAAGGAGCTGACATCTCACTCTCTTTGAATCTTCTTTATCATGCTAGGATTAGCAGGAAAAAGCAAAAAATTTCAGAATTGCACCTTGCAATGTGGAGATATTACTGTTTGTGCATTTACAATATTCATTGATTTTTGCCATTGAAAAACGTCCAGAAATGTTTGAAGCTACTGACTGAATGAAAGGAGCTGGCATCTCACTCTCTTTGAATCTTCTTTATCATGCTAGGATTAGCAGGAAAAAGCAAAAAATTTCAGAATTGCACCTTGCAATGTGGAGATATTACTGTTTGTGCATTTACAATATTCATTGATTTTTGCCATTGAAAAACATCGTTATTCATATACCAGAAATGTTTGAAGCTACTGACTGAATGAAAGGAGCTGGCATCTCACTCTCTTTGAATCTTCTTTATCATGCTAGGATTAACAGGAAAAAGCAAAAAATTTCAGAATTGCACCTTGCAATGTGGAGATATTACTGTTTGTGCATTTACAATATTCATTGATTTTTGCCATTGAAAAACGTCCAGAAATGTTTGAAGCTACTGACAATGAAAGGAGCTGGCATCTCACTCTCTTTGAATCTTCTTTATCATGCTAGGATTAGCAGGAAAAAGCAAAAAATTTCAGAATTGCACCTTGCAATGTGGAGATATTACTGTTTGTGCATTTACAATATTCATTGATTTTTGCCATTGAAAAACGTCCAGAAATGTTTGAAGCTACTGACTGAATGAAAGGAGCTGGCATCTCACTCTCTTTGAATCTTCTTTATAATGCTAGGATTAACAGGAAAAAGCAAAAAATTTCAGAATTGCACCTTGCAATGTGGAGATATTACTGTTTGTGCATTTACAATATTCATTGATTTTTGCCATTGAAAAACGTCCAGAAATGTTTGAAGCTACTGACTGAATGAAAGGAGCTGGCATCTCACTCTCTTTGAATCTTCTTTATCATGCTAGGATTAGCAGGAAAAAGCAAAAAATTTCAGAATTGCACCTTGCAATGTGGAGATATTACTGTTTGTGCATTTACAATATTCATTGATTTTTGCCATTGAAAAACATCGTTATTCATATACCAGAAATGTTTGAAGCTACTGACTGAATGAAAGGAGCTGGCATCTCACTCTCTTTGAATCTTCTTTATCATGCTAAGAGGAGCAGGAAAAAGCAAAAAATTTCAGAATTGCACATTGCAATGCGGAGAAATTACTGTTTGTGCATTTACAATATTCATTGATTTTTGCCATTGAAAAACGTCCAGAAATGTTTGAAGCTACTGACTGAATGAAAGGAGCTGGCATCTCACTCTCTTTGAATCTTCTTTATCATGCTATGAGGAGCAGGAAAAAGCAAAAAATTTCAGAATTGCACCTTGCAATGCGGAGAAATTACTGTTTGTGCATTTACAATATTCATTGATTTTTGCCATTGAAAAACGTCCAGAAATGATTGAAGCTACTGACTGAATGAAAGGAGCTGGCATCTCACTCTCTTTGAATCTTCTTTATCATGCTAGGATTAACAGGAAAAAGCAAAAAATTTCAGAATTGCACCTTGCAATGTGGAGATATTACTGTTTGTGCATTTACAATATTCATTGATTTTTGCCATTGAAAAACGTCCAGAAATGTTTGAAGCTACTGACTGAATGAAATTTGCTGGCATCTCACTCTCTTTGAATCTTCTTTATCATGCTAGGATTAGCGGGAAAAAGCAAAAAATTTCAGAATTGCACCTTGCAATGTGGAGATATTACTGTTTGTGCATTTACAATATTCATTGATTTTTGCCATTGAAAAACGTCCAGAAATGTTTGAAGCTACTGACTGAATGAAAGGAGCTGGCATCTCACTCTCTTTGAATCTTCTTTATCATGCTAGGATTAACAGGAAAAAGCAAAAAATTTCAGAATTGCACCTTGCAATGTGGAGATATTACTGTTTGTGCATTTACAATATTCATTGATTTTTGCCATTGAAAAACGTCCAGAAATGTTTGAAGCTACTGACTGAATGAAAGGAGCTGGCATCTCACTCTCTTTGAATCTTCTTTATCATGCTAGGATTAACAGGAAAAAGCAAAAAATTTCAGAATTGCACCTTGCAATGTGGAGATATTACTGTTTGTGCATTTACAATATTCATTGATTTTTGCCATTGAAAAACGTCCAGAAATGTTTGAAGCTACTGACTGAATGAAAGGAGCTGGCATCTCACTCTCTTTGAATCTTCTTTATCATGCTAGGATTAGCAGGAAAAAGCAAAAAATTTCAGAATTGCACCTTGCAATGTGGAGATATTACTGTTTGTGCATTTACAATATTCATTGATTTTTGCCATTGAAAAACATGTTTTTCATATACCAGAAATGTTTGAAGCTACTGACTGAATGAAAGGAGCTGGCATCTCACTCTCTTTGAATCTTCTTTATCCTGCTAGGATTAGCAGGAAAAAGCAAAAAATTTCAGAATTGCACCTTGCAATGTGGAGATATTACTGTTTGTGCATTTACAATATTCATTGATTTTTGCCATTGAAAAACGTCCAGAAATGTTTGAAGCTACTGACTGAATGAAAGGAGCTGGCATCTCACTCTCTTTGAATCTTCTTTATCATGCTAGGATTAGCAGGAAAAAGCAAAAAATTTCAGAATTGCACCTTGCAATGTGGAGATATTACTGTTTGTGCATTTACAATATTCATTGATTTTTGCCATTGAAAAACATGTTTTTCATATACCAGAAATGTTTGAAGCTACTGACTGAATGAAAGGAGCTGGCATCTCACTCTCTTTGAATCTTCTTTATCCTGCTAGGATTAGCAGGAAAAAGCAAAAAATTTCAGAATTGCACCTTGCAATGTGGAGATATTACTGTTTGTGCATTTACAATATTCATTGATTTTTGCCATTGAAAAACGTCCAGAAATGTTTGAAGCTACTGACTGAATGAAAGGAGCTGGCATCTCACTCTCTTTGAATCTTCTTTATCATGCTAGGATTAGCAGGAAAAAGCAAAAAAATTCAGAATTGCACCTTGCAATGTGGAGATATTACTGTTTGTGCATTTACAATATTCATTGATTTTTGCCATTGAAAAACATCATGTTATTCATATACCAGAAATGTTTGAAGCTACTGACTGAATGAAAGGAGCTGGCATCTCACTCTCTTTGAATCTTCTTTATCATGCTAGGATTAACAGGAAAAAGCAAAAAATTTCAGAATTGCACCTTGCAATGTGGAGATATTACTGTTTGTGCATTTACAATATTCATTGATTTTTGCCATTGAAAAACATCATGTTATTCATATACCAGAAATGTTTGAAGCTACTGACTGAATGAAAGGAGCTGGCATCTCACTCTCTTTGAATCTTCTTTATCATGCTAGGATTAACAGGAAAAAGCAAAAAATTTCAGAATTGCACCTTGCAATGTGGAGATATTACTGTTTGTGCATTTACAATATTCATTGATTTTTGCCATTGAAAAACATGTTTTTCATATACCAGAAATGTTTGAAGCTACTGACTGAATGAAAGGAGCTGGCATCTCACTCTCTTTGAATCTTCTTTATCATGCTAGGATTAGCAGGAAAAAGCAAAAAATTTCAGAATTGCACCTTGCAATGTGGAGATATTACTGTATGTGCATTTACAATATTCATTGATTTTTGCCATTGAAAAACGTTTTTCATATACCAGAAATGTTTGAAGCTACTGACTGAATGAAAGGAGCTGGCATCTCACTCTCTTTGAATCTTCTTTATCATGCTAGGATTAGCAGGAAAAAGCAAAAAATTTCAGAATTGCACCTTGCAATGTGGAGATATTACTGTTTGTGCATTTACAATATTCATTGATTTTTGCCATTGAAAAACATGTTTTTCATATACCAGAAATGTTTGAAGCTACTGACTGAATGAAAGGAGCTGGCATCTCACTCTCTTTGAATCTTCTTTATCATGCTAGGATTAGCAGGAAAAAGCAAAAAATTTCAGAATTGCACCTTGCAATGTGGAGATATTACTGTTTGTGCAATTACAATATTCATTGATTTTTGCCATTGAAAAACATGTTTTTCATATACCAGAAATGTTTGAAGCTACTGACTGAATGAAAGGAGCTGGCATCTCACTCTCTTTGAATCTTCTTTATCCTGCTAGGATTAGCAGGAAACAGCAAAAAATTTCAGAATTGCACCTTGCAATGTGGAGATATTACTGTTTGTGCATTTACAATATTCATTGATTTTTGCCATTGAAAAACGTCCAGAAATGTTTGAAGCTACTGACTGAATGAAAGGAGCTGACATCTCACTCTCTTTGAATCTTCTTTATCATGCTAGGATTAGCAGGAAAAAGCAAAAAATTTCAGAATTGCACCTTGCAATGTGGAGATATTACTGTTTGTGCATTTACAATATTCATTGATTTTTGCCATTGAAAAACGTCCAGAAATGTTTGAAGCTACTGACTGAATGAAAGGAGCTGGCATCTCACTCTCTTTGAATCTTCTTTATCATGCTAGGATTAGCAGGAAAAAGCAAAAAATTTCAGAATTGCACCTTGCAATGTGGAGATATTACTGTTTGTGCATTTACAATATTCATTGATTTTTGCCATTGAAAAACATCATGTTATTCATATACCAGAAATGTTTGAAGCTACTGACTGAATGAAAGGAGCTGGCATCTCACTCTCTTTGAATCTTCTTTATCATGCTAGGATTAACAGGAAAAAGCAAAAAATTTCAGAATTGCACCTTGCAATGTGGAGATATTACTGTTTGTGCATTTACAATATTCATTGATTTTTGCCATTGAAAAACGTCCAGAAATGTTTGAAGCTACTGACTGAATGAAAGGAGCTGGCATCTCACTCTCTTTGAATCTTCTTTATCATGCTAGGATTAGCAGGAAAAAGCAAAAAATTTCAGAATTGCACCTTGCAATGTGGAGATATTACTGTTTGTGCATTTACAATATTCATTGATTTTTGCCATTGAAAAACGTCCAGAAATGTTTGAAGCTACTGACTGAATGAAAGGAGCTGGCATCTCACTCTCTTTGAATCTTCTTTATCATGCTAGGATTAGCAGGAAAAAGCAAAAAATTTCAGAATTGCACCTTGCAATGTGGAGATATTACTGTTTGTGCATTTACAATATTCATTGATTTTTGCCATTGAAAAACGTCCAGAAATGTTTGAAGCTACTGACTGAATGAAAGGAGCTGGCATCTCACTCTCTTTGAATCTTCTTTATCATGCTAGGATTAGCAGGAAAAAGCAAAAAAATTCAGAATTGCACCTTGCAATGTGGAGATATTACTGTTTGTGCATTTACAATATTCATTGATTTTTGCCATTGAAAAACATCATGTTATTCATATACCAGAAATGTTTGAAGCTACTGACTGAATGAAAGGAGCTGGCATCTCACTCTCTTTGAATCTTCTTTATCATGCTAGGATTAACAGGAAAAAGCAAAAAATTTCAGAATTGCACCTTGCAATGTGGAGATATTACTGTTTGTGCATTTACAATATTCATTGATTTTTGCCATTGAAAAACATGTTTTTCATATACCAGAAATGTATGAAGCTACTGACTGAATGAAAGGAGCTGGCATCTCACTCTATTTGAATCTTCTTTATCATGCTAAGAGGAGCAGGAAAAAGCAAAAAATTTCAGAATTGCACCTTGCAATGCGGAGAAATTACTGTTTGTGCATTTACAATATTCATTGATTTTTGCCATTGAAAAACATCATGTTATTCATATACCAGAAATGTTTGAAGCTACTGACTGAATGAAAGGAGCTGGCATCTCACTCTCTTTGAATCTTCTTTATCATGCTAAGAGGAGCAGGAAAAAGCAAAAAATTTCAGAATTGCACATTGCAATGCGGAGAAATTACTGTTTGTGCATTTACAATATTCATTGATTTTTGCCATTGAAAAACGTCCAGAAATGTTTGAAGCTACTGACTGAATGAAAGGAGCTGGCATCTCACTCTCTTTGAATCTTCTTTATCATGCTAGGATTAACAGGAAAAAGCAAAAAATTTCAGAATTGCACCTTGCAATGTGGAGATATTACTGTTTGTGCATTTACAATATTCATTGATTTTTGCCATTGAAAAACATGTTTTTCATATACCAGAAATGTTTGAAGCTACTGACTGAATGAAAGGAGCTGGCATCTCACTCTCTTTGAATCTTCTTTATCATGCTAGGATTAGCAGGAAAAAGCAAAAAATTTCAGAATTGCACCTTGCAATGTGGAGATATTACTGTATGTGCATTTACAATATTCATTGATTTTTGCCATTGAAAAACGTTTTTCATATACCAGAAATGTTTGAAGCTACTGACTGAATGAAAGGAGCTGGCATCTCACTCTCTTTGAATCTTCTTTATCATGCTAGGATTAGCAGGAAAAAGCAAAAAATTTCAGAATTGCACCTTGCAATGTGGAGATATTACTGTTTGTGCATTTACAATATTCATTGATTTTTGCCATTGAAAAACATGTTTTTCATATACCAGAAATGTTTGAAGCTACTGACTGAATGAAAGGAGCTGGCATCTCACTCTCTTTGAATCTTCTTTATCATGCTAGGATTAGCAGGAAAAAGCAAAAAATTTCAGAATTGCACCTTGCAATGTGGAGATATTACTGTTTGTGCAATTACAATATTCATTGATTTTTGCCATTGAAAAACATGTTTTTCATATACCAGAAATGTTTGAAGCTACTGACTGAATGAAAGGAGCTGGCATCTCACTCTCTTTGAATCTTCTTTATCCTGCTAGGATTAGCAGGAAACAGCAAAAAATTTCAGAATTGCACCTTGCAATGTGGAGATATTACTGTTTGTGCATTTACAATATTCATTGATTTTTGCCATTGAAAAACGTCCAGAAATGTTTGAAGCTACTGACTGAATGAAAGGAGCTGACATCTCACTCTCTTTGAATCTTCTTTATCATGCTAGGATTAGCAGGAAAAAGCAAAAAATTTCAGAATTGCACCTTGCAATGTGGAGATATTACTGTTTGTGCATTTACAATATTCATTGATTTTTGCCATTGAAAAACGTCCAGAAATGTTTGAAGCTACTGACTGAATGAAAGGAGCTGGCATCTCACTCTCTTTGAATCTTCTTTATCATGCTAGGATTAGCAGGAAAAAGCAAAAAATTTCAGAATTGCACCTTGCAATGTGGAGATATTACTGTTTGTGCATTTACAATATTCATTGATTTTTGCCATTGAAAAACATCATGTTATTCATATACCAGAAATGTTTGAAGCTACTGACTGAATGAAAGGAGCTGGCATCTCACTCTCTTTGAATCTTCTTTATCATGCTAGGATTAACAGGAAAAAGCAAAAAATTTCAGAATTGCACCTTGCAATGTGGAGATATTACTGTTTGTGCATTTACAATATTCATTGATTTTTGCCATTGAAAAACGTCCAGAAATGTTTGAAGCTACTGACTGAATGAAAGGAGCTGGCATCTCACTCTCTTTGAATCTTCTTTATCATGCTAGGATTAGCAGGAAAAAGCAAAAAATTTCAGAATTGCACCTTGCAATGTGGAGATATTACTGTTTGTGCATTTACAATATTCATTGATTTTTGCCATTGAAAAACGTCCAGAAATGTTTGAAGCTACTGACTGAATGAAAGGAGCTGGCATCTCACTCTCTTTGAATCTTCTTTATCATGCTAGGATTAGCAGGAAAAAGCAAAAAATTTCAGAATTGCACCTTGCAATGTGGAGATATTACTGTTTGTGCATTTACAATATTCATTGATTTTTGCCATTGAAAAACGTCCAGAAATGTTTGAAGCTACTGACTGAATGAAAGGAGCTGGCATCTCACTCTCTTTGAATCTTCTTTATCATGCTAGGATTAGCAGGAAAAAGCAAAAAAATTCAGAATTGCACCTTGCAATGTGGAGATATTACTGTTTGTGCATTTACAATATTCATTGATTTTTGCCATTGAAAAACATCATGTTATTCATATACCAGAAATGTTTGAAGCTACTGACTGAATGAAAGGAGCTGGCATCTCACTCTCTTTGAATCTTCTTTATCATGCTAGGATTAACAGGAAAAAGCAAAAAATTTCAGAATTGCACCTTGCAATGTGGAGATATTACTGTTTGTGCATTTACAATATTCATTGATTTTTGCCATTGAAAAACATGTTTTTCATATACCAGAAATGTATGAAGCTACTGACTGAATGAAAGGAGCTGGCATCTCACTCTATTTGAATCTTCTTTATCATGCTAAGAGGAGCAGGAAAAAGCAAAAAATTTCAGAATTGCACCTTGCAATGCGGAGAAATTACTGTTTGTGCATTTACAATATTCATTGATTTTTGCCATTGAAAAACATCATGTTATTCATATACCAGAAATGTTTGAAGCTACTGACTGAATGAAAGGAGCTGGCATCTCACTCTCTTTGAATCTTCTTTATCATGCTAAGAGGAGCAGGAAAAAGCAAAAAATTTCAGAATTGCACATTGCAATGCGGAGAAATTACTGTTTGTGCATTTACAATATTCATTGATTTTTGCCATTGAAAAACGTCCAGAAATGTTTGAAGCTACTGACTGAATGAAAGGAGCTGGCATCTCACTCTCTTTGAATCTTCTTTATCATGCTATGAGGAGCAGGAAAAAGCAAAAAATTTCAGAATTGCACCTTGCAATGCGGAGAAATTACTGTTTGTGCATTTACAATATTCATTGATTTTTGCCATTGAAAAACGTCCAGAAATGATTGAAGCTACTGACTGAATGAAAGGAGCTGGCATCTCACTCTCTATGAATCTTCTTTATCATGCTAGGATTAACAGGAAAAAGCAAAAAATTTCAGAATTGCACCTTGCAATGTGGAGATATTACTGTTTGTGCATTTACAATATTCATTGATTTTTGCCATTGAAAAACGTCCAGAAATGTTTGAAGCTACTGACTGAATGAAAGGAGCTGGCATCTCACTCTCTTTGAATCTTCTTTATCATGCTAGGATTAGCAGGAAAAAGCAAAAAATTTCAGAATTGCACCTTGCAATGTGGAGATATTACTGTTTGTGCATTTACAATATTCATTGATTTTTGCCATTGAAAAACGTCCAGAAATGTTTGAAGCTACTGACTGAATGAAAGGAGCTGGCATCTCACTCTCTTTGAATCTTCTTTATCATGCTAGGATTAACAGGAAAAAGCAAAAAATTTCAGAATTGCACCTTGCAATGTGGAGATATTACTGTTTGTGCATTTACAATATTCATTGATTTTTGCCATTGAAAAACGTCCAGAAATGTTTGAAGCTACTGACTGAATGAAAGGAGCTGGCATCTCACTCTCTTTGAATCTTCTTTATCATGCTAGGATTAACAGGAAAAAGCAAAAAATTTCAGAATTGCACCTTGCAATGTGGAGATATTACTGTTTGTGCATTTACAATATTCATTGATTTTTGCCATTGAAAAACGTCCAGAAATGTTTGAAGCTACTGACTGAATGAAAGGAGCTGGCATCTCACTCTCTTTGAATCTTCTTTATCATGCTAGGATTAGCAGGAAAAAGCAAAAAATTTCAGAATTGCACCTTGCAATGTGGAGATATTACTGTTTGTGCATTTACAATATTCATTGATTTTTGCCATTGAAAAACATGTTTTTCATATACCAGAAATGTTTGAAGCTACTGACTGAATGAAAGGAGCTGGCATCTCACTCTCTTTGAATCTTCTTTATCCTGCTAGGATTAGCAGGAAAAAGCAAAAAATTTCAGAATTGCACCTTGCAATGTGGAGATATTACTGTTTGTGCATTTACAATATTCATTGATTTTTGCCATTGAAAAACGTCCAGAAATGTTTGAAGCTACTGACTGAATGAAAGGAGCTGGCATCTCACTCTCTTTGAATCTTCTTTATCATGCTAGGATTAGCAGGAAAAAGCAAAAAATTTCAGAATTGCACCTTGCAATGTGGAGATATTACTGTTTGTGCATTTACAATATTCATTGATTTTTGCCATTGAAAAACGTCCAGAAATGTTTGAAGCTACTGACTGAATGAAAGGAGCTGGCATCTCACTCTCTTTGAATCTTCTTTATCATGCTAGGATTAGCAGGAAAAAGCAAAAAATTTCAGAATTGCACCTTGCAATGTGGAGATATTACTGTTTGTGCATTTAAAATATTCATTGATTTTTGCCATTGAAAAACATCATGTTATTCATATACCAGAAATGTTTGAAGCTACTGACTGAATGAAAGGAGCTAGCATCTCACTCTCTTTGAATCTTCTTTATCATGCTAGGATTAACAGGAAAAAGCAAAAAATTTCAGAATTGCACCTTGCAATGTGGAGATATTACTGTTTGTGCATTTACAATATTCATTGATTTTTGCCATTGAAAAACATGTTTTTCATATACCAGAAATGTTTGAAGCTACTGACTGAATGAAAGGAGCTGGCATCTCACTCTCTTTGAATCTTCTTTATCATGCTAGGATTAGCAGGAAAAAGCAAAAAATTTCAGAATTGCACCTTGCAATGTGGAGATATTACTGTTTGTGCATTTACAATATTCATTGATTTTTGCCATTGAAAAACATGTTTTTCATATACCAGAAATGTTTGAAGCTACTGACTGAATGAAAGGAGATGGCATCTCACTCTCTTTGAATCTTCTTTATCATGCTAGGATTAACAGGAAAAAGCAAAAAATTTCAGAATTGCACCTTGCAATGTGGAGATATTACTGTTTGTGCATTTACAATATTCATTGATTTTTGCCATTGAAAAACGTTCAGAAATGTTTGAAGCTACTGACTGAATGAAAGGAGCTGGCATCTCACTCTCTTTGAATCTTCTTTATCATGCTAGGATTAGCAGGAAAAAGCAAAAAATTTCAGAATTGCACCTTGCAATGTGGAGATATTACTGTTTGTGCATTTACAATATTCATTGATTTTTGCCATTGAAAAACATCATGTTATTCATATACCAGAAATGTTTGAAGCTACTGACTGAATGAAAGGAGCTGGCACCTCACTCTCTTTGAATCTTCTTTATCATGCTAGGATTAACAGGAAAAAGCAAAAAATTTCAGAATTGCACCTTGCAATGTGGAGATATTACTGTTTGTGCATTTACAATATTCATTGATTTTTGCCATTGAAAAACGTCCAGAAATGTTTGAAGCTACTGACTGAATGAAAGGAGCTGGCATCTCACTCTCTTTGAATCTTCTTTATCATACTAGGATTAGCAGGAAAAAGCAAAAAATTTCAGAATTGCACCTTGCAATGTGTAGATATTACTGTTTGTGCATTTACAATATTCATTGATTTTTGCCATTGAAAAACGTTTTTCATATACCAGAAATGTTTGAAGCTACTGACTGAATGAAAGGAGCTGGCATCTCACTCTCTTTGAATCTTCTTTATCATGCTAGGATTAACAGGAAAAAGCAAAAAATTTCAGAATTGCACCTTGCAATGTGGAGATATTACTGTTTGTGCATTTACAATATTCATTGATTTTTGCCATTGAAAATCATGTTTTTCATATACCAGAAATGTTTGAAGCTACTGACTGAATGAAAGGAGCTGGCATCTCACTCTCTTTGAATCTTCTTTATCATGCTAGGATTAGCAGGAAAAAGCAAAAAATTTCAGAATTGCACCTTGCAATGTGGAGATATTACTGTTTGTGCATTTACAATATTCATTGATTTTTGCCATTGAAAAACGTTTTTCATATACCAGAAATGTTTGAAGCTACTGACTGAATGAAAGGAGCTGGCATCTCACTCTCTTTGAATCTTCTTTATCATGCTAGGATTAGCAGGAAAAAGCAAAAAATTTCAGAATTGCACCTTGCAATGTGGAGATATTACTGTTTGTGCATTTACAATATTCATTGATTTTTGCCATTGAAAAACATGTTTTTCATATACCAGAAATGTTTGAAGCTACTGACTGAATGAAAGGAGCTGGCATCTCACTCTCTTTGAATCTTCTTTATCATGCTAGGATTAGCAGGAAAAAGCAAAAAATTTCAGAATTGCACCTTGCAATGTGGAGATATTACTGTTTGTGCATTTACAATATTCATTGATTTTTGCCATTGAAAAACATCGTTATTCATATACCAGAAATGTTTGAAGCTACTGACTGAATGAAAGGAGCTGGCATCTCACTCTCTTTGAATCTTCTTTATCATGCTAGGATTAACAGGTAAAAGCAAAAAATTTCAGAATTGCACCTTGCAATGTGGAGATATTACTGTTTGTGCATTTACAATATTCATTGATTTTTGCCATTGAAAAACGTCCAGAAATGTTTGAAGCTACTGACTGAATGAAAGGAGCTGGCATCTCACTCTCTTTGAATCTTCTTTATCATGCTAGGATTAGCAGGAAAAAGCAAAAAATTTCAGAATTGCACCTTGCAATGTGGAGATATTACTGTTTGTGCATTTACAATATTCATTGATTTTTGCCATTGAAAAACGTCCAGAAATGTTTGAAGCTACTGACTGAATGAAAGGAGCTGGCATCTCACTCTCTTTGAATCTTCTTTATCATGCTAGGATTAGCAGGAAAATGCAAAAAAATTCAGAATTGCACCTTGCAATGTGGAGATATTACTGTTTGTGCATTTACAATATTCATTGATTTTTGCCATTGAAAAACGTCCAGAAATGTTTGAAGCTACTGACTGAATGAAAGGAGCTGGCATCTCACTCTCTTTGAATCTTCTTTATCATGCTAGGATTAGCAGGAAAAAGCAAAAAATTTCAGAATTGCACCTTGCAATGTGGAGATATTACTGTTTGTGCATTTACAATATTCATTGATTTTTGCCATTGAAAAACGTACAGAAATGTTTGAAGCTACTGATTGAATGAAAGGAGCTGGCATCTCACTCTCTTTGAATCTTCTTTATCATGCTAGGATTAGCAGGAAAAAGCAAAAAATTTCAGAATTGCACCTTGCAATGTGGAGATATTACTGTTTGTGCATTTACAATATTCATTGATTTTTGCCATTGAAAAACATCATGTTATTCATATACCAGAAATGTTTGAAGCTACTGACTGAATGAAAGGAGCTGGCACCTCACTCTCTTTGAATCTTCTTTATCATGCTAGGATTAACAGGAAAAAGCAAAAAATTTCAGAATTGCACCTTGCAATGTGGAGATATTACTGTTTGTGCATTTACAATATTCATTGATTTTTGCCATTGAAAAACATGTTTTTCATATACCAGAAATGTTTGAAGCTACTGACTGAATGAAAGGAGCTGGCATCTCACTCTCTTTGAATCTTCTTTATCCTGCTAGGATTAGCAGGAAAAAGCAAAAAATTTCAGAATTGCACCTTGCAATGTGGAGATATTACTGTTTGTGCATTTACAATATTCATTGATTTTTGCCATTGAAAAACGTCCAGAAATGTTTGAAGCTACTGACTGAATGAAAGGAGCTGGCATCTCACTCTCTTTGAATCTTCTTTATCATGCTAGGATTAGCAGGAAAAAGCAAAAAATTTCAGAATTGCACCTTGCAATGTGGAGATATTACTGTTTGTGCATTTACAATATTCATTGATTTTTGCCATTGAAAAACATGTTTTTCATATACCAGAAATGTTTGAAGCTACTGACTGAATGAAAGGAGCTGGCATCTCACTCTCTTTGAATCTTCTTTATCATGCTAGGATTAACAGGAAAAAGCAAAAAATTTCAGAATTGCACCTTGCAATGTGGAGATATTACTGTTTGTGCATTTACAATATTCATTGATTTTTGCCATTGAAAAACATGTTTTTCATATACCAGAAATGTTTGAAGCTACTGACAGAATGAAAGGAGCTGGCATCTCACTCTCTTTGAATCTTCTTTATCATGCTAGGATTAGCAGGAAAAAGCAAAAAATTTCAGAATTGCACCTTGCAATGTGGAGATATTACTGTTTGTGCATTTACAATATTCATTGATTTTTGCCATTGAAAAACATCATGTTATTCATATACCAGAAATGTTTGAAGCTACTGACTGAATGAAAGGAGCTGGCATCTCACTCTCTTTGAATCTTCTTTATCATGCTAGGATTAACAGGAAAAAGCAAAAAATTTCAGAATTGCACCTTGCAATGTGGAGATATTACTGTTTGTGCATTTACAATATTCATTGATTTTTGCCATTGAAAAACATGTTTTTCATATACCAGAAATGTTTGAAGCTACTGACTGAATGAAAGGAGCTGGCATCTCACTCTCTTTGAATCTTCTTTATCATGCTAGGATTAGCAGGAAAAAGCAAAAAATTTCAGAATTGCACCTTGCAATGTGGAGATATTACTGTTTGTGCATTTACAATATTCATTGATTTTTGCCATTGAAAAACGTTTTTCATATACCAGAAATGTTTGAAGCTACTGACTGAATGAAAGGAGCTGGCATCTCACTCTCTTTGAATCTTCTTTATCATGCTAGGATTAGCAGGAAAAACCAAAAAATTTCAGAATTGCACCTTGCAATGTGGAGATATTACTGTTTGTGCATTTACAATATTCATTGATTTTTGCCATTGAAAAACATGTTTTTCATATACCAGAAATGTTTGAAGCTACTGACTGAATGAAAGGAGCTGGCATCTCACTCTCTTTGAATCTTCTTTATCCTGCTAGGATTAGCAGGAAACAGCAAAAAATTTCAGAATTGCACCTTGCAATGTGGAGATATTACTGTTTGTGCATTTACAATATTCATTGATTTTTGCCATTGAAAAACGTCCAGAAATGTTTGAAGCTACTGACTGAATGAAAGGAGCTGACATCTCACACTCTTTGAATCTTCTTTATCATGCTAGGATTAGCAGGAAAAAGCA
The DNA here is from genome assembly GCF_046119375.1 of Phyllobates terribilis. NCBI lineage: Eukaryota > Metazoa > Chordata > Amphibia > Anura > Dendrobatidae > Phyllobates > Phyllobates terribilis. The sequence continues at coordinate 70,708 of NW_027363996.1, read as the reverse complement.
AAAAATTTCAGAATTGCACCTTGCAATGTGGAGATATTACTGTTTGTGCATTTACAATATTCATTGATTTTTGCCATTGAAAAACGTCCAGAAATGTTTGAAGCTACTGACTGAATGAAAGGAGCTGGCATCTCACTCTCTTTGAATCTTCTTTATCATGCTAGGATTAGCAGGAAAAAGCAAAAAATTTCAGAATTGCACCTTGCAATGTGGAGATATTACTGTTTGTGCATTTACAATATTCATTGATTTTTGCCATTGAAAAACATGTTTTTCATATACCAGAAATGTTTGAAGCTACTGACTGAATGAAAGGAGCTGGCATCTCACTCTCTTTGAATCTTCTTTATCATGCTAGGATTAACAGGAAAAAGCAAAAAATTTCAGAATTGCACCTTGCAATGTGGAGATATTACTGTTTGTGCATTTACAATATTCATTGATTTTTGCCATTGAAAAACATGTTTTTCATATACCAGAAATGTTTGAAGCTACTGACAGAATGAAAGGAGCTGGCATCTCACTCTCTTTGAATCTTCTTTATCATGCTAGGATTAGCAGGAAAAAGCAAAAAATTTCAGAATTGCACCTTGCAATGTGGAGATATTACTGTTTGTGCATTTACAATATTCATTGATTTTTGCCATTGAAAAACATCATGTTATTCATATACCAGAAATGTTTGAAGCTACTGACTGAATGAAAGGAGCTGGCATCTCACTCTCTTTGAATCTTCTTTATCATGCTAGGATTAACAGGAAAAAGCAAAAAATTTCAGAATTGCACCTTGCAATGTGGAGATATTACTGTTTGTGCATTTACAATATTCATTGATTTTTGCCATTGAAAAACATGTTTTTCATATACCAGAAATGTTTGAAGCTACTGACTGAATGAAAGGAGCTGGCATCTCACTCTCTTTGAATCTTCTTTATCATGCTAGGATTAGCAGGAAAAAGCAAAAAATTTCAGAATTGCACCTTGCAATGTGGAGATATTACTGTTTGTGCATTTACAATATTCATTGATTTTTGCCATTGAAAAACGTTTTTCATATACCAGAAATGTTTGAAGCTACTGACTGAATGAAAGGAGCTGGCATCTCACTCTCTTTGAATCTTCTTTATCATGCTAGGATTAGCAGGAAAAAGCAAAAAATTTCAGAATTGCACCTTGCAATGTGGAGATATTACTGTTTGTGCATTTACAATATTCATTGATTTTTGCCATTGAAAAACATGTTTTTCATATACCAGAAATGTTTGAAGCTACTGACTGAATGAAAGGAGCTGGCATCTCACTCTCTTTGAATCTTCTTTATCCTGCTAGGATTAGCAGGAAACAGCAAAAAATTTCAGAATTGCACCTTGCAATGTGGAGATATTACTGTTTGTGCATTTACAATATTCATTGATTTTTGCCATTGAAAAACGTCCAGAAATGTTTGAAGCTACTGACTGAATGAAAGGAGCTGACATCTCACACTCTTTGAATCTTCTTTATCATGCTAGGATTAGCAGGAAAAAGCAAAAAATTTCAGAATTGCACCTTGCAATGTGGAGATATTACTGTTTGTGCATTTACAATATTCATTGATTTTTGCCATTGAAAAACGTCCAGAAATGTTTGAAGCTACTGACTGAATGAAAGGAGCTGGCATCTCACTCTCTTTGAATCTTCTTTATCATGCTAGGATTAGCAGGAAAAAGCAAAAAATTTCAGAATTGCACCTTGCAATGTGGAGATATTACTGTTTGTGCATTTACAATATTCATTGATTTTTGCCATTGAAAAACATCATGTTATTCATATACCAGAAATGTTTGAAGCTACTGACTGAATGAAAGGAGCTGGCATCTCACTCTCTTTGAATCTTCTTTATCATGCTAGGATTAACAGGAAAAAGCAAAAAATTTCAGAATTGCACCTTGCAATGTGGAGATATTACTGTTTGTGCATTTACAATATTCATTGATTTTTGCCATTGAAAAACGTCCAGAAATGTTTGAAGCTACTGACTGAATGAAAGGAGCTGGCATCTCACTCTCTTTGAATCTTCTTTATCATGCTAGGATTAGCAGGAAAAAGCAAAAAATTTCAGAATTGCACCTTGCAATGTGGAGATATTACTGTTTGTGCATTTACAATATTCATTGATTTTTGCCATTGAAAAACGTCCAGAAATGTTTGAAGCTACTGACTGAATGAAAGGAGCTGGCATCTCACTCTCTTTGAATCTTCTTTATCATGCTAGGATTAGCAGGAAAAAGCAAAAAATTTCAGAATTGCACCTTGCAATGTGGAGATATTACTGTTTGTGCATTTACAATATTCATTGATTTTTGCCATTGAAAAACGTCCAGAAATGTTTGAAGCTACTGACTGAATGAAAGGAGCTGGCATCTCACTCTCTTTGAATCTTCTTTATCATGCTAGGATTAGCAGGAAAAAGCAAAAAAATTCAGAATTGCACCTTGCAATGTGGAGATATTACTGTTTGTGCATTTACAATATTCATTGATTTTTGCCATTGAAAAACATCATGTTATTCATATACCAGAAATGTTTGAAGTTACTGACTGAATGAAAGGAGCTGGCATCTCACTCTCTTTGAATCTTCTTTATCATGCTAGGATTAACAGGAAAAAGCAAAAAATTTCAGAATTGCACCTTGCAATGTGGAGATATTACTGTTTGTGCATTTACAATATTCATTGATTTTTGCCATTGAAAAACATGTTTTTCATATACCAGAAATGTTTGAAGCTACTGACTGAATGAAAGGAGCTGGCATCTCACTATATTTGAATCTTCTTTATCATGCTAAGAGGAGCAGGAAAAAGCAAAAAATTTCAGAATTGCACCTTGCAATGCGGAGAAATTACTGTTTGTGCATTTACAATATTCATTGATTTTTGCCATTGAAAAACATCATGTTATTCATATACCAGAAATGTTTGAAGCTACTGACTGAATGAAAGGAGCTGGCATCTCACTCTCTTTGAATCTTCTTTATCATGCTAAGAGGAGCAGGAAAAAGCAAAAAATTTCAGAATTGCACATTGCAATGCGGAGAAATTACTGTTTGTGCATTTACAATATTCATTGATTTTTGCCATTGAAAAACGTCCAGAAATGTTTGAAGCTACTGACTGAATGAAAGGAGCCGGCATCTCACTCTCTTTGAATCTTCTTTATCATGCTATGAGGAGCAGGAAAAAGCAAAAAATTTCAGAATTGCACCTTGCAATGCGGAGAAATTGCTGTTTGTGCATTTACAATATTCATTGATTTTTGCCATTGAAAAACGTCCAGAAATGATTGAAGCTACTGACTGAATGAAAGGAGCTGGCATCTCACTCTCTTTGAATCTTCTTTATCATGCTAGGATTAACAGGAAAAAGCAAAAAATTTCAGAATTGCACCTTGCAATGTGGAGATATTACTGTTTGTGCATTTACAATATTCATTGATTTTTGCCATTGAAAAACGTCCAGAAATGTTTGAAGCTACTGACTGAATGAAAGGAGCTGGCATCTCACTCTCTTTGAATCTTCTTTATCATGCTAGGATTAGCAGGAAAAAGCAAAAAATTTCAGAATTGCACCTTGCAATGTGGAGATATTACTGTTTGTGCATTTACAATATTCATTGATTTTTGCCATTGAAAAACGTCCAGAAATGTTTGAAGCTACTGACTGAATGAAAGGAGATGGCATCTCACTCTCTTTGAATCTTCTTTATCATGCTAGGATTAACAGGAAAAAGCAAAAAATTTCAGAATTGCACCTTGCAATGTGGAGATATTACTGTTTGTGCATTTACAATATTCATTGATTTTTGCCATTGAAAAACGTCCAGAAATGTTTGAAGCTACTGACTGAATGAAAGGAGCTGGCATCTCACTCTCTTTGAATCTTCTTTATCATGCTAGGATTAGCAGGAAAAAGCAAAAAATTTCAGAATTGCACCTTGCAATGTGGAGATATTACTGTTTGTGCATTTACAATATTCATTGATTTTTGCCATTGAAAAACATCGTTATTCATATACCAGAAATGTTTGAAGCTACTGACTGAATGAAAGGAGCTGGCATCTCACTCTCTTTGAATCTTCTTTATCATGCTAGGATTAACAGGTAAAAGCAAAAAATTTCAGAATTGCACCTTGCAATGTGGAGATATTACTGTTTGTGCATTTACAATATTCATTGATTTTTGCCATTGAAAAACGTCCAGAAATGTTTGAAGCTACTGACTGAATGAAAGGAGCTGGCATCTCACTCTCTTTGAATCTTCTTTATCATGCTAGGATTAGCAGGAAAAAGCAAAAAATTTCAGAATTGCACCTTGCAATGTGGAGATATTACTGTTTGTGCATTTACAATATTCATTGATTTTTGCCATTGAAAAACGTCCAGAAATGTTTGAAGCTACTGACTGAATGAAAGGAGCTGGCATCTCACTCTCTTTGAATCTTCTTTATCATGCTAGGATTAACAGGAAAAAGCAAAAAATTTCAGAATTGCACCTTGCAATGTGGAGATATTACTGTTTGTGCATTTACAATATTCATTGATTTTTGCCATTGAAAAACGTCCAGAAATGTTTGAAGCTACTGACTGAATGAAAGGAGCTGGCATCTCACTCTCTTTGAATCTTCTTTATCATGCTAGGATTAGCAGGAAAAAGCAAAAAATTTCAGAATTGCACCTTGCAATGTGGAGATATTACTGTTTGTGCATTTACAATATTCATTGATTTTTGCCATTGAAAAACATGTTTTTCATATACCAGAAATGTTTGAAGCTACTGACTGAATGAAAGGAGCTGGCATCTCACTCTCTTTGAATCTTCTTTATCCTGCTAGGATTAGCAGGAAAAAGCAAAAAATTTCAGAATTGCACCTTGCAATGTGGAGATATTACTGTTTGTGCATTTACAATATTCATTGATTTTTGCCATTGAAAAACGTCCAGAAATGTTTGAAGCTACTGACTGAATGAAAGGAGCTGGCATCTCACTCTCTTTGAATCTTCTTTATCATGCTAGGATTAGCAGGAAAAAGCAAAAAAATTCAGAATTGCACCTTGCAATGTGGAGATATTACTGTTTGTGCATTTACAATATTCATTGATTTTTGCCATTGAAAAACATCATGTTATTCATATACCAGAAATGTTTGAAGCTACTGACTGAATGAAAGGAGCTGGCATCTCACTCTCTTTGAATCTTCTTTATCATGCTAGGATTAACAGGAAAAAGCAAAAAATTTCAGAATTGCACCTTGCAATGTGGAGATATTACTGTTTGTGCATTTACAATATTCATTGATTTTTACCATTGAAAAACATCATGTTATTCATATACCAGAAATGTTTGAAGTTACTGACTGAATGAAAGGAGCTGGCATCTCACTCTCTTTGAATCTTCTTTATCATGCTAGGATTAACAGGAAAAAGCAAAAAATTTCAGAATTGCACCTTGCAATGTGGAGATATTACTGTTTGTGCATTTACAATATTCATTGATTTTTGCCATTGAAAAACATGTTTTTCATATACCAGAAATGTTTGAAGCTACTGACTGAATGAAAGGAGCTGGCATCTCACTATATTTGAATCTTCTTTATCATGCTAAGAGGAGCAGGAAAAAGCAAAAAATTTCAGAATTGCACCTTGCAATGCGGAGAAATTACTGTTTGTGCATTTACAATATTCATTGATTTTTGCCATTGAAAAACATCATGTTATTCATATACCAGAAATGTTTGAAGCTACTGACTGAATGAAAGGAGCTGGCATCTCACTCTCTTTGAATCTTCTTTATCATGCTAAGAGGAGCAGGAAAAAGCAAAAAATTTCAGAATTGCACATTGCAATGCGGAGAAATTACTGTTTGTGCATTTACAATATTCATTGATTTTTGCCATTGAAAAACGTCCAGAAATGTTTGAAGCTACTGACTGAATGAAAGGAGCCGGCATCTCACTCTCTTTGAATCTTCTTTATCATGCTATGAGGAGCAGGAAAAAGCAAAAAATTTCAGAATTGCACCTTGCAATGCGGAGAAATTACTGTTTGTGCATTTACAATATTCATTGATTTTTGCCATTGAAAAACGTCCAGAAATGATTGAAGCTACTGACTGAATGAAAGGAGCTGGCATCTCACTCTCTTTGAATCTTCTTTATCATGCTAGGATTAACAGGAAAAAGCAAAAAATTTCAGAATTGCACCTTGCAATGTGGAGATATTACTGTTTGTGCATTTACAATATTCATTGATTTTTGCCATTGAAAAACGTCCAGAAATGTTTGAAGCTACTGACTGAATGAAAGGAGCTGGCATCTCACTCTCTTTGAATCTTCTTTATCATGCTAGGATTAGCAGGAAAAAGCAAAAAATTTCAGAATTGCACCTTGCAATGTGGAGATATTACTGTTTGTGCATTTACAATATTCATTGATTTTTGCCATTGAAAAACGTCCAGAAATGTTTGAAGCTACTGACTGAATGAAAGGAGATGGCATCTCACTCTCTTTGAATCTTCTTTATCATGCTAGGATTAACAGGAAAAAGCAAAAAATTTCAGAATTGCACCTTGCAATGTGGAGATATTACTGTTTGTGCATTTACAATATTCATTGATTTTTGCCATTGAAAAACGTCCAGAAATGTTTGAAGCTACTGACTGAATGAAAGGAGCTGGCATCTCACTCTCTTTGAATCTTCTTTATCATGCTAGGATTAGCAGGAAAAAGCAAAAAATTTCAGAATTGCACCTTGCAATGTGGAGATATTACTGTTTGTGCATTTACAATATTCATTGATTTTTGCCATTGAAAAACATCGTTATTCATATACCAGAAATGTTTGAAGCTACTGACTGAATGAAAGGAGCTGGCATCTCACTCTCTTTGAATCTTCTTTATCATGCTAGGATTAACAGGTAAAAGCAAAAAATTTCAGAATTGCACCTTGCAATGTGGAGATATTACTGTTTGTGCATTTACAATATTCATTGATTTTTGCCATTGAAAAACGTCCAGAAATGTTTGAAGCTACTGACTGAATGAAAGGAGCTGGCATCTCACTCTCTTTGAATCTTCTTTATCATGCTAGGATTAGCAGGAAAAAGCAAAAAATTTCAGAATTGCACCTTGCAATGTGGAGATATTACTGTTTGTGCATTTACAATATTCATTGATTTTTGCCATTGAAAAACGTCCAGAAATGTTTGAAGCTACTGACTGAATGAAAGGAGCTGGCATCTCACTCTCTTTGAATCTTCTTTATCATGCTAGGATTAACAGGAAAAAGCAAAAAATTTCAGAATTGCACCTTGCAATGTGGAGATATTACTGTTTGTGCATTTACAATATTCATTGATTTTTGCCATTGAAAAACGTCCAGAAATGTTTGAAGCTACTGACTGAATGAAAGGAGCTGGCATCTCACTCTCTTTGAATCTTCTTTATCATGCTAGGATTAGCAGGAAAAAGCAAAAAATTTCAGAATTGCACCTTGCAATGTGGAGATATTACTGTTTGTGCATTTACAATATTCATTGATTTTTGCCATTGAAAAACATGTTTTTCATATACCAGAAATGTTTGAAGCTACTGACTGAATGAAAGGAGCTGGCATCTCACTCTCTTTGAATCTTCTTTATCCTGCTAGGATTAGCAGGAAAAAGCAAAAAATTTCAGAATTGCACCTTGCAATGTGGAGATATTACTGTTTGTGCATTTACAATATTCATTGATTTTTGCCATTGAAAAACGTCCAGAAATGTTTGAAGCTACTGACTGAATGAAAGGAGCTGGCATCTCACTCTCTTTGAATCTTCTTTATCATGCTAGGATTAGCAGGAAAAAGCAAAAAAATTCAGAATTGCACCTTGCAATGTGGAGATATTACTGTTTGTGCATTTACAATATTCATTGATTTTTGCCATTGAAAAACATCATGTTATTCATATACCAGAAATGTTTGAAGCTACTGACTGAATGAAAGGAGCTGGCATCTCACTCTCTTTGAATCTTCTTTATCATGCTAGGATTAACAGGAAAAAGCAAAAAATTTCAGAATTGCACCTTGCAATGTGGAGATATTACTGTTTGTGCATTTACAATATTCATTGATTTTTGCCATTGAAAAACATCATGTTATTCATATACCAGAAATGTTTGAAGCTACTGACTGAATGAAAGGAGCTGGCATCTCACTCTCTTTGAATCTTCTTTATCATGCTAGGATTAGCAGGAAAAAGCAAAAAATTTCAGAATTGCACCTTGCAATGTGGAGATATTACTGTATGTGCATTTACAATATTCATTGATTTTTGCCATTGAAAAACGTTTTTCATATACCAGAAATGTTTGAAGCTACTGACTGAATGAAAGGAGCTGGCATCTCACTCTCTTTGAATCTTCTTTATCATGCTAGGATTAGCAGGAAAAAGCAAAAAATTTCAGAATTGCACCTTGCAATGTGGAGATATTACTGTTTGTGCATTTACAATATTCATTGATTTTTGCCATTGAAAAACATGTTTTTCATATACCAGAAATGTTTGAAGCTACTGACTGAATGAAAGGAGCTGGCATCTCACTCTCTTTGAATCTTCTTTATCATGCTAGGATTAGCAGGAAAAAGCAAAAAATTTCAGAATTGCACCTTGCAATGTGGAGATATTACTGTTTGTGCAATTACAATATTCATTGATTTTTGCCATTGAAAAACATGTTTTTCATATACCAGAAATGTTTGAAGCTACTGACTGAATGAAAGGAGCTGGCATCTCACTCTCTTTGAATCTTCTTTATCCTGCTAGGATTAGCAGGAAACAGCAAAAAATTTCAGAATTGCACCTTGCAATGTGGAGATATTACTGTTTGTGCATTTACAATATTCATTGATTTTTGCCATTGAAAAACGTCCAGAAATGTTTGAAGCTACTGACTGAATGAAAGGAGCTGACATCTCACTCTCTTTGAATCTTCTTTATCATGCTAGGATTAGCAGGAAAAAGCAAAAAATTTCAGAATTGCACCTTGCAATGTGGAGATATTACTGTTTGTGCATTTACAATATTCATTGATTTTTGCCATTGAAAAACGTCCAGAAATGTTTGAAGCTACTGACTGAATGAAAGGAGCTGGCATCTCACTCTCTTTGAATCTTCTTTATCATGCTAGGATTAGCAGGAAAAAGCAAAAAATTTCAGAATTGCACCTTGCAATGTGGAGATATTACTGTTTGTGCATTTACAATATTCATTGATTTTTGCCATTGAAAAACATCATGTTATTCATATACCAGAAATGTTTGAAGCTACTGACTGAATGAAAGGAGCTGGCATCTCACTCTCTTTGAATCTTCTTTATCATGCTAGGATTAACAGGAAAAAGCAAAAAATTTCAGAATTGCACCTTGCAATGTGGAGATATTACTGTTTGTGCATTTACAATATTCATTGATTTTTGCCATTGAAAAACGTCCAGAAATGTTTGAAGCTACTGACTGAATGAAAGGAGCTGGCATCTCACTCTCTTTGAATCTTCTTTATCATGCTAGGATTAGCAGGAAAAAGCAAAAAATTTCAGAATTGCACCTTGCAATGTGGAGATATTACTGTTTGTGCATTTACAATATTCATTGATTTTTGCCATTGAAAAACGTCCAGAAATGTTTGAAGCTACTGACTGAATGAAAGGAGCTGGCATCTCACTCTCTTTGAATCTTCTTTATCATGCTAGGATTAGCAGGAAAAAGCAAAAAATTTCAGAATTGCACCTTGCAATGTGGAGATATTACTGTTTGTGCATTTACAATATTCATTGATTTTTGCCATTGAAAAACGTCCAGAAATGTTTGAAGCTACTGACTGAATGAAAGGAGCTGGCATCTCACTCTCTTTGAATCTTCTTTATCATGCTAGGATTAGCAGGAAAAAGCAAAAAAATTCAGAATTGCACCTTGCAATGTGGAGATATTACTGTTTGTGCATTTACAATATTCATTGATTTTTGCCATTGAAAAACATCATGTTATTCATATACCAGAAATGTTTGAAGCTACTGACTGAATGAAAGGAGCTGGCATCTCACTCTCTTTGAATCTTCTTTATCATGCTAGGATTAACAGGAAAAAGCAAAAAATTTCAGAATTGCACCTTGCAATGTGGAGATATTACTGTTTGTGCATTTACAATATTCATTGATTTTTGCCATTGAAAAACATGTTTTTCATATACCAGAAATGTATGAAGCTACTGACTGAATGAAAGGAGCTGGCATCTCACTCTATTTGAATCTTCTTTATCATGCTAAGAGGAGCAGGAAAAAGCAAAAAATTTCAGAATTGCACCTTGCAATGCGGAGAAATTACTGTTTGTGCATTTACAATATTCATTGATTTTTGCCATTGAAAAACATCATGTTATTCATATACCAGAAATGTTTGAAGCTACTGACTGAATGAAAGGAGCTGGCATCTCACTCTCTTTGAATCTTCTTTATCATGCTAAGAGGAGCAGGAAAAAGCAAAAAATTTCAGAATTGCACATTGCAATGCGGAGAAATTACTGTTTGTGCATTTACAATATTCATTGATTTTTGCCATTGAAAAACGTCCAGAAATGTTTGAAGCTACTGACTGAATGAAAGGAGCTGGCATCTCACTCTCTTTGAATCTTCTTTATCATGCTATGAGGAGCAGGAAAAAGCAAAAAATTTCAAAATTGCACCTTGCAATGCGGAGAAATTACTGTTTGTGCATTTACAATATTCATTGATTTTTGCCATTGAAAAACGTCCAGAAATGATTGAAGCTACTGACTGAATGAAAGGAGCTGGCATCTCACTCTCTTTGAATCTTCTTTATCATGCTAGTATTAACAGGAAAAAGCAAAAAATTTCAGAATTGCACCTTGCAATGTGGAGATATTACTGTTTGTGCATTTACAATATTCATTGATTTTTGCCATTGAAAAACGTCCAGAAATGTTTGAAGCTACTGACTGAATGAAAGGAGCTGGCATCTCACTCTCTTTGAATCTTCTTTATCATGCTAGGATTAGCAGGAAAAAGCAAAAAATTTCAGAATTGCACCTTGCAATGTGGAGATATTACTGTTTGTGCATTTACAATATTCATTGATTTTTGCCATTGAAAAACGTCCAGAAATGTTTGAAGCTACTGACTGAATGAAAGGAGCTGGCATCTCACTCTCTTTGAATCTTCTTTATCATGCTAGGATTAACAGGAAAAAGCAAAAAATTTCAGAATTGCACCTTGCAATGTGGAGATATTACTGTTTGTGCATTTACAATATTCATTGATTTTTGCCATTGAAAAACGTCCAGAAATGTTTGAAGCTACTGACTGAATGAAAGGAGCTGGCATCTCACTCTCTTTGAATCTTCTTTATCATGCTAGGATTAACAGGAAAAAGCAAAAAATTTCAGAATTGCACCTTGCAATGTGGAGATATTACTGTTTGTGCATTTACAATATTCATTGATTTTTGCCATTGAAAAACGTCCAGAAATGTTTGAAGCTACTGACTGAATGAAAGGAGCTGGCATCTCACTCTCTTTGAATCTTCTTTATCATGCTAGGATTAGCAGGAAAAAGCAAAAAATTTCAGAATTGCACCTTGCAATGTGGAGATATTACTGTTTGTGCATTTACAATATTCATTGATTTTTGCCATTGAAAAACATGTTTTTCATATACCAGAAATGTTTGAAGCTACTGACTGAATGAAAGGAGCTGGCATCTCACTCTCTTTGAATCTTCTTTATCCTGCTAGGATTAGCAGGAAAAAGCAAAAAATTTCAGAATTGCACCTTGCAATGTGGAGATATTACTGTTTGTGCATTTACAATATTCATTGATTTTTGCCATTGAAAAACGTCCAGAAATGTTTGAAGCTACTGACTGAATGAAAGGAGCTGGCATCTCACTCTCTTTGAATCTTCTTTATCATGCTAGGATTAGCAGGAAAAAGCAAAAAATTTCAGAATTGCACCTTGCAATGTGGAGATATTACTGTTTGTGCATTTACAATATTCATTGATTTTTGCCATTGAAAAACGTCCAGAAATGTTTGAAGCTACTGACTGAATGAAAGGAGCTGGCATCTCACTCTCTTTGAATCTTCTTTATCATGCTAGGATTAGCAGGAAAAAGCAAAAAATTTCAGAATTGCACCTTGCAATGTGGAGATATTACTGTTTGTGCATTTAAAATATTCATTGATTTTTGCCATTGAAAAACATCATGTTATTCATATACCAGAAATGTTTGAAGCTACTGACTGAATGAAAGGAGCTAGCATCTCACTCTCTTTGAATCTTCTTTATCATGCTAGGATTAACAGGAAAAAGCAAAAAATTTCAGAATTGCACCTTGCAATGTGGAGATATTACTGTTTGTGCATTTACAATATTCATTGTTTTTTGCCATTGAAAAACATGTTTTTCATATACCAGAAATGTTTGAAGCTACTGACTGAATGAAAGGAGCTGGCATCTCACTCTCTTTGAATCTTCTTTATCATGCTAGGATTAGCAGGAAAAAGCAAAAAATTTCAGAATTGCACCTTGCAATGTGGAGATATTACTGTTTGTGCATTTACAATATTCATTGATTTTTGCCATTGAAAAACATGTTTTTCATATACCAGAAATGTTTGAAGCTACTGACTGAATGAAAGGAGATGGCATCTCACTCTCTTTGAATCTTCTTTATCATGCTAGGATTAACAGGAAAAAGCAAAAAATTTCAGAATTGCACCTTGCAATGTGGAGATATTACTGTTTGTGCATTTACAATATTCATTGATTTTTGCCATTGAAAAACGTCCAGAAATGTTTGAAGCTACTGACTGAATGAAAGGAGCTGGCATCTCACTCTCTTTGAATCTTCTTTATCATGCTAGGATTAGCAGGAAAAAGCAAAAAATTTCAGAATTGCACCTTGCAATGTGGAGATATTACTGTTTGTGCATTTACAATATTCATTGATTTTTGCCATTGAAAAACATCATGTTATTCATATACCAGAAATGTTTGAAGCTACTGACTGAATGAAAGGAGCTGGCACCTCACTCTCTTTGAATCTTCTTTATCATGCTAGGATTAACAGGAAAAAGCAAAAAATTTCAGAATTGCACCTTGCAATGTGGAGATATTACTGTTTGTGCATTTACAATATTCATTGATTTTTGCCATTGAAAAACGTCCAGAAATGTTTGAAGCTACTGACTGAATGAAAGGAGCTGGCATCTCACTCTCTTTGAATCTTCTTTATCATACTAGGATTAGCAGGAAAAAGCAAAAAATTTCAGAATTGCACCTTGAAATGTGTAGATATTACTGTTTGTGCATTTACAATATTCATTGATTTTTGCCATTGAAAAACGTTTTTCATATACCAGAAATGTTTGAAGCTACTGACTGAATGAAAGGAGCTGGCATCTCACTCTCTTTGAATCTTCTTTATCATGCTAGGATTAACAGGAAAAAGCAAAAAATTTCAGAATTGCACCTTGCAATGTGGAGATATTACTGTTTGTGCATTTACAATATTCATTGATTTTTGCCATTGAAAATCATGTTTTTCATATACCAGAAATGTTTGAAGCTACTGACTGAATGAAAGGAGCTGGCATCTCACTCTCTTTGAATCTTCTTTATCATGCTAGGATTAGCAGGAAAAAGCAAAAAATTTCAGAATTGCACCTTGCAATGTGGAGATATTACTGTTTGTGCATTTACAATATTCATTGATTTTTGCCATTGAAAAACGTTTTTCATATACCAGAAATGTTTGAAGCTACTGACTGAATGAAAGGAGCTGGCATCTCACTCTCTTTGAATCTTCTTTATCATGCTAGGATTAGCAGGAAAAAGCAAAAAATTTCAGAATTGCACCTTGCAATGTGGAGATATTACTGTTTGTGCATTTACAATATTCATTGATTTTTGCCATTGAAAAACATGTTTTTCATATACCAGAAATGTTTGAAGCTACTGACTGAATGAAAGGAGCTGGCATCTCACTCTCTTTGAATCTTCTTTATCATGCTAGGATTAGCAGGAAAAAGCAAAAAATTTCAGAATTGCACCTTGCAATGTGGAGATATTACTGTTTGTGCATTTACAATATTCATTGATTTTTGCCATTGAAAAACATCGTTATTCATATACCAGAAATGTTTGAAGCTACTGACTGAATGAAAGGAGCTGGCATCTCACTCTCTTTGAATCTTCTTTATCATGCTAGGATTAACAGGTAAAAGCAAAAAATTTCAGAATTGCACCTTGCAATGTGGAGATATTACTGTTTGTGCATTTACAATATTCATTGATTTTTGCCATTGAAAAACGTCCAGAAATGTTTGAAGCTACTGACTGAATGAAAGGAGCTGGCATCTCACTCTCTTTGAATCTTCTTTATCATGCTAGGATTAGCAGGAAAAAGCAAAAAATTTCAGAATTGCACCTTGCAATGTGGAGATATTACTGTTTGTGCATTTACAATATTCATTGATTTTTGCCATTGAAAAACGTCCAGAAATGTTTGAAGCTACTGACTGAATGAAAGGAGCTGGCATCTCACTCTCTTTGAATCTTCTTTATCATGCTAGGATTAACAGGAAAAAGCAAAAAATTTCAGAATTGCACCTTGCAATGTGGAGATATTACTGTTTGTGCATTTACAATATTCATTGATTTTTGCCATTGAAAAACGTCCAGAAATGTTTGAAGCTACTGACTGAATGAAAGGAGCTGGCATCTCACTCTCTTTGAATCTTCTTTATCATGCTAGGATTAGCAGGAAAAAGCAAAAAATTTCAGAATTGCACCTTGCAATGTGGAGATATTACTGTTTGTGCATTTACAATATTCATTGATTTTTGCCATTGAAAAACATGTTTTTCATATACCAGAAATGTTTGAAGCTACTGACTGAATGAAAGGAGCTGGCATCTCACTCTCTTTGAATCTTCTTTATCATGCTAGGATTAGCAGGAAAATGCAAAAAAATTCAGAATTGCACCTTGCAATGTGGAGATATTACTGTTTGTGCATTTACAATATTCATTGATTTTTGCCATTGAAAAACGTCCAGAAATGTTTGAAGCTACTGACTGAATGAAAGGAGCTGGCATCTCACTCTCTTTGAATCTTCTTTATCATGCTAGGATTAGCAGGAAAAAGCAAAAAATTTCAGAATTGCACCTTGCAATGTGGAGATATTACTGTTTGTGCATTTACAATATTCATTGATTTTTGCCATTGAAAAACGTCCAGAAATGTTTGAAGCTACTGACTGAATGAAAGGAGCTGGCATCTCACTCTCTTTGAATCTTCTTTATCATGCTAGGATTAGCAGGAAAAAGCAAAAAATTTCAGAATTGCACCTTGCAATGTGGAGATATTACTGTTTGTGCATTTACAATATTCATTGATTTTTGCCATTGAAAAACATCATGTTATTCATATACCAGAAATGTTTGAAGCTACTGACTGAATGAAAGGAGCTGGCACCTCACTCTCTTTGAATCTTCTTTATCATGCTAGGATTAACAGGAAAAAGCAAAAAATTTCAGAATTGCACCTTGCAATGTGGAGATATTACTGTTTGTGCATTTACAATATTCATTGATTTTTGCCATTGAAAAACATGTTTTTCATATACCAGAAATGTTTGAAGCTACTGACTGAATGAAAGGAGCTGGCATCTCACTCTCTTTGAATCTTCTTTATCCTGCTAGGATTAGCAGGAAAAAGCAAAAAATTTCAGAATTGCACCTTGCAATGTGGAGATATTACTGTTTGTGCATTTACAATATTCATTGATTTTTGCCATTGAAAAACGTCCAGAAATGTTTGAAGCTACTGACTGAATGAAAGGAGCTGGCATCTCACTCTCTTTGAATCTTCTTTATCATGCTAGGATTAGCAGGAAAAAGCAAAAAATTTCAGAATTGCACCTTGCAATGTGGAGATATTACTGTTTGTGCATTTACAATATTCATTGATTTTTGCCATTGAAAAACATGTTTTTCATATACCAGAAATGTTTGAAGCTACTGACTGAATGAAAGGAGCTGGCATCTCACTCTCTTTGAATCTTCTTTATCATGCTAGGATTAACAGGAAAAAGCAAAAAATTTCAGAATTGCACCTTGCAATGTGGAGATATTACTGTTTGTGCATTTACAATATTCATTGATTTTTGCCATTGAAAAACATGTTTTTCATATACCAGAAATGTTTGAAGCTACTGACAGAATGAAAGGAGCTGGCATCTCACTCTCTTTGAATCTTCTTTATCATGCTAGGATTAGCAGGAAAAAGCAAAAAATTTCAGAATTGCACCTTGCAATGTGGAGATATTACTGTTTGTGCATTTACAATATTCATTGATTTTTGCCATTGAAAAACATCATGTTATTCATATACCAGAAATGTTTGAAGCTACTGACTGAATGAAAGGAGCTGGCATCTCACTCTCTTTGAATCTTCTTTATCATGCTAGGATTAACAGGAAAAAGCAAAAAATTTCAGAATTGCACCTTGCAATGTGGAGATATTACTGTTTGTGCATTTACAATATTCATTGATTTTTGCCATTGAAAAACATGTTTTTCATATACCAGAAATGTTTGAAGCTACTGACTGAATGAAAGGAGCTGGCATCTCACTCTCTTTGAATCTTCTTTATCATGCTAGGATTAGCAGGAAAAAGCAAAAAATTTCAGAATTGCACCTTGCAATGTGGAGATATTACTGTTTGTGCATTTACAATATTCATTGATTTTTGCCATTGAAAAACGTTTTTCATATACCAGAAATGTTTGAAGCTACTGACTGAATGAAAGGAGCTGGCATCTCACTCTCTTTGAATCTTCTTTATCATGCTAGGATTAGCAGGAAAAAGCAAAAAATTTCAGAATTGCACCTTGCAATGTGGAGATATTACTGTTTGTGCATTTACAATATTCATTGATTTTTGCCATTGAAAAACATGTTTTTCATATACCAGAAATGTTTGAAGCTACTGACTGAATGAAAGGAGCTGGCATCTCACTCTCTTTGAATCTTCTTTATCCTGCTAGGATTAGCAGGAAACAGCAAAAAATTTCAGAATTGCACCTTGCAATGTGGAGATATTACTGTTTGTGCATTTACAATATTCATTGATTTTTGCCATTGAAAAACGTCCAGAAATGTTTGAAGCTACTGACTGAATGAAAGGAGCTGACATCTCACACTCTTTGAATCTTCTTTATCATGCTAGGATTAGCAGGAAAAAGCAAAAAATTTCAGAATTGCACCTTGCAATGTGGAGATATTACTGTTTGTGCATTTACAATATTCATTGATTTTTGCCATTGAAAAACGTCCAGAAATGTTTGAAGCTACTGACTGAATGAAAGGAGCTGGCATCTCACTCTCTTTGAATCTTCTTTATCATGCTAGGATTAGCAGGAAAAAGCAAAAAATTTCAGAATTGCACCTTGCAATGTGGAGATATTACTGTTTGTGCATTTACAATATTCATTGATTTTTGCCATTGAAAAACATCATGTTATTCATATACCAGAAATGTTTGAAGCTACTGACTGAATGAAAGGAGCTGGCATCTCACTCTCTTTGAATCTTCTTTATCATGCTAGGATTAACAGGAAAAAGCAAAAAATTTCAGAATTGCACCTTGCAATGTGGAGATATTACTGTTTGTGCATTTACAATATTCATTGATTTTTGCCATTGAAAAACGTCCAGAAATGTTTGAAGCTACTGACTGAATGAAAGGAGCTGGCATCTCACTCTCTTTGAATCTTCTTTATCATGCTAGGATTAGCAGGAAAAAGCAAAAAATTTCAGAATTGCACCTTGCAATGTGGAGATATTACTGTTTGTGCATTTACAATATTCATTGATTTTTGCCATTGAAAAACGTCCAGAAATGTTTGAAGCTACTGACTGAATGAAAGGAGCTGGCATCTCACTCTCTTTGAATCTTCTTTATCATGCTAGGATTAGCAGGAAAAAGCAAAAAATTTCAGAATTGCACCTTGCAATGTGGAGATATTACTGTTTGTGCATTTACAATATTCATTGATTTTTGCCATTGAAAAACGTCCAGAAATGTTTGAAGCTACTGACTGAATGAAAGGAGCTGGCATCTCACTCTCTTTGAATCTTCTTTATCATGCTAGGATTAGCAGGAAAAAGCAAAAAAATTCAGAATTGCACCTTGCAATGTGGAGATATTACTGTTTGTGCATTTACAATATTCATTGATTTTTGCCATTGAAAAACATCATGTTATTCATATACCAGAAATGTTTGAAGTTACTGACTGAATGAAAGGAGCTGGCATCTCACTCTCTTTGAATCTTCTTTATCATGCTAGGATTAACAGGAAAAAGCAAAAAATTTCAGAATTGCACCTTGCAATGTGGAGATATTACTGTTTGTGCATTTACAATATTCATTGATTTTTGCCATTGAAAAACATGTTTTTCATATACCAGAAATGTTTGAAGCTACTGACTGAATGAAAGGAGCTGGCATCTCACTATATTTGAATCTTCTTTATCATGCTAAGAGGAGCAGGAAAAAGCAAAAAATTTCAGAATTGCACCTTGCAATGCGGAGAAATTACTGTTTGTGCATTTACAATATTCATTGATTTTTGCCATTGAAAAACATCATGTTATTCATATACCAGAAATGTTTGAAGCTACTGACTGAATGAAAGGAGCTGGCATCTCACTCTCTTTGAATCTTCTTTATCATGCTAAGAGGAGCAGGAAAAAGCAAAAAATTTCAGAATTGCACATTGCAATGCGGAGAAATTACTGTTTGTGCATTTACAATATTCATTGATTTTTGCCATTGAAAAACGTCCAGAAATGTTTGAAGCTACTGACTGAATGAAAGGAGCCGGCATCTCACTCTCTTTGAATCTTCTTTATCATGCTATGAGGAGCAGGAAAAAGCAAAAAATTTCAGAATTGCACCTTGCAATGCGGAGAAATTACTGTTTGTGCATTTACAATATTCATTGATTTTTGCCATTGAAAAACGTCCAGAAATGATTGAAGCTACTGACTGAATGAAAGGAGCTGGCATCTCACTCTCTTTGAATCTTCTTTATCATGCTAGGATTAACAGGAAAAAGCAAAAAATTTCAGAATTGCACCTTGCAATGTGGAGATATTACTGTTTGTGCATTTACAATATTCATTGATTTTTGCCATTGAAAAACGTCCAGAAATGTTTGAAGCTACTGACTGAATGAAAGGAGCTGGCATCTCACTCTCTTTGAATCTTCTTTATCATGCTAGGATTAGCAGGAAAAAGCAAAAAATTTCAGAATTGCACCTTGCAATGTGGAGATATTACTGTTTGTGCATTTACAATATTCATTGATTTTTGCCATTGAAAAACGTCCAGAAATGTTTGAAGCTACTGACTGAATGAAAGGAGATGGCATCTCACTCTCTTTGAATCTTCTTTATCATGCTAGGATTAACAGGAAAAAGCAAAAAATTTCAGAATTGCACCTTGCAATGTGGAGATATTACTGTTTGTGCATTTACAATATTCATTGATTTTTGCCATTGAAAAACGTCCAGAAATGTTTGAAGCTACTGACTGAATGAAAGGAGCTGGCATCTCACTCTCTTTGAATCTTCTTTATCATGCTAGGATTAGCAGGAAAAAGCAAAAAATTTCAGAATTGCACCTTGCAATGTGGAGATATTACTGTTTGTGCATTTACAATATTCATTGATTTTTGCCATTGAAAAACATCGTTATTCATATACCAGAAATGTTTGAAGCTACTGACTGAATGAAAGGAGCTGGCATCTCACTCTCTTTGAATCTTCTTTATCATGCTAGGATTAACAGGTAAAAGCAAAAAATTTCAGAATTGCACCTTGCAATGTGGAGATATTACTGTTTGTGCATTTACAATATTCATTGATTTTTGCCATTGAAAAACGTCCAGAAATGTTTGAAGCTACTGACTGAATGAAAGGAGCTGGCATCTCACTCTCTTTGAATCTTCTTTATCATGCTAGGATTAGCAGGAAAAAGCAAAAAATTTCAGAATTGCACCTTGCAATGTGGAGATATTACTGTTTGTGCATTTACAATATTCATTGATTTTTGCCATTGAAAAACGTCCAGAAATGTTTGAAGCTACTGACTGAATGAAAGGAGCTGGCATCTCACTCTCTTTGAATCTTCTTTATCATGCTAGGATTAACAGGAAAAAGCAAAAAATTTCAGAATTGCACCTTGCAATGTGGAGATATTACTGTTTGTGCATTTACAATATTCATTGATTTTTGCCATTGAAAAACGTCCAGAAATGTTTGAAGCTACTGACTGAATGAAAGGAGCTGGCATCTCACTCTCTTTGAATCTTCTTTATCATGCTAGGATTAGCAGGAAAAAGCAAAAAATTTCAGAATTGCACCTTGCAATGTGGAGATATTACTGTTTGTGCATTTACAATATTCATTGATTTTTGCCATTGAAAAACATGTTTTTCATATACCAGAAATGTTTGAAGCTACTGACTGAATGAAAGGAGCTGGCATCTCACTCTCTTTGAATCTTCTTTATCATGCTAGGATTAGCAGGAAAATGCAAAAAAATTCAGAATTGCACCTTGCAATGTGGAGATATTACTGTTTGTGCATTTACAATATTCATTGATTTTTGCCATTGAAAAACGTCCAGAAATGTTTGAAGCTACTGACTGAATGAAAGGAGCTGGCATCTCACTCTCTTTGAATCTTCTTTATCATGCTAGGATTAGCAGGAAAAAGCAAAAAATTTCAGAATTGCACCTTGCAATGTGGAGATATTACTGTTTGTGCATTTACAATATTCATTGATTTTTGCCATTGAAAAACGTCCAGAAATGTTTGAAGCTACTGACTGAATGAAAGGAGCTGGCATCTCACTCTCTTTGAATCTTCTTTATCATGCTAGGATTAGCAGGAAAAAGCAAAAAATTTCAGAATTGCACCTTGCAATGTGGAGATATTACTGTTTGTGCATTTACAATATTCATTGATTTTTGCCATTGAAAAACATCATGTTATTCATATACCAGAAATGTTTGAAGCTACTGACTGAATGAAAGGAGCTGGCACCTCACTCTCTTTGAATCTTCTTTATCATGCTAGGATTAACAGGAAAAAGCAAAAAATTTCAGAATTGCACCTTGCAATGTGGAGATATTACTGTTTGTGCATTTACAATATTCATTGATTTTTGCCATTGAAAAACATGTTTTTCATATACCAGAAATGTTTGAAGCTACTGACTGAATGAAAGGAGCTGGCATCTCACTCTCTTTGAATCTTCTTTATCCTGCTAGGATTAGCAGGAAAAAGCAAAAAATTTCAGAATTGCACCTTGCAATGTGGAGATATTACTGTTTGTGCATTTACAATATTCATTGATTTTTGCCATTGAAAAACGTCCAGAAATGTTTGAAGCTACTGACTGAATGAAAGGAGCTGGCATCTCACTCTCTTTGAATCTTCTTTATCATGCTAGGATTAGCAGGAAAAAGCAAAAAATTTCAGAATTGCACCTTGCAATGTGGAGATATTACTGTTTGTGCATTTACAATATTCATTGATTTTTGCCATTGAAAAACATCGTTATTCATATACCAGAAATGTTTGAAGCTACTGACTGAATGAAAGGAGCTGGCATCTCACTCTCTTTGAATCTTCTTTATCATGCTAGGATTAACAGGTAAAAGCAAAAAATTTCAGAATTGCACCTTGCAATGTGGAGATATTACTGTTTGTGCATTTACAATATTCATTGATTTTTGCCATTGAAAAACGTCCAGAAATGTTTGAAGCTACTGACTGAATGAAAGGAGCTGGCATCTCACTCTCTTTGAATCTTCTTTATCATGCTAGGATTAGCAGGAAAAAGCAAAAAATTTCAGAATTGCACCTTGCAATGTGGAGATATTACTGTTTGTGCATTTACAATATTCATTGATTTTTGCCATTGAAAAACGTCCAGAAATGTTTGAAGCTACTGACTGAATGAAAGGAGCTGGCATCTCACTCTCTTTGAATCTTCTTTATCATGCTAGGATTAACAGGAAAAAGCAAAAAATTTCAGAATTGCACCTTGCAATGTGGAGATATTACTGTTTGTGCATTTACAATATTCATTGATTTTTGCCATTGAAAAACGTCCAGAAATGTTTGAAGCTACTGACTGAATGAAAGGAGCTGGCATCTCACTCTCTTTGAATCTTCTTTATCATGCTAGGATTAGCAGGAAAAAGCAAAAAATTTCAGAATTGCACCTTGCAATGTGGAGATATTACTGTTTGTGCATTTACAATATTCATTGATTTTTGCCATTGAAAAACATGTTTTTCATATACCAGAAATGTTTGAAGCTACTGACTGAATGAAAGGAGCTGGCATCTCACTCTCTTTGAATCTTCTTTATCATGCTAGGATTAGCAGGAAAATGCAAAAAAATTCAGAATTGCACCTTGCAATGTGGAGATATTACTGTTTGTGCATTTACAATATTCATTGATTTTTGCCATTGAAAAACGTCCAGAAATGTTTGAAGCTACTGACTGAATGAAAGGAGCTGGCATCTCACTCTCTTTGAATCTTCTTTATCATGCTAGGATTAGCAGGAAAAAGCAAAAAATTTCAGAATTGCACCTTGCAATGTGGAGATATTACTGTTTGTGCATTTACAATATTCATTGATTTTTGCCATTGAAAAACGTCCAGAAATGTTTGAAGCTACTGACTGAATGAAAGGAGCTGGCATCTCACTCTCTTTGAATCTTCTTTATCATGCTAGGATTAGCAGGAAAAAGCAAAAAATTTCAGAATTGCACCTTGCAATGTGGAGATATTACTGTTTGTGCATTTACAATATTCATTGATTTTTGCCATTGAAAAACATCATGTTATTCATATACCAGAAATGTTTGAAGCTACTGACTGAATGAAAGGAGCTGGCACCTCACTCTCTTTGAATCTTCTTTATCATGCTAGGATTAACAGGAAAAAGCAAAAAATTTCAGAATTGCACCTTGCAATGTGGAGATATTACTGTTTGTGCATTTACAATATTCATTGATTTTTGCCATTGAAAAACATGTTTTTCATATACCAGAAATGTTTGAAGCTACTGACTGAATGAAAGGAGCTGGCATCTCACTCTCTTTGAATCTTCTTTATCCTGCTAGGATTAGCAGGAAAAAGCAAAAAATTTCAGAATTGCACCTTGCAATGTGGAGATATTACTGTTTGTGCATTTACAATATTCATTGATTTTTGCCATTGAAAAACGTCCAGAAATGTTTGAAGCTACTGACTGAATGAAAGGAGCTGGCATCTCACTCTCTTTGAATCTTCTTTATCATGCTAGGATTAGCAGGAAAAAGCAAAAAATTTCAGAATTGCACCTTGCAATGTGGAGATATTACTGTTTGTGCATTTACAATATTCATTGATTTTTGCCATTGAAAAACATGTTTTTCATATACCAGAAATGTTTGAAGCTACTGACTGAATGAAAGGAGATGGCATCTCACTCTCTTTGAATCTTCTTTATCATGCTAGGATTAACAGGAAAAAGCAAAAAATTTCAGAATTGCACCTTGCAATGTGGAGATATTACTGTTTGTGCATTTACAATATTCATTGATTTTTGCCATTGAAAAACATGTTTTTCATATACCAGAAATGTTTGAAGCTACTGACTGAATGAAAGGAGCTGGCATCTCACTCTCTTTGAATCTTCTTTATCCTGCTAGGATTAGCAGGAAAAAGCAAAAAATTTCAGAATTGCACCTTGCAATGTGGAGATATTACTGTTTGTGCATTTACAATATTCATTGATTTTTGCCATTGAAAAACGTCCAGAAATGTTTGAAGCTACTGACTGAATGAAAGGAGCTGGCATCTCACTCTCTTTGAATCTTCTTTATCATGCTAGGATTAGCAGGAAAAAGCAAAAAAATTCAGAATTGCACCTTGCAATGTGGAGATATTACTGTTTGTGCATTTACAATATTCATTGATTTTTGCCATTGAAAAACATCATGTTATTCATATACCAGAAATGTTTGAAGCTACTGACTGAATGAAAGGAGCTGGCATCTCACTCTCTTTGAATCTTCTTTATCATGCTAGGATTAACAGGAAAAAGCAAAAAATTTCAGAATTGCACCTTGCAATGTGGAGATATTACTGTTTGTGCATTTACAATATTCATTGATTTTTGCCATTGAAAAACATGTTTTTCATATACCAGAAATGTTTGAAGCTACTGACAGAATGAAAGGAGCTGGCATCTCACTCTCTTTGAATCTTCTTTATCTTGCTAGGATTAGCAGGAAAAAGCAAAAAATTTCAGAATTGCACCTTGCAATGTGGAGATATTACTGTTTGTGCATTTACAATATTCATTGATTTTTGCCATTGAAAAACATCATGTTATTCATATACCAGAAATGTTTGAAGCTACTGACTGAATGAAAGGAGATGGCATCTCACTCTCTTTGAATCTTCTTTATCATGCTAGGATTAACAGGAAAAAGCAAAAAATTTCAGAATTGCACCTTGCAATGTGGAGATATTACTGTTTGTGCATTTACAATATTCATTGATTTTTGCCATTGAAAAACGTCCAGAAATGTTTGAAGCTACTGACTGAATGAAAGGAGCTGGCATCTCACTCTCTTTGAATCTTCTTTATCATGCTAGGATTAGCAGGAAAAAGCAAAAAATTTCAGAATTGCACCTTGCAATGTGGAGATATTACTGTTTGTGCATTTACAATATTCATTGATTTTTGCCATTGAAAAACATGTTTTTCATATACCAGAAATGTTTGAAGCTACTGACTGAATGAAAGGAGCTGGCATCTCACTCTCTTTGAATCTTCTTTATCCTGCTAGGATTAGCAGGAAAAAGCAAAAAATTTCAGAATTGCACCTTGCAATGTGGAGATATTACTGTTTGTGCATTTACAATATTCATTGATTTTTGCCATTGAAAAACGTCCAGAAATGTTTGAAGCTACTGACTGAATGAAAGGAGCTGGCATCTCACTCTCTTTGAATCTTCTTTATCATGCTAGGATTAGCAGGAAAAAGCAAAAAAATTCAGAATTGCACCTTGCAATGTGGAGATATTACTGTTTGTGCATTTACAATATTCATTGATTTTTGCCATTGAAAAACATCATGTTATTCATATACCAGAAATGTTTGAAGCTACTGACTGAATGAAAGGAGCTGGCATCTCACTCTCTTTGAATCTTCTTTATCATGCTAGGATTAACAGGAAAAAGCAAAAAATTTCAGAATTGCACCTTGCAATGTGGAGATATTACTGTTTGTGCATTTACAATATTCATTGATTTTTGCCATTGAAAAACATGTTTTTCATATACCAGAAATGTTTGAAGCTACTGACAGAATGAAAGGAGCTGGCATCTCACTCTCTTTGAATCTTCTTTATCATGCTAGGATTAGCAGGAAAAAGCAAAAAATTTCAGAATTGCACCTTGCAATGTGGAGATATTACTGTTTGTGCATTTACAATATTCATTGATTTTTGCCATTGAAAAACATCATGTTATTCATATACCAGAAATGTTTGAAGCTACTGACTGAATGAAAGGAGCTGGCATCTCACTCTCTTTGAATCTTCTTTATCATGCTAGGATTAACAGGAAAAAGCAAAAAATTTCAGAATTGCACCTTGCAATGTGGAGATATTACTGTTTGTGCATTTACAATATTCATTGATTTTTGCCATTGAAAAACATGTTTTTCATATACCAGAAATGTTTGAAGCTACTGACTGAATGAAAGGAGCTGGCATCTCACTCTCTTTGAATCTTCTTTATCATGCTAGGATTAGCAGGAAAAAGCAAAAAATTTCAGAATTGCACCTTGCAATGTGGAGATATTACTGTTTGTGCATTTACAATATTCATTGATTTTTGCCATTGAAAAACGTTTTTCATATACCAGAAATGTTTGAAGCTACTGACTGAATGAAAGGAGCTGGCATCTCACTCTCTTTGAATCTTCTTTATCATGCTAGGATTAGCAGGAAAAAGCAAAAAATTTCAGAATTGCACCTTGCAATGTGGAGATATTACTGTTTGTGCATTTACAATATTCATTGATTTTTGCCATTGAAAAACATGTTTTTCATATACCAGAAATGTTTGAAGCTACTGAACTGAATGAAAGGAGCTGGCATCTCACTCTCTTTGAATCTTCTTTATCCTGCTAGGATTAGCAGGAAACAGCAAAAAATTTCAGAATTGCACCTTGCAATGTGGAGATATTACTGTTTGTGCATTTACAATATTCATTGATTTTTGCCATTGAAAAACGTCCAGAAATGTTTGAAGCTACTGACTGAATGAAAGGAGCTGACATCTCACACTCTTTGAATCTTCTTTATCATGCTAGGATTAGCAGGAAAAAGCAAAAAATTTCAGAATTGCACCTTGCAATGTGGAGATATTACTGTTTGTGCATTTACAATATTCATTGATTTTTGCCATTGAAAAACGTCCAGAAATGTTTGAAGCTACTGACTGAATGAAAGGAGCTGGCATCTCACTCTCTTTGAATCTTCTTTATCATGCTAGGATTAGCAGGAAAAAGCAAAAAATTTCAGAATTGCACCTTGCAATGTGGAGATATTACTGTTTGTGCATTTACAATATTCATTGATTTTTGCCATTGAAAAACATCATGTTATTCATATACCAGAAATGTTTGAAGCTACTGACTGAATGAAAGGAGCTGGCATCTCACTCTCTTTGAATCTTCTTTATCATGCTAGGATTAACAGGAAAAAGCAAAAAATTTCAGAATTGCACCTTGCAATGTGGAGATATTACTGTTTGTGCATTTACAATATTCATTGATTTTTGCCATTGAAAAACGTCCAGAAATGTTTGAAGCTACTGACTGAATGAAAGGAGCTGGCATCTCACTCTCTTTGAATCTTCTTTATCATGCTAGGATTAGCAGGAAAAAGCAAAAAATTTCAGAATTGCACCTTGCAATGTGGAGATATTACTGTTTGTGCATTTACAATATTCATTGATTTTTGCCATTGAAAAACGTCCAGAAATGTTTGAAGCTACTGACTGAATGAAAGGAGCTGGCATCTCACTCTCTTTGAATCTTCTTTATCATGCTAGGATTAGCAGGAAAAAGCAAAAAAATTCAGAATTGCACCTTGCAATGTGGAGATATTACTGTTTGTGCATTTACAATATTCATTGATTTTTGCCATTGAAAAACATCATGTTATTCATATACCAGAAATGTTTGAAGTTACTGACTGAATGAAAGGAGCTGGCATCTCACTCTCTTTGAATCTTCTTTATCATGCTAGGATTAACAGGAAAAAGCAAAAAATTTCAGAATTGCACCTTGCAATGTGGAGATATTACTGTTTGTGCATTTACAATATTCATTGATTTTTGCCATTGAAAAACATGTTTTTCATATACCAGAAATGTTTGAAGCTACTGACTGAATGAAAGGAGCTGGCATCTCACTATATTTGAATCTTCTTTATCATGCTAAGAGGAGCAGGAAAAAGCAAAAAATTTCAGAATTGCACCTTGCAATGCGGAGAAATTACTGTTTGTGCATTTACAATATTCATTGATTTTTGCCATTGAAAAACATCATGTTATTCATATACCAGAAATGTTTGAAGCTACTGACTGAATGAAAGGAGCTGGCATCTCACTCTCTTTGAATCTTCTTTATCATGCTAAGAGGAGCAGGAAAAAGCAAAAAATTTCAGAATTGCACATTGCAATGCGGAGAAATTACTGTTTGTGCATTTACAATATTCATTGATTTTTGCCATTGAAAAACGTCCAGAAATGTTTGAAGCTACTGACTGAATGAAAGGAGCCGGCATCTCACTCTCTTTGAATCTTCTTTATCATGCTATGAGGAGCAGGAAAAAGCAAAAAATTTCAGAATTGCACCTTGCAATGCGGAGAAATTACTGTTTGTGCATTTACAATATTCATTGATTTTTGCCATTGAAAAACGTCCAGAAATGATTGAAGCTACTGACTGAATGAAAGGAGCTGGCATCTCACTCTCTTTGAATCTTCTTTATCATGCTAGGATTAACAGGAAAAAGCAAAAAATTTCAGAATTGCACCTTGCAATGTGGAGATATTACTGTTTGTGCATTTACAATATTCATTGATTTTTGCCATTGAAAAACGTCCAGAAATGTTTGAAGCTACTGACTGAATGAAAGGAGCTGGCATCTCACTCTCTTTGAATCTTCTTTATCATGCTAGGATTAGCAGGAAAAAGCAAAAAATTTCAGAATTGCACCTTGCAATGTGGAGATATTACTGTTTGTGCATTTACAATATTCATTGATTTTTGCCATTGAAAAACGTCCAGAAATGTTTGAAGCTACTGACTGAATGAAAGGAGATGGCATCTCACTCTCTTTGAATCTTCTTTATCATGCTAGGATTAACAGGAAAAAGCAAAAAATTTCAGAATTGCACCTTGCAATGTGGAGATATTACTGTTTGTGCATTTACAATATTCATTGATTTTTGCCATTGAAAAACGTCCAGAAATGTTTGAAGCTACTGACTGAATGAAAGGAGCTGGCATCTCACTCTCTTTGAATCTTCTTTATCATGCTAGGATTAACAGGAAAAAGCAAAAAATTTCAGAATTGCACCTTGCAATGTGGAGATATTACTGTTTGTGCATTTACAATATTCATTGATTTTTGCCATTGAAAAACGTCCAGAAATGTTTGAAGCTACTGACTGAATGAAAGGAGCTGGCATCTCACTCTCTTTGAATCTTCTTTATCATGCTAGGATTAGCAGGAAAAAGAAAAAATTTCAGAATTGCACCTTGCAATGTGGAGATATTACTGTTTGTGCATTTACAATATTCATTGATTTTTGCCATTGAAAAACATGTTTTTCATATACCAGAAATGTTTGAAGCTACTGACTGAATGAAAGGAGCTGGCATCTCACTCTCTTTGAATCTTCTTTATCCTGCTAGGATTAGCAGGAAAAAGCAAAAAATTTCAGAATTGCACCTTGCAATGTGGAGATATTACTGTTTGTGCATTTACAATATTCATTGATTTTTGCCATTGAAAAACGTCCAGAAATGTTTGAAGCTACTGACTGAATGAAAGGAGCTGGCATCTCACTCTCTTTGAATCTTCTTTATCATGCTAGGATTAGCAGGAAAAAGCAAAAAATTTCAGAATTGCACCTTGCAATGTGGAGATATTACTGTTTGTGCATTTACAATATTCATTGATTTTTGCCATTGAAAAACGTCCAGAAATGTTTGAAGCTACTGACTGAATGAAAGGAGCTGGCATCTCACTCTCTTTGAATCTTCTTTATCATGCTAGGATTAGCAGGAAAAAGCAAAAAAATTCAGAATTGCACCTTGCAATGTGGAGATATTACTGTTTGTGCATTTACAATATTCATTGATTTTTGCCATTGAAAAACATCATGTTATTCATATACCAGAAATGTTTGAAGCTACTGACTGAATGAAAGGAGCTGGCATCTCACTCTCTTTGAATCTTCTTTATCATGCTAGGATTAACAGGAAAAAGCAAAAAATTTCAGAATTGCACCTTTCAATGTGGAGATATTACTGTTTGTGCATTTACAATATTCATTGATTTTTGCCATTGAAAAACATGTTTTTCATATACCAGAAATGTTTGAAGCTACTGACAGAATGAAAGGAGCTGGCATCTCACTCTCTTTGAATCTTCTTTATCATGCTAGGATTAGCAGGAAAAAGCAAAAAATTTCAGAATTGCACCTTGCAATGTGGAGATATTACTGTTTGTGCATTTACAATATTCATTGATTTTTGCCATTGAAAAACATCATGTTATTCATATACCAGAAATGTTTGAAGCTACTGACTGAATGAAAGGAGCTGGCATCTCACTCTCTTTGAATCTTCTTTATCATGCTAGGATTAACAGGAAAAAGCAAAAAATTTCAGAATTGCACCTTGCAATGTGGAGATATTACTGTTTGTGCATTTACAATATTCATTGATTTTTGCCATTGAAAAACATGTTTTTCATATACCAGAAATGTTTGAAGCTACTGACTGAATGAAAGGAGCTGGCATCTCACTCTCTTTGAATCTTCTTTATCATGCTAGGATTAGCAGGAAAAAGCAAAAAATTTCAGAATTGCACCTTGCAATGTGGAGATATTACTGTTTGTGCATTTACAATATTCATTGATTTTTGCCATTGAAAAACGTTTTTCATATACCAGAAATGTTTGAAGCTACTGACTGAATGAAAGGAGCTGGCATCTCACTCTCTTTGAATCTTCTTTATCATGCTAGGATTAGCAGGAAAAAGCAAAAAATTTCAGAATTGCACCTTGCAATGTGGAGATATTACTGTTTGTGCATTTACAATATTCATTGATTTTTGCCATTGAAAAACATGTTTTTCATATACCAGAAATGTTTGAAGCTACTGAACTGAATGAAAGGAGCTGGCATCTCACTCTCTTTGAATCTTCTTTATCCTGCTAGGATTAGCAGGAAACAGCAAAAAATTTCAGAATTGCACCTTGCAATGTGGAGATATTACTGTTTGTGCATTTACAATATTCATTGATTTTTGCCATTGAAAAACGTCCAGAAATGTTTGAAGCTACTGACTGAATGAAAGGAGCTGACATCTCACACTCTTTGAATCTTCTTTATCATGCTAGGATTAGCAGGAAAAAGCAAAAAATTTCAGAATTGCACCTTGCAATGTGGAGATATTACTGTTTGTGCATTTACAATATTCATTGATTTTTGCCATTGAAAAACGTCCAGAAATGTTTGAAGCTACTGACTGAATGAAAGGAGCTGGCATCTCACTCTCTTTGAATCTTCTTTATCATGCTAGGATTAGCAGGAAAAAGCAAAAAATTTCAGAATTGCACCTTGCAATGTGGAGATATTACTGTTTGTGCATTTACAATATTCATTGATTTTTGCCATTGAAAAACATCATGTTATTCATATACCAGAAATGTTTGAAGCTACTGACTGAATGAAAGGAGCTGGCATCTCACTCTCTTTGAATCTTCTTTATCATGCTAGGATTAACAGGAAAAAGCAAAAAATTTCAGAATTGCACCTTGCAATGTGGAGATATTACTGTTTGTGCATTTACAATATTCATTGATTTTTGCCATTGAAAAACGTCCAGAAATGTTTGAAGCTACTGACTGAATGAAAGGAGCTGGCATCTCACTCTCTTTGAATCTTCTTTATCATGCTAGGATTAGCAGGAAAAAGCAAAAAATTTCAGAATTGCACCTTGCAATGTGGAGATATTACTGTTTGTGCATTTACAATATTCATTGATTTTTGCCATTGAAAAACGTCCAGAAATGTTTGAAGCTACTGACTGAATGAAAGGAGCTGGCATCTCACTCTCTTTGAATCTTCTTTATCATGCTAGGATTAGCAGGAAAAAGCAAAAAATTTCAGAATTGCACCTTGCAATGTGGAGATATTACTGTTTGTGCATTTACAATATTCATTGATTTTTGCCATTGAAAAACGTCCAGAAATGTTTGAAGCTACTGACTGAATGAAAGGAGCTGGCATCTCACTCTCTTTGAATCTTCTTTATCATGCTAGGATTAGCAGGAAAAAGCAAAAAAATTCAGAATTGCACCTTGCAATGTGGAGATATTACTGTTTGTGCATTTACAATATTCATTGATTTTTGCCATTGAAAAACATCATGTTATTCATATACCAGAAATGTTTGAAGTTACTGACTGAATGAAAGGAGCTGGCATCTCACTCTCTTTGAATCTTCTTTATCATGCTAGGATTAACAGGAAAAAGCAAAAAATTTCAGAATTGCACCTTGCAATGTGGAGATATTACTGTTTGTGCATTTACAATATTCATTGATTTTTGCCATTGAAAAACATGTTTTTCATATACCAGAAATGTTTGAAGCTACTGACTGAATGAAAGGAGCTGGCATCTCACTATATTTGAATCTTCTTTATCATGCTAAGAGGAGCAGGAAAAAGCAAAAAATTTCAGAATTGCACCTTGCAATGCGGAGAAATTACTGTTTGTGCATTTACAATATTCATTGATTTTTGCCATTGAAAAACATCATGTTATTCATATACCAGAAATGTTTGAAGCTACTGACTGAATGAAAGGAGCTGGCATCTCACTCTCTTTGAATCTTCTTTATCATGCTAAGAGGAGCAGGAAAAAGCAAAAAATTTCAGAATTGCACATTGCAATGCGGAGAAATTACTGTTTGTGCATTTACAATATTCATTGATTTTTGCCATTGAAAAACGTCCAGAAATGTTTGAAGCTACTGACTGAATGAAAGGAGCCGGCATCTCACTCTCTTTGAATCTTCTTTATCATGCTATGAGGAGCAGGAAAAAGCAAAAAATTTCAGAATTGCACCTTGCAATGCGGAGAAATTACTGTTTGTGCATTTACAATATTCATTGATTTTTGCCATTGAAAAACGTCCAGAAATGATTGAAGCTACTGACTGAATGAAAGGAGCTGGCATCTCACTCTCTTTGAATCTTCTTTATCATGCTAGGATTAACAGGAAAAAGCAAAAAATTTCAGAATTGCACCTTGCAATGTGGAGATATTACTGTTTGTGCATTTACAATATTCATTGATTTTTGCCATTGAAAAACGTCCAGAAATGTTTGAAGCTACTGACTGAATGAAAGGAGCTGGCATCTCACTCTCTTTGAATCTTCTTTATCATGCTAGGATTAGCAGGAAAAAGCAAAAAATTTCAGAATTGCACCTTGCAATGTGGAGATATTACTGTTTGTGCATTTACAATATTCATTGATTTTTGCCATTGAAAAACGTCCAGAAATGTTTGAAGCTACTGACTGAATGAAAGGAGATGGCATCTCACTCTCTTTGAATCTTCTTTATCATGCTAGGATTAACAGGAAAAAGCAAAAAATTTCAGAATTGCACCTTGCAATGTGGAGATATTACTGTTTGTGCATTTACAATATTCATTGATTTTTGCCATTGAAAAACGTCCAGAAATGTTTGAAGCTACTGACTGAATGAAAGGAGCTGGCATCTCACTCTCTTTGAATCTTCTTTATCATGCTAGGATTAACAGGAAAAAGCAAAAAATTTCAGAATTGCACCTTGCAATGTGGAGATATTACTGTTTGTGCATTTACAATATTCATTGATTTTTGCCATTGAAAAACGTCCAGAAATGTTTGAAGCTACTGACTGAATGAAAGGAGCTGGCATCTCACTCTCTTTGAATCTTCTTTATCATGCTAGGATTAGCAGGAAAAAGCAAAAAATTTCAGAATTGCACCTTGCAATGTGGAGATATTACTGTTTGTGCATTTACAATATTCATTGATTTTTGCCATTGAAAAACATGTTTTTCATATACCAGAAATGTTTGAAGCTACTGACTGAATGAAAGGAGCTGGCATCTCACTCTCTTTGAATCTTCTTTATCCTGCTAGGATTAGCAGGAAAAAGCAAAAAATTTCAGAATTGCACCTTGCAATGTGGAGATATTACTGTTTGTGCATTTACAATATTCATTGATTTTTGCCATTGAAAAACGTCCAGAAATGTTTGAAGCTACTGACTGAATGAAAGGAGCTGGCATCTCACTCTCTTTGAATCTTCTTTATCATGCTAGGATTAGCAGGAAAAAGCAAAAAATTTCAGAATTGCACCTTGCAATGTGGAGATATTACTGTTTGTGCATTTACAATATTCATTGATTTTTGCCATTGAAAAACGTCCAGAAATGTTTGAAGCTACTGACTGAATGAAAGGAGCTGGCATCTCACTCTCTTTGAATCTTCTTTATCATGCTAGGATTAGCAGGAAAAAGCAAAAAATTTCAGAATTGCACCTTGCAATGTGGAGATATTACTGTTTGTGCATTTAAAATATTCATTGATTTTTGCCATTGAAAAACATCATGTTATTCATATACCAGAAATGTTTGAAGCTACTGACTGAATGAAAGGAGCTAGCATCTCACTCTCTTTGAATCTTCTTTATCATGCTAGGATTAACAGGAAAAAGCAAAAAATTTCAGAATTGCACCTTGCAATGTGGAGATATTACTGTTTGTGCATTTACAATATTCATTGATTTTTGCCATTGAAAAACATGTTTTTCATATACCAGAAATGTTTGAAGCTACTGACTGAATGAAAGGAGCTGGCATCTCACTCTCTTTGAATCTTCTTTATCATGCTAGGATTAGCAGGAAAAAGCAAAAAATTTCAGAATTGCACCTTGCAATGTGGAGATATTACTGTTTGTGCATTTACAATATTCATTGATTTTTGCCATTGAAAAACATGTTTTTCATATACCAGAAATGTTTGAAGCTACTGACTGAATGAAAGGAGCTGGCATCTCACTCTCTTTGAATCTTCTTTATCATGCTAGGATTAACAGGAAAAAGCAAAAAATTTCAGAATTGCACCTTGCAATGTGGAGATATTACTGTTTGTGCATTTACAATATTCATTGATTTTTGCCATTGAAAAACGTCCAGAAATGTTTGAAGCTACTGACTGAATGAAAGGAGCTGGCATCTCACTCTCTTTGAATCTTCTTTATCATGCTAGGATTAGCAGGAAAAAGCAAAAAATTTCAGAATTGCACCTTGCAATGTGTAGATATTACTGTTTGTGCATTTACAATATTCATTGATTTTTGCCATTGAAAAACGTTTTTCATATACCAGAAATGTTTGAAGCTACTGACTGAATGAAAGGAGCTGGCATCTCACTCTCTTTGAATCTTCTTTATCATGCTAGGATTAACAGGAAAAAGCAAAAAATTTCAGAATTGCACCTTGCAATGTGGAGATATTACTGTTTGTGCATTTACAATATTCATTGATTTTTGCCATTGAAAAACATGTTTTTCATATACCAGAAATGTTTGAAGCTACTGACTGAATGAAAGGAGCTGGCATCTCACTCTCTTTGAATCTTCTTTATCATGCTAGGATTAGCAGGAAAAAGCAAAAAATTTCAGAATTGCACCTTGCAATGTGGAGATATTACTGTTTGTGCATTTACAATATTCATTGATTTTTGCCATTGAAAAACATCATGTTATTCATATACCAGAAATGTTTGAAGCTACTGACTGAATGAAAGGAGCTGGCATCTCACTCTCTTTGAATCTTCTTTATCATGCTAGGATTAACAGGAAAAAGCAAAAAATTTCAGAATTGCACCTTGCAATGTGGAGATATTACTGTTTGTGCATTTACAATATTCATTGATTTTTGCCATTGAAAATCATGTTTTTCATATACCAGAAATGTTTGAAGCTACTGACTGAATGAAAGGAGCTGGCATCTCACTCTCTTTGAATCTTCTTTATCATGCTAGGATTAGCAGGAAAAAGCAAAAAATTTCAGAATTGCACCTTGCAATGTGGAGATATTACTGTTTGTGCATTTACAATATTCATTGATTTTTGCCATTGAAAAACGTTTTTCATATACCAGAAATGTTTGAAGCTACTGACTGAATGAAAGGAGCTGGCATCTCACTCTCTTTGAATCTTCTTTATCATGCTAGGATTAGCAGGAAAAAGCAAAAAATTTCAGAATTGCACCTTGCAATGTGGAGATATTACTGTTTGTGCATTTACAATATTCATTGATTTTTGCCATTGAAAAACATCGTTATTCATATACCAGAAATGTTTGAAGCTACTGACTGAATGAAAGGAGCTGGCATCTCACTCTCTTTGAATCTTCTTTATCATGCTAGGATTAACAGGTAAAAGCAAAAAATTTCAGAATTGCACCTTGCAATGTGGAGATATTACTGTTTGTGCATTTACAATATTCATTGATTTTTGCCATTGAAAAACGTCCAGAAATGTTTGAAGCTACTGACTGAATGAAAGGAGCTGGCATCTCACTCTCTTTGAATCTTCTTTATCATGCTAGGATTAGCAGGAAAAAGCAAAAAATTTCAGAATTGCACCTTGCAATGTGGAGATATTACTGTTTGTGCATTTACAATATTCATTGATTTTTGCCATTGAAAAACGTCCAGAAATGTTTGAAGCTACTGACTGAATGAAAGGAGCTGGCATCTCACTCTCTTTGAATCTTCTTTATCATGCTAGGATTAACAGGAAAAAGCAAAAAATTTCAGAATTGCACCTTGCAATGTGGAGATATTACTGTTTGTGCATTTACAATATTCATTGATTTTTGCCATTGAAAAACGTCCAGAAATGTTTGAAGCTACTGACTGAATGAAAGGAGCTGGCATCTCACTCTCTTTGAATCTTCTTTATCATGCTAGGATTAGCAGGAAAAAGCAAAAAATTTCAGAATTGCACCTTGCAATGTGGAGATATTACTGTTTGTGCATTTACAATATTCATTGATTTTTGCCATTGAAAAACATGTTTTTCATATACCAGAAATGTTTGAAGCTACTGACTGAATGAAAGGAGCTGGCATCTCACTCTCTTTGAATCTTCTTTATCATGCTAGGATTAGCAGGAAAATGCAAAAAAATTCAGAATTGCACCTTGCAATGTGGAGATATTACTGTTTGTGCATTTACAATATTCATTGATTTTTGCCATTGAAAAACGTCCAGAAATGTTTGAAGCTACTGACTGAATGAAAGGAGCTGGCATCTCACTCTCTTTGAATCTTCTTTATCATGCTAGGATTAGCAGGAAAAAGCAAAAAATTTCAGAATTGCACCTTGCAATGTGGAGATATTACTGTTTGTGCATTTACAATATTCATTGATTTTTGCCATTGAAAAACGTCCAGAAATGTTTGAAGCTACTGACTGAATGAAAGGAGCTGGCATCTCACTCTCTTTGAATCTTCTTTATCATGCTAGGATTAGCAGGAAAAAGCAAAAAATTTCAGAATTGCACCTTGCAATGTGGAGATATTACTGTTTGTGCATTTACAATATTCATTGATTTTTGCCATTGAAAAACATCATGTTATTCATATACCAGAAATGTTTGAAGCTACTGACTGAATGAAAGGAGCTGGCACCTCACTCTCTTTGAATCTTCTTTATCATGCTAGGATTAACAGGAAAAAGCAAAAAATTTCAGAATTGCACCTTGCAATGTGGAGATATTACTGTTTGTGCATTTACAATATTCATTGATTTTTGCCATTGAAAAACATGTTTTTCATATACCAGAAATGTTTGAAGCTACTGACTGAATGAAAGGAGCTGGCATCTCACTCTCTTTGAATCTTCTTTATCCTGCTAGGATTAGCAGGAAAAAGCAAAAAATTTCAGAATTGCACCTTGCAATGTGGAGATATTACTGTTTGTGCATTTACAATATTCATTGATTTTTGCCATTGAAAAACGTCCAGAAATGTTTGAAGCTACTGACTGAATGAAAGGAGCTGGCATCTCACTCTCTTTGAATCTTCTTTATCATGCTAGGATTAGCAGGAAAAAGCAAAAAATTTCAGAATTGCACCTTGCAATGTGGAGATATTACTGTTTGTGCATTTACAATATTCATTGATTTTTGCCATTGAAAAACATGTTTTTCATATACCAGAAATGTTTGAAGCTACTGACTGAATGAAAGGAGATGGCATCTCACTCTCTTTGAATCTTCTTTATCATGCTAGGATTAACAGGAAAAAGCAAAAAATTTCAGAATTGCACCTTGCAATGTGGAGATATTACTGTTTGTGCATTTACAATATTCATTGATTTTTGCCATTGAAAAACATGTTTTTCATATACCAGAAATGTTTGAAGCTACTGACTGAATGAAAGGAGCTGGCATCTCACTCTCTTTGAATCTTCTTTATCCTGCTAGGATTAGCAGGAAAAAGCAAAAAATTTCAGAATTGCACCTTGCAATGTGGAGATATTACTGTTTGTGCATTTACAATATTCATTGATTTTTGCCATTGAAAAACGTCCAGAAATGTTTGAAGCTACTGACTGAATGAAAGGAGCTGGCATCTCACTCTCTTTGAATCTTCTTTATCATGCTAGGATTAGCAGGAAAAAGCAAAAAAATTCAGAATTGCACCTTGCAATGTGGAGATATTACTGTTTGTGCATTTACAATATTCATTGATTTTTGCCATTGAAAAACATCATGTTATTCATATACCAGAAATGTTTGAAGCTACTGACTGAATGAAAGGAGCTGGCATCTCACTCTCTTTGAATCTTCTTTATCATGCTAGGATTAACAGGAAAAAGCAAAAAATTTCAGAATTGCACCTTGCAATGTGGAGATATTACTGTTTGTGCATTTACAATATTCATTGATTTTTGCCATTGAAAAACATGTTTTTCATATACCAGAAATGTTTGAAGCTACTGACAGAATGAAAGGAGCTGGCATCTCACTCTCTTTGAATCTTCTTTATCATGCTAGGATTAGCAGGAAAAAGCAAAAAATTTCAGAATTGCACCTTGCAATGTGGAGATATTACTGTTTGTGCATTTACAATATTCATTGATTTTTGCCATTGAAAAACATCATGTTATTCATATACCAGAAATGTTTGAAGCTACTGACTGAATGAAAGGAGATGGCATCTCACTCTCTTTGAATCTTCTTTATCATGCTAGGATTAACAGGAAAAAGCAAAAAATTTCAGAATTGCACCTTGCAATGTGGAGATATTACTGTTTGTGCATTTACAATATTCATTGATTTTTGCCATTGAAAAACATCATGTTATTCATATACCAGAAATGTTTGAAGCTACTGACTGAATGAAAGGAGCTGGCATCTCACTCTCTTTGAATCTTCTTTATCATGCTAAGAGGAGCAGGAAAAAGCAAAAAATTTCAGAATTGCACATTGCAATGCGGAGAAATTACTGTTTGTGCATTTACAATATTCATTGATTTTTGCCATTGAAAAACGTCCAGAAATGTTTGAAGCTACTGACTGAATGAAAGGAGCCGGCATCTCACTCTCTTTGAATCTTCTTTATCATGCTATGAGGAGCAGGAAAAAGCAAAAAATTTCAGAATTGCACCTTGCAATGCGGAGAAATTACTGTTTGTGCATTTACAATATTCATTGATTTTTGCCATTGAAAAACGTCCAGAAATGATTGAAGCTACTGACTGAATGAAAGGAGCTGGCATCTCACTCTCTTTGAATCTTCTTTATCATGCTAGGATTAACAGGAAAAAGCAAAAAATTTCAGAATTGCACCTTGCAATGTGGAGATATTACTGTTTGTGCATTTACAATATTCATTGATTTTTGCCATTGAAAAACGTCCAGAAATGTTTGAAGCTACTGACTGAATGAAAGGAGCTGGCATCTCACTCTCTTTGAATCTTCTTTATCATGCTAGGATTAGCAGGAAAAAGCAAAAAATTTCAGAATTGCACCTTGCAATGTGGAGATATTACTGTTTGTGCATTTACAATATTCATTGATTTTTGCCATTGAAAAACGTCCAGAAATGTTTGAAGCTACTGACTGAATGAAAGGAGATGGCATCTCACTCTCTTTGAATCTTCTTTATCATGCTAGGATTAACAGGAAAAAGCAAAAAATTTCAGAATTGCACCTTGCAATGTGGAGATATTACTGTTTGTGCATTTACAATATTCATTGATTTTTGCCATTGAAAAACGTCCAGAAATGTTTGAAGCTACTGACTGAATGAAAGGAGCTGGCATCTCACTCTCTTTGAATCTTCTTTATCATGCTAGGATTAACAGGAAAAAGCAAAAAATTTCAGAATTGCACCTTGCAATGTGGAGATATTACTGTTTGTGCATTTACAATATTCATTGATTTTTGCCATTGAAAAACGTCCAGAAATGTTTGAAGCTACTGACTGAATGAAAGGAGCTGGCATCTCACTCTCTTTGAATCTTCTTTATCATGCTAGGATTAGCAGGAAAAAGCAAAAAATTTCAGAATTGCACCTTGCAATGTGGAGATATTACTGTTTGTGCATTTACAATATTCATTGATTTTTGCCATTGAAAAACATGTTTTTCATATACCAGAAATGTTTGAAGCTACTGACTGAATGAAAGGAGCTGGCATCTCACTCTCTTTGAATCTTCTTTATCATGCTAGGATTAGCAGGAAAAAGCAAAAAATTTCAGAATTGCACCTTGCAATGTGGAGATATTACTGTTTGTGCATTTACAATATTCATTGATTTTTGCCATTGAAAAACGTCCAGAAATGTTTGAAGCTACTGACTGAATGAAAGGAGATGGCATCTCACTCTCTTTGAATCTTCTTTATCATGCTAGGATTAACAGGAAAAAGCAAAAAATTTCAGAATTGCACCTTGCAATGTGGAGATATTACTGTTTGTGCATTTACAATATTCATTGATTTTTGCCATTGAAAAACGTCCAGAAATGTTTGAAGCTACTGACTGAATGAAAGGAGCTGGCATCTCACTCTCTTTGAATCTTCTTTATCATGCTAGGATTAACAGGAAAAAGCAAAAAATTTCAGAATTGCACCTTGCAATGTGGAGATATTACTGTTTGTGCATTTACAATATTCATTGATTTTTGCCATTGAAAAACGTCCAGAAATGTTTGAAGCTACTGACTGAATGAAAGGAGCTGGCATCTCACTCTCTTTGAATCTTCTTTATCATGCTAGGATTAGCAGGAAAAAGCAAAAAATTTCAGAATTGCACCTTGCAATGTGGAGATATTACTGTTTGTGCATTTACAATATTCATTGATTTTTGCCATTGAAAAACATGTTTTTCATATACCAGAAATGTTTGAAGCTACTGACTGAATGAAAGGAGCTGGCATCTCACTCTCTTTGAATCTTCTTTATCCTGCTAGGATTAGCAGGAAAAAGCAAAAAATTTCAGAATTGCACCTTGCAATGTGGAGATATTACTGTTTGTGCATTTACAATATTCATTGATTTTTGCCATTGAAAAACGTCCAGAAATGTTTGAAGCTACTGACTGAATGAAAGGAGCTGGCATCTCACTCTCTTTGAATCTTCTTTATCATGCTAGGATTAGCAGGAAAAAGCAAAAAATTTCAGAATTGCACCTTGCAATGTGGAGATATTACTGTTTGTGCATTTACAATATTCATTGATTTTTGCCATTGAAAAACGTCCAGAAATGTTTGAAGCTACTGACTGAATGAAAGGAGCTGGCATCTCACTCTCTTTGAATCTTCTTTATCATGCTAGGATTAGCAGGAAAAAGCAAAAAATTTCAGAATTGCACCTTGCAATGTGGAGATATTACTGTTTGTGCATTTAAAATATTCATTGATTTTTGCCATTGAAAAACATCATGTTATTCATATACCAGAAATGTTTGAAGCTACTGACTGAATGAAAGGAGCTGGCATCTCACTCTCTTTGAATCTTCTTTATCATGCTAGGATTAGCAGGAAAATGCAAAAAAATTCAGAATTGCACCTTGCAATGTGGAGATATTACTGTTTGTGCATTTACAATATTCATTGATTTTTGCCATTGAAAAACGTCCAGAAATGTTTGAAGTTACTGACTGAATGAAAGGAGCTGGCATCTCACTCTCTTTGAATCTTCTTTATCATGCTAGGATTAGCAGGAAAAAGCAAAAAATTTCAGA
Source organism: Phyllobates terribilis (assembly GCF_046119375.1). Taxonomy (NCBI): domain Eukaryota; kingdom Metazoa; phylum Chordata; class Amphibia; order Anura; family Dendrobatidae; genus Phyllobates; species Phyllobates terribilis. The sequence goes on along the minus strand of NW_027363996.1, from coordinate 28,899 downwards.
ATTGCACCTTGCAATGTGGAGATATTACTGTTTGTGCATTTACAATATTCATTGATTTTTGCCATTGAAAAACGTCCAGAAATGTTTGAAGCTACTGACTGAATGAAAGGAGCTGGCATCTCACTCTCTTTGAATCTTCTTTATCATGCTAGGATTAGCAGGAAAAAGCAAAAAATTTCAGAATTGCACCTTGCAATGTGGAGATATTACTGTTTGTGCATTTACAATATTCATTGATTTTTGCCATTGAAAAACATCATGTTATTCATATACCAGAAATGTTTGAAGCTACTGACTGAATGAAAGGAGCTGGCACCTCACTCTCTTTGAATCTTCTTTATCATGCTAGGATTAACAGGAAAAAGCAAAAAATTTCAGAATTGCACCTTGCAATGTGGAGATATTACTGTTTGTGCATTTACAATATTCATTGATTTTTGCCATTGAAAAACATGTTTTTCATATACCAGAAATGTTTGAAGCTACTGACTGAATGAAAGGAGCTGGCATCTCACTCTCTTTGAATCTTCTTTATCCTGCTAGGATTAGCAGGAAAAAGCAAAAAATTTCAGAATTGCACCTTGCAATGTGGAGATATTACTGTTTGTGCATTTACAATATTCATTGATTTTTGCCATTGAAAAACGTCCAGAAATGTTTGAAGCTACTGACTGAATGAAAGGAGCTGGCATCTCACTCTCTTTGAATCTTCTTTATCATGCTAGGATTAGCAGGAAAAAGCAAAAAATTTCAGAATTGCACCTTGCAATGTGGAGATATTACTGTTTGTGCATTTACAATATTCATTGATTTTTGCCATTGAAAAACATGTTTTTCATATACCAGAAATGTTTGAAGCTACTGACTGAATGAAAGGAGATGGCATCTCACTCTCTTTGAATCTTCTTTATCATGCTAGGATTAACAGGAAAAAGCAAAAAATTTCAGAATTGCACCTTGCAATGTGGAGATATTACTGTTTGTGCATTTACAATATTCATTGATTTTTGCCATTGAAAAACATGTTTTTCATATACCAGAAATGTTTGAAGCTACTGACTGAATGAAAGGAGCTGGCATCTCACTCTCTTTGAATCTTCTTTATCCTGCTAGGATTAGCAGGAAAAAGCAAAAAATTTCAGAATTACACCTTGCAATGTGGAGATATTACTGTTTGTGCATTTACAATATTCATTGATTTTTGCCATTGAAAAACGTCCAGAAATGTTTGAAGCTACTGACTGAATGAAAGGAGCTGGCATCTCACTCTCTTTGAATCTTCTTTATCATGCTAGGATTAGCAGGAAAAAGCAAAAAAATTCAGAATTGCACCTTGCAATGTGGAGATATTACTGTTTGTGCATTTACAATATTCATTGATTTTTGCCATTGAAAAACATCATGTTATTCATATACCAGAAATGTTTGAAGCTACTGACTGAATGAAAGGAGCTGGCATCTCACTCTCTTTGAATCTTCTTTATCATGCTAGGATTAACAGGAAAAAGCAAAAAATTTCAGAATTGCACCTTGCAATGTGGAGATATTACTGTTTGTGCATTTACAATATTCATTGATTTTTGCCATTGAAAAACATGTTTTTCATATACCAGAAATGTTTGAAGCTACTGACAGAATGAAAGGAGCTGGCATCTCACTCTCTTTGAATCTTCTTTATCATGCTAGGATTAGCAGGAAAAAGCAAAAAATTTCAGAATTGCACCTTGCAATGTGGAGATATTACTGTTTGTGCATTTACAATATTCATTGATTTTTGCCATTGAAAAACATCATGTTATTCATATACCAGAAATGTTTGAAGCTACTGACTGAATGAAAGGAGATGGCATCTCACTCTCTTTGAATCTTCTTTATCATGCTAGGATTAACAGGAAAAAGCAAAAAATTTCAGAATTGCACCTTGCAATGTGGAGATATTACTGTTTGTGCATTTACAATATTCATTGATTTTTGCCATTGAAAAACGTCCAGAAATGTTTGAAGCTACTGACTGAATGAAAGGAGCTGGCATCTCACTCTCTTTGAATCTTCTTTATCATGCTAGGATTAGCAGGAAAAAGCAAAAAATTTCAGAATTGCACCTTGCAATGTGGAGATATTACTGTTTGTGCATTTACAATATTCATTGATTTTTGCCATTGAAAAACGTCCAGAAATGTTTGAAGCTACTGACTGAATGAAAGGAGCTGGCATCTCACTCTCTTTGAATCTTCTTTATCATGCTAGGATTAGCAGGAAAAAGCAAAAAATTTCAGAATTGCACCTTGCAATGTGGAGATATTACTGTTTGTGCATTTACAATATTCATTGATTTTTGCCATTGAAAAACGTCCAGAAATGTTTGAAGCTACTGACTGAATGAAAGGAGCTGGCATCTCACTCTCTTTGAATCTTCTTTATCATGCTAGGATTAGCAGGAAAAAGCAAAAAAATTCAGAATTGCACCTTGCAATGTGGAGATATTACTGTTTGTGCATTTACAATATTCATTGATTTTTGCCATTGAAAAACATCATGTTATTCATATACCAGAAATGTTTGAAGTTACTGACTGAATGAAAGGAGCTGGCATCTCACTCTCTTTGAATCTTCTTTATCATGCTAGGATTAACAGGAAAAAGCAAAAAATTTCAGAATTGCACCTTGCAATGTGGAGATATTACTGTTTGTGCATTTACAATATTCATTGATTTTTGCCATTGAAAAACATGTTTTTCATATACCAGAAATGTTTGAAGCTACTGACTGAATGAAAGGAGCTGGCATCTCACTATATTTGAATCTTCTTTATCATGCTGAGGAGCAGGAAAAAGCAAAAAATTTCAGAATTGCACCTTGCAATGCGGAGAAATTACTGTTTGTGCATTTACAATATTCATTGATTTTTGCCATTGAAAAACATCATGTTATTCATATACCAGAAATGTTTGAAGCTACTGACTGAATGAAAGGAGCTGGCATCTCACTCTCTTTGAATCTTCTTTATCATGCTAAGAGGAGCAGGAAAAAGCAAAAAATTTCAGAATTGCACCTTGCAATGCGGAGAAATTACTGTTTGTGCATTTACAATATTCATTGATTTTTGCCATTGAAAAACGTCCAGAAATGTTTGAAGCTACTGACTGAATGAAAGGAGCCGGCATCTCACTCTCTTTGAATCTTCTTTATCATGCTATGAGGAGCAGGAAAAAGCAAAAAATTTCAGAATTGCACCTTGCAATGCGGAGAAATTACTGTTTGTGCATTTACAATATTCATTGATTTTTGCCATTGAAAAACGTCCAGAAATGATTGAAGCTACTGACTGAATGAAAGGAGCTGGCATCTCACTCTCTTTGAATCTTCTTTATCATGCTAGGATTAACAGGAAAAAGCAAAAAATTTCAGAATTGCACCTTGCAATGTGGAGATATTACTGTTTGTGCATTTACAATATTCATTGATTTTTGCCATTGAAAAACGTCCAGAAATGTTTGAAGCTACTGACTGAATGAAAGGAGCTGGCATCTCACTCTCTTTGAATCTTCTTTATCATGCTAGGATTAGCAGGAAAAAGCAAAAAATTTCAGAATTGCACCTTGCAATGTGGAGATATTACTGTTTGTGCATTTACAATATTCATTGATTTTTGCCATTGAAAAACGTCCAGAAATGTTTGAAGCTACTGACTGAATGAAAGGAGATGGCATCTCACTCTCTTTGAATCTTCTTTATCATGCTAGGATTAACAGGAAAAAGCAAAAAATTTCAGAATTGCACCTTGCAATGTGGAGATATTACTGTTTGTGCATTTACAATATTCATTGATTTTTGCCATTGAAAAACGTCCAGAAATGTTTGAAGCTACTGACTGAATGAAAGGAGCTGGCATCTCACTCTCTTTGAATCTTCTTTATCATGCTAGGATTAACAGGAAAAAGCAAAAAATTTCAGAATTGCACCTTGCAATGTGGAGATATTACTGTTTGTGCATTTACAATATTCATTGATTTTTGCCATTGAAAAACGTCCAGAAATGTTTGAAGCTACTGACTGAATGAAAGGAGCTGGCATCTCACTCTCTTTGAATCTTCTTTATCATGCTAGGATTAGCAGGAAAAAGCAAAAAATTTCAGAATTGCACCTTGCAATGTGGAGATATTACTGTTTGTGCATTTACAATATTCATTGATTTTTGCCATTGAAAAACATGTTTTTCATATACCAGAAATGTTTGAAGCTACTGACTGAATGAAAGGAGCTGGCATCTCACTCTCTTTGAATCTTCTTTATCCTGCTAGGATTAGCAGGAAAAAGCAAAAAATTTCAGAATTGCACCTTGCAATGTGGAGATATTACTGTTTGTGCATTTACAATATTCATTGATTTTTGCCATTGAAAAACGTCCAGAAATGTTTGAAGCTACTGACTGAATGAAAGGAGCTGGCATCTCACTCTCTTTGAATCTTCTTTACCATGCTAGGATTAGCAGGAAAAAGCAAAAAATTTCAGAATTGCACCTTGCAATGTGGAGATATTACTGTTTGTGCATTTACAATATTCATTGATTTTTGCCATTGAAAAACGTCCAGAAATGTTTGAAGCTACTGACTGAATGAAAGGAGCTGGCATCTCACTCTCTTTGAATCTTCTTTATCATGCTAGGATTAGCAGGAAAAAGCAAAAAATTTCAGAATTGCACCTTGCAATGTGGAGATATTACTGTTTGTGCATTTAAAATATTCATTGATTTTTGCCATTGAAAAACATCATGTTATTCATATACCAGAAATGTTTGAAGCTACTGACTGAATGAAAGGAGCTGGCATCTCACTCTCTTTGAATCTTCTTTATCATGCTAGGATTAGCAGGAAAATGCAAAAAAATTCAGAATTGCACCTTGCAATGTGGAGATATTACTGTTTGTGCATTTACAATATTCATTGATTTTTGCCATTGAAAAACGTCCAGAAATGTTTGAAGCTACTGACTGAATGAAAGGAGCTGGCATCTCACTCTCTTTGAATCTTCTTTATCATGCTAGGATTAGCAGGAAAAAGCAAAAAATTTCAGAATTGCACCTTGCAATGTGGAGATATTACTGTTTGTGCATTTACAATATTCATTGATTTTTGCCATTGAAAAACGTCCAGAAATGTTTGAAGCTACTGACTGAATGAAAGGAGCTGGCATCTCACTCTCTTTGAATCTTCTTTATCATGCTAGGATTAGCAGGAAAAAGCAAAAAATTTCAGAATTGCACCTTGCAATGTGGAGATATTACTGTTTGTGCATTTACAATATTCATTGATTTTTGCCATTGAAAAACATCATGTTATTCATATACCAGAAATGTTTGAAGCTACTGACTGAATGAAAGGAGCTGGCACCTCACTCTCTTTGAATCTTCTTTATCATGCTAGGATTAACAGGAAAAAGCAAAAAATTTCAGAATTGCACCTTGCAATGTGGAGATATTACTGTTTGTGCATTTACAATATTCATTGATTTTTGCCATTGAAAAACATGTTTTTCATATACCAGAAATGTTTGAAGCTACTGACTGAATGAAAGGAGCTGGCATCTCACTCTCTTTGAATCTTCTTTATCCTGCTAGGATTAGCAGGAAAAAGCAAAAAATTTCAGAATTGCACCTTGCAATGTGGAGATATTACTGTTTGTGCATTTACAATATTCATTGATTTTTGCCATTGAAAAACGTCCAGAAATGTTTGAAGCTACTGACTGAATGAAAGGAGCTGGCATCTCACTCTCTTTGAATCTTCTTTATCATGCTAGGATTAGCAGGAAAAAGCAAAAAATTTCAGAATTGCACCTTGCAATGTGGAGATATTACTGTTTGTGCATTTACAATATTCATTGATTTTTGCCATTGAAAAACATGTTTTTCATATACCAGAAATGTTTGAAGCTACTGACTGAATGAAAGGAGCTGGCATCTCACTCTCTTTGAATCTTCTTTATCCTGCTAGGATTAGCAGGAAAAAGCAAAAAATTTCAGAATTGCACCTTGCAATGTGGAGATATTACTGTTTGTGCATTTACAATATTCATTGATTTTTGCCATTGAAAAACGTCCAGAAATGTTTGAAGCTACTGACTGAATGAAAGGAGCTGGCATCTCACTCTCTTTGAATCTTCTTTACCATGCTAGGATTAGCAGGAAAAAGCAAAAAATTTCAGAATTGCACCTTGCAATGTGGAGATATTACTGTTTGTGCATTTACAATATTCATTGATTTTTGCCATTGAAAAACGTCCAGAAATGTTTGAAGCTACTGACTGAATGAAAGGAGCTGGCATCTCACTCTCTTTGAATCTTCTTTATCATGCTAGGATTAGCAGGAAAAAGCAAAAAATTTCAGAATTGCACCTTGCAATGTGGAGATATTACTGTTTGTGCATTTAAAATATTCATTGATTTTTGCCATTGAAAAACATCATGTTATTCATATACCAGAAATGTTTGAAGCTACTGACTGAATGAAAGGAGCTGGCATCTCACTCTCTTTGAATCTTCTTTATCATGCTAGGATTAGCAGGAAAATGCAAAAAAATTCAGAATTGCACCTTGCAATGTGGAGATATTACTGTTTGTGCATTTACAATATTCATTGATTTTTGCCATTGAAAAACGTCCAGAAATGTTTGAAGCTACTGACTGAATGAAAGGAGCTGGCATCTCACTCTCTTTGAATCTTCTTTATCATGCTAGGATTAGCAGGAAAAAGCAAAAAATTTCAGAATTGCACCTTGCAATGTGGAGATATTACTGTTTGTGCATTTACAATATTCATTGATTTTTGCCATTGAAAAACGTCCAGAAATGTTTGAAGCTACTGACTGAATGAAAGGAGCTGGCATCTCACTCTCTTTGAATCTTCTTTATCATGCTAGGATTAGCAGGAAAAAGCAAAAAATTTCAGAATTGCACCTTGCAATGTGGAGATATTACTGTTTGTGCATTTACAATATTCATTGATTTTTGCCATTGAAAAACATCATGTTATTCATATACCAGAAATGTTTGAAGCTACTGACTGAATGAAAGGAGCTGGCACCTCACTCTCTTTGAATCTTCTTTATCATGCTAGGATTAACAGGAAAAAGCAAAAAATTTCAGAATTGCACCTTGCAATGTGGAGATATTACTGTTTGTGCATTTACAATATTCATTGATTTTTGCCATTGAAAAACATGTTTTTCATATACCAGAAATGTTTGAAGCTACTGACTGAATGAAAGGAGCTGGCATCTCACTCTCTTTGAATCTTCTTTATCCTGCTAGGATTAGCAGGAAAAAGCAAAAAATTTCAGAATTGCACCTTGCAATGTGGAGATATTACTGTTTGTGCATTTACAATATTCATTGATTTTTGCCATTGAAAAACGTCCAGAAATGTTTGAAGCTACTGACTGAATGAAAGGAGCTGGCATCTCACTCTCTTTGAATCTTCTTTATCATGCTAGGATTAGCAGGAAAAAGCAAAAAATTTCAGAATTGCACCTTGCAATGTGGAGATATTACTGTTTGTGCATTTACAATATTCATTGATTTTTGCCATTGAAAAACATGTTTTTCATATACCAGAAATGTTTGAAGCTACTGACTGAATGAAAGGAGATGGCATCTCACTCTCTTTGAATCTTCTTTATCATGCTAGGATTAACAGGAAAAAGCAAAAAATTTCAGAATTGCACCTTGCAATGTGGAGATATTACTGTTTGTGCATTTACAATATTCATTGATTTTTGCCATTGAAAAACATGTTTTTCATATACCAGAAATGTTTGAAGCTACTGACTGAATGAAAGGAGCTGGCATCTCACTCTCTTTGAATCTTCTTTATCCTGCTAGGATTAGCAGGAAAAAGCAAAAAATTTCAGAATTGCACCTTGCAATGTGGAGATATTACTGTTTGTGCATTTACAATATTCATTGATTTTTGCCATTGAAAAACGTCCAGAAATGTTTGAAGCTACTGACTGAATGAAAGGAGCTGGCATCTCACTCTCTTTGAATCTTCTTTATAATGCTAGGATTAGCAGGAAAAAGCAAAAAAATTCAGAATTGCACCTTGCAATGTGGAGATATTACTGTTTGTGCATTTACAATATTCATTGATTTTTGCCATTGAAAAACATCATGTTATTCATATACCAGAAATGTTTGAAGCTACTGACTGAATGAAAGGAGCTGGCATCTCACTCTCTTTGAATCTTCTTTATCATGCTAGGATTAACAGGAAAAAGCAAAAAATTTCAGAATTGCACCTTGCAATGTGGAGATATTACTGTTTGTGCATTTACAATATTCATTGATTTTTGCCATTGAAAAACATGTTTTTCATATACCAGAAATGTTTGAAGCTACTGACAGAATGAAAGGAGCTGGCATCTCACTCTCTTTGAATCTTCTTTATCATGCTAGGATTAGCAGGAAAAAGCAAAAAATTTCAGAATTGCACCTTGCAATGTGGAGATATTACTGTTTGTGCATTTACAATATTCATTGATTTTTGCCATTGAAAAACATCATGTTATTCATATACCAGAAATGTTTGAAGCTACTGACTGAATGAAAGGAGATGGCATCTCACTCTCTTTGAATCTTCTTTATCATGCTAGGATTAACAGGAAAAAGCAAAAAATTTCAGAATTGCACCTTGCAATGTGGAGATATTACTGTTTGTGCATTTACAATATTCATTGATTTTTGCCATTGAAAAACGTCCAGAAATGTTTGAAGCTACTGACTGAATGAAAGGAGCTGGCATCTCACTCTCTTTGAATCTTCTTTATCATGCTAGGATTAGCAGGAAAAAGCAAAAAATTTCAGAATTGCACCTTGCAATGTGGAGATATTACTGTTTGTGCATTTACAATATTCATTGATTTTTGCCATTGAAAAACATGTTTTTCATATACCAGAAATGTTTGAAGCTACTGACTGAATGAAAGGAGATGGCATCTCACTCTCTTTGAATCTTCTTTATCATGCTAGGATTAACAGGAAAAAGCAAAAAATTTCAGAATTGCACCTTGCAATGTGGAGATATTACTGTTTGTGCATTTACAATATTCATTGATTTTTGCCATTGAAAAACATGTTTTTCATATACCAGAAATGTTTGAAGCTACTGACTGAATGAAAGGAGCTGGCATCTCACTCTCTTTTAATCTTCTTTATCCTGCTAGGATTAGCAGGAAAAAGCAAAAAATTTCAGAATTGCACCTTGCAATGTGGAGATATTACTGTTTGTGCATTTACAATATTCATTGATTTTTGCCATTGAAAAACGTCCAGAAATGTTTGAAGCTACTGACTGAATGAAAGGAGCTGGCATCTCACTCTCTTTGAATCTTCTTTATCATGCTAGGATTAGCAGGAAAAAGCAAAAAAATTCAGAATTGCACCTTGCAATGTGGAGATATTACTGTTTGTGCATTTACAATATTCATTGATTTTTGCCATTGAAAAACATCATGTTATTCATATACCAGAAATGTTTGAAGCTACTGACTGAATGAAAGGAGCTGGCATCTCACTCTCTTTGAATCTTCTTTATCATGCTAGGATTAACAGGAAAAAGCAAAAAATTTCAGAATTGCACCTTGCAATGTGGAGATATTACTGTTTGTGCATTTACAATATTCATTGATTTTTGCCATTGAAAAACATGTTTTTCATATACCAGAAATGTTTGAAGCTACTGACAGAATGAAAGGAGCTGGCATCTCACTCTCTTTGAATCTTCTTTATCATGCTAGGATTAGCAGGAAAAAGCAAAAAATTTCAGAATTGCAGCTTGCAATGTGGAGATATTACTGTTTGTGCATTTACAATATTCATTGATTTTTGCCATTGAAAAACATCATGTTATTCATATACCAGAAATGTTTGAAGCTACTGACTGAATGAAAGGAGCTGGCATCTCACTCTCTTTGAATCTTCTTTATCATGCTAGGATTAACAGGAAAAAGCAAAAAATTTCAGAATTGCACCTTGCAATGTGGAGATATTACTGTTTGTGCATTTACAATATTCATTGATTTTTGCCATTGAAAAACATGTTTTTCATATACCAGAAATGTTTGAAGCTACTGACTGAATGAAAGGAGCTGGCATCTCACTCTCTTTGAATCTTCTTTATCATGCTAGGATTAGCAGGAAAAAGCAAAAAATTTCAGAATTGCACCTTGCAATGTGGAGATATTACTGTTTGTGCATTTACAATATTCATTGATTTTTGCCATTGAAAAACGTTTTTCATATACCAGAAATGTTTGAAGCTACTGACTGAATGAAAGGAGCTTGCATCTCACTCTCTTTGAATCTTCTTTATCATGCTAGGATTAGCAGGAAAAAGCAAAAAATTTCAGAATTGCACCTTGCAATGTGGAGATATTACTGTTTGTGCATTTACAATATTCATTGATTTTTGCCATTGAAAAACATGTTTTTCATATACCAGAAATGTTTGAAGCTACTGACTGAATGAAAGGAGCTGGCATCTCACTCTCTTTGAATCTTCTTTATCATGCTAGGATTAGCAGGAAAAAGCAAAAAATTTCAGAATTGCACCTTGCAATGTGGAGATATTACTGTTTGTGCATTTACAATATTCATTGATTTTTGCCATTGAAAAACATGTTTTTCATATACCAGAAATGTTTGAAGCTACTGACTGAATGAAAGGAGCTGGCATCTCACTCTCTTTGAATCTTCTTTATCCTGCTAGGATTAGCAGGAAACAGCAAAAAATTTCAGAATTGCACCTTGCAATGTGGAGATATTACTGTTTGTGCATTTACAATATTCATTGATTTTTGCCATTGAAAAACGTCCAGAAATGTTTGAAGCTACTGACTGAATGAAAGGAGCTGACATCTCACACTCTTTGAATCTTCTTTATCATGCTAGGATTAGCAGGAAAAAGCAAAAAATTTCAGAATTGCACCTTGCAATGTGGAGATATTACTGTTTGTGCATTTACAATATTCATTGATTTTTGCCATTGAAAAACGTCCAGAAATGTTTGAAGCTACTGACTGAATGAAAGGAGCTGGCATCTCACTCTCTTTGAATCTTCTTTATCATGCTAGGATTAGCAGGAAAAAGCAAAAAATTTCAGAATTGCACCTTGCAATGTGGAGATATTACTGTTTGTGCATTTACAATATTCATTGATTTTTGCCATTGAAAAACATCATGTTATTCATATACCAGAAATGTTTGAAGCTACTGACTGAATGAAAGGAGCTGGCATCTCACTCTCTTTGAATCTTCTTTATCATGCTAGGATTAACAGGAAAAAGCAAAAAATTTCAGAATTGCACCTTGCAATGTGGAGATATTACTGTTTGTGCATTTACAATATTCATTGATTTTTGCCATTGAAAAACGTCCAGAAATGTTTGAAGCTACTGACTGAATGAAAGGAGCTGGCATCTCACTCTCTTTGAATCTTCTTTATCATGCTAGGATTAGCAGGAAAAAGCAAAAAATTTCAGAATTGCACCTTGCAATGTGGAGATATTACTGTTTGTGCATTTACAATATTCATTGATTTTTGCCATTGAAAAACGTCCAGAAATGTTTGAAGCTACTGACTGAATGAAAGGAGCTGGCATCTCACTCTCTTTGAATCTTCTTTATCATGCTAGGATTAGCAGGAAAAAGCAAAAAATTTCAGAATTGCACCTTGCAATGTGGAGATATTACTGTTTGTGCATTTACAATATTCATTGATTTTTGCCATTGAAAAACGTCCAGAAATGTTTGAAGCTACTGACTGAATGAAAGGAGCTGGCATCTCACTCTCTTTGAATCTTCTTTATCATGCTAGGATTAGCAGGAAAAAGCAAAAAAATTCAGAATTGCACCTTGCAATGTGGAGATATTACTGTTTGTGCATTTACAATATTCATTGATTTTTGCCATTGAAAAACATCATGTTATTCATATACCAGAAATGTTTGAAGTTACTGACTGAATGAAAGGAGCTGGCATCTCACTCTCTTTGAATCTTCTTTATCATGCTAGGATTAACAGGAAAAAGCAAAAAATTTCAGAATTGCACCTTGCAATGTGGAGATATTACTGTTTGTGCATTTACAATATTCATTGATTTTTGCCATTGAAAAACATGTTTTTCATATACCAGAAATGTTTGAAGCTACTGACTGAATGAAAGGAGCTGGCATCTCACTATATTTGAATCTTCTTTATCATGCTAAGAGGAGCAGGAAAAAGCAAAAAATTTCAGAATTGCACCTTGCAATGCGGAGAAATTACTGTTTGTGCATTTACAATATTCATTGATTTTTGCCATTGAAAAACATCATGTTATTCATATACCAGAAATGTTTGAAGCTACTGACTGAATGAAAGGAGCTGGCATCTCACTCTCTTTGAATCTTCTTTATCATGCTAAGAGGAGCAGGAAAAAGCAAAAAATTTCAGAATTGCACATTGCAATGCGGAGAAATTACTGTTTGTGCATTTACAATATTCATTGATTTTTGCCATTGAAAAACGTCCAGAAATGTTTGAAGCTACTGACTGAATGAAAGGAGCCGGCATCTCACTCTCTTTGAATCTTCTTTATCATGCTATGAGGAGCAGGAAAAAGCAAAAAATTTCAGAATTGCACCTTGCAATGCGGAGAAATTACTGTTTGTGCATTTACAATATTCATTGATTTTTGCCATTGAAAAACGTCCAGAAATGATTGAAGCTACTGACTGAATGAAAGGAGCTGGCATCTCACTCTCTTTGAATCTTCTTTATCATGCTAGGATTAACAGGAAAAAGCAAAAAATTTCAGAATTGCACCTTGCAATGTGGAGATATTACTGTTTGTGCATTTACAATATTCATTGATTTTTGCCATTGAAAAACGTCCAGAAATGTTTGAAGCTACTGACTGAATGAAAGGAGCTGGCATCTCACTCTCTTTGAATCTTCTTTATCATGCTAGGATTAGCAGGAAAAAGCAAAAAATTTCAGAATTGCACCTTGCAATGTGGAGATATTACTGTTTGTGCATTTACAATATTCATTGATTTTTGCCATTGAAAAACGTCCAGAAATGTTTGAAGCTACTGACTGAATGAAAGGAGATGGCATCTCACTCTCTTTGAATCTTCTTTATCATGCTAGGATTAACAGGAAAAAGCAAAAAATTTCAGAATTGCACCTTGCAATGTGGAGATATTACTGTTTGTGCATTTACAATATTCATTGATTTTTGCCATTGAAAAACGTCCAGAAATGTTTGAAGCTACTGACTGAATGAAAGGAGCTGGCATCTCACTCTCTTTGAATCTTCTTTATCATGCTAGGATTAACAGGAAAAAGCAAAAAATTTCAGAATTGCACCTTGCAATGTGGAGATATTACTGTTTGTGCATTTACAATATTCATTGATTTTTGCCATTGAAAAACGTCCAGAAATGTTTGAAGCTACTGACTGAATGAAAGGAGCTGGCATCTCACTCTCTTTGAATCTTCTTTATCATGCTAGGATTAGCAGGAAAAAGCAAAAAATTTCAGAATTGCACCTTGCAATGTGGAGATATTACTGTTTGTGCATTTACAATATTCATTGATTTTTGCCATTGAAAAACATGTTTTTCATATACCAGAAATGTTTGAAGCTACTGACTGAATGAAAGGAGCTGGCATCTCACTCTCTTTGAATCTTCTTTATCCTGCTAGGATTAGCAGGAAAAAGCAAAAAATTTCAGAATTGCACCTTGCAATGTGGAGATATTACTGTTTGTGCATTTACAATATTCATTGATTTTTGCCATTGAAAAACGTCCAGAAATGTTTGAAGCTACTGACTGAATGAAAGGAGCTGGCATCTCACTCTCTTTGAATCTTCTTTATCATGCTAGGATTAGCAGGAAAAAGCAAAAAATTTCAGAATTGCACCTTGCAATGTGGAGATATTACTGTTTGTGCATTTACAATATTCATTGATTTTTGCCATTGAAAAACGTCCAGAAATGTTTGAAGCTACTGACTGAATGAAAGGAGCTGGCATCTCACTCTCTTTGAATCTTCTTTATCATGCTAGGATTAGCAGGAAAAAGCAAAAAATTTCAGAATTGCACCTTGCAATGTGGAGATATTACTGTTTGTGCATTTAAAATATTCATTGATTTTTGCCATTGAAAAACATCATGTTATTCATATACCAGAAATGTTTGAAGCTACTGACTGAATGAAAGGAGCTAGCATCTCACTCTCTTTGAATCTTCTTTATCATGCTAGGATTAACAGGAAAAAGCAAAAAATTTCAGAATTGCACCTTGCAATGTGGAGATATTACTGTTTGTGCATTTACAATATTCATTGATTTTTGCCATTGAAAAACATGTTTTTCATATACCAGAAATGTTTGAAGCTACTGACTGAATGAAAGGAGCTGGCATCTCACTCTCTTTGAATCTTCTTTATCATGCTAGGATTAGCAGGAAAAAGCAAAAAATTTCAGAATTGCACCTTGCAATGTGGAGATATTACTGTTTGTGCATTTACAATATTCATTGATTTTTGCCATTGAAAAACATCATGTTATTCATATACCAGAAATGTTTGAAGCTACTGACTGAATGAAAGGAGCTGGCACCTCACTCTCTTTGAATCTTCTTTATCATGCTAGGATTAACAGGAAAAAGCAAAAAATTTCAGAATTGCACCTTGCAATGTGGAGATATTACTGTTTGTGCATTTACAATATTCATTGATTTTTGCCATTGAAAAACGTCCAGAAATGTTTGAAGCTACTGACTGAATGAAAGGAGCTGGCATCTCACTCTCTTTGAATCTTTATCATACTAGGATTAGCAGGAAAAAGCAAAAAATTTCAGAATTGCACCTTGCAATGTGTAGATATTACTGTTTGTGCATTTACAATATTCATTGATTTTTGCCATTGAAAAACGTTTTTCATATACCAGAAATGTTTGAAGCTACTGACTGAATGAAAGGAGCTGGCATCTCACTCTCTTTGAATCTTCTTTATCATGCTAGGATTAACAGGAAAAAGCAAAAAATTTCAGAATTGCACCTTGCAATGTGGAGATATTACTGTTTGTGCATTTAAAATATTCATTGATTTTTGCCATTGAAAAACATCATGTTATTCATATACCAGAAATGTTTGAAGCTACTGACTGAATGAAAGGAGCTGGCATCTCACTCTCTTTGAATCTTCTTTATCATGCTAGGATTAACAGGAAAAAGCAAAAAATTTCAGAATTGCACCTTGCAATGTGGAGATATTACTGTTTGTGCATTTACAATATTCATTGATTTTTGCCATTGAAAAACATGTTTTTCATATACCAGAAATGTTTGAAGCTACTGACTGAATGAAAGGAGCTGGCATCTCACTCTCTTTGAATCTTCTTTATCATGCTAGGATTAGCAGGAAAAAGCAAAAAATTTCAGAATTGCACCTTGCAATGTGGAGATATTACTGTTTGTGCATTTACAATATTCATTGATTTTTGCCATTGAAAAACATGTTTTTCATATACCAGAAATGTTTGAAGCTACTGACTGAATGAAAGGAGATGGCATCTCACTCTCTTTGAATCTTCTTTATCATGCTAGGATTAACAGGAAAAAGCAAAAAATTTCAGAATTGCACCTTGCAATGTGGAGATATTACTGTTTGTGCATTTACAATATTCATTGATTTTTGCCATTGAAAAACGTCCAGAAATGTTTGAAGCTACTGACTGAATGAAAGGAGCTGGCATCTCACTCTCTTTGAATCTTCTTTATCATGCTAGGATTAGCAGGAAAAAGCAAAAAATTTCAGAATTGCACCTTGCAATGTGGAGATATTACTGTTTGTGCATTTACAATATTCATTGATTTTTGCCATTGAAAAACATGTTTTTCATATACCAGAAATGTTTGAAGCTACTGACTGAATGAAAGGAGCTGGCATCTCACTCTCTTTGAATCTTCTTTATCCTGCTAGGATTAGCAGGAAAAAGCAAAAAATTTCAGAATTGCACCTTGCAATGTGGAGATATTACTGTTTGTGCATTTACAATATTCATTGATTTTTGCCATTGAAAAACGTCCAGAAATGTTTGAAGCTACTGACTGAATGAAAGGAGCTGGCATCTCACTCTCTTTGAATCTTCTTTATCATGCTAGGATTAGCAGGAAAAAGCAAAAAATTTCAGAATTGCACCTTGCAATGTGGAGATATTACTGTTTGTGCATTTACAATATTCATTGATTTTTGCCATTGAAAAACATCATGTTATTCATATACCAGAAATGTTTGAAGCTACTGACTGAATGAAAGGAGCTGGCATCTCACTCTCTTTGAATCTTCTTTATCATGCTAGGATTAACAGGAAAAAGCAAAAAATTTCAGAATTGCACCTTGCAATGTGGAGATATTACTGTTTGTGCATTTTCAATATTCATTGATTTTTGCCATTGAAAAACATGTTTTTCATATACCAGAAATGTTTGAAGCTACTGACTGAATGAAAGGAGCTGGCATCTCACTCTCTTTGAATCTTCTTTATCATGCTAGGATTAGCAGGAAAAAGCAAAAAATTTCAGAATTGCACCTTGCAATGTGGAGATATTACTGTTTGTGCATTTACAATATTCATTGATTTTTGCCATTGAAAAACATGTTTTTCATATACCAGAAATGTTTGAAGCTACTGACTGAATGAAAGGAGATGGCATCTCACTCTCTTTGAATCTTCTTTATCATGCTAGGATTAACAGGAAAAAGCAAAAAATTTCAGAATTGCACCTTGCAATGTGGAGATATTACTGTTTGTGCATTTACAATATTCATTGATTTTTGCCATTGAAAAACGTCCAGAAATGTTTGAAGCTACTGACTGAATGAAAGGAGCTGGCATCTCACTCTCTTTGAATCTTCTTTATCATGCTAGGATTAGCAGGAAAAAGCAAAAAATTTCAGAATTGCACCTTGCAATGTGGAGATATTACTGTTTGTGCATTTACAATATTCATTGATTTTTGCCATTGAAAAACATGTTTTTCATATACCAGAAATGTTTGAAGCTACTGACTGAATGAAAGGAGCTGGCATCTCACTCTCTTTGAATCTTCTTTATCATGCTAGGATTAGCAGGAAAAAGCAAAAAATTTCAGAATTGCACCTTGCAATGTGGAGATATTACTGTTTGTGCATTTACAATATTCATTGATTTTTGCCATTGAAAAACGTCCAGAAATGTTTGAAGCTACTGACTGAATGAAAGGAGCTGGCATCTCACTCTCTTTGAATCTTCTTTATCATGCTAGGATTAGCAGGAAAAAGCAAAAAATTTCAGAATTGCACCTTGCAATGTGGAGATATTACTGTTTGTGCATTTACAATATTCATTGATTTTTGCCATTGAAAAACATCATGTTATTCATATACCAGAAATGTTTGAAGCTACTGACTGAATGAAAGGAGCTGGCACCTCACTCTCTTTGAATCTTCTTTATCATGCTAGGATTAACAGGAAAAAGCAAAAAATTTCAGAATTGCACCTTGCAATGTGGAGATATTACTGTTTGTGCATTTACAATATTCATTGATTTTTGCCATTGAAAAACGTCCAGAAATGTTTGAAGCTACTGACTGAATGAAAGGAGCTGGCATCTCACTCTCTTTGAATCTTTATCATACTAGGATTAGCAGGAAAAAGCAAAAAATTTCAGAATTGCACCTTGCAATGTGTAGATATTACTGTTTGTGCATTTACAATATTCATTGATTTTTGCCATTGAAAAACGTTTTTCATATACCAGAAATGTTTGAAGCTACTGACTGAATGAAAGGAGCTGGCATCTCACTCTCTTTGAATCTTCTTTATCATGCTAGGATTAACAGGAAAAAGCAAAAAATTTCAGAATTGCACCTTGCAATGTGGAGATATTACTGTTTGTGCATTTACAATATTCATTGATTTTTGCCATTGAAAAACATGTTTTTCATATACCAGAAATGTTTGAAGCTACTGACTGAATGAAAGGAGCTGGCATCTCACTCTCTTTGAATCTTCTTTATCCTGCTAGGATTAGCAGGAAAAAGCAAAAAATTTCAGAATTGCACCTTGCAATGTGGAGATATTACTGTTTGTGCATTTACAATATTCATTGATTTTTGCCATTGAAAAACGTCCAGAAATGTTTGAAGCTACTGACTGAATGAAAGGAGCTGGCATCTCACTCTCTTTGAATCTTCTTTATCATGCTAGGATTAGCAGGAAAAAGCAAAAAATTTCAGAATTGCACCTTGCAATGTGGAGATATTACTGTTTGTGCATTTACAATATTCATTGATTTTTGCCATTGAAAAACGTCCAGAAATGTTTGAAGCTACTGACTGAATGAAAGGAGCTGGCATCTCACTCTCTTTGAATCTTCTTTATCATGCTAGGATTAGCAGGAAAAAGCAAAAAATTTCAGAATTGCACCTTGCAATGTGGAGATATTACTGTTTGTGCATTTAAAATATTCATTGATTTTTGCCATTGAAAAACATCATGTTATTCATATACCAGAAATGTTTGAAGCTACTGACTGAATGAAAGGAGCTAGCATCTCACTCTCTTTGAATCTTCTTTATCATGCTAGGATTAACAGGAAAAAGCAAAAAATTTCAGAATTGCACCTTGCAATGTGGAGATATTACTGTTTGTGCATTTACAATATTCATTGATTTTTGCCATTGAAAAACATGTTTTTCATATACCAGAAATGTTTGAAGCTACTGACTGAATGAAAGGAGCTGGCATCTCACTCTCTTTGAATCTTCTTTATCATGCTAGGATTAGCAGGAAAAAGCAAAAAATTTCAGAATTGCACCTTGCAATGTGGAGATATTACTGTTTGTGCATTTACAATATTCATTGATTTTTGCCATTGAAAAACATCATGTTATTCATATACCAGAAATGTTTGAAGCTACTGACTGAATGAAAGGAGCTGGCACCTCACTCTCTTTGAATCTTCTTTATCATGCTAGGATTAACAGGAAAAAGCAAAAAATTTCAGAATTGCACCTTGCAATGTGGAGATATTACTGTTTGTGCATTTACAATATTCATTGATTTTTGCCATTGAAAAACGTCCAGAAATGTTTGAAGCTACTGACTGAATGAAAGGAGCTGGCATCTCACTCTCTTTGAATCTTTATCATACTAGGATTAGCAGGAAAAAGCAAAAAATTTCAGAATTGCACCTTGCAATGTGTAGATATTACTGTTTGTGCATTTACAATATTCATTGATTTTTGCCATTGAAAAACGTTTTTCATATACCAGAAATGTTTGAAGCTACTGACTGAATGAAAGGAGCTGGCATCTCACTCTCTTTGAATCTTCTTTATCATGCTAGGATTAACAGGAAAAAGCAAAAAATTTCAGAATTGCACCTTGCAATGTGGAGATATTACTGTTTGTGCATTTAAAATATTCATTGATTTTTGCCATTGAAAAACATCATGTTATTCATATACCAGAAATGTTTGAAGCTACTGACTGAATGAAAGGAGCTGGCATCTCACTCTCTTTGAATCTTCTTTATCATGCTAGGATTAACAGGAAAAAGCAAAAAATTTCAGAATTGCACCTTGCAATGTGGAGATATTACTGTTTGTGCATTTACAATATTCATTGATTTTTGCCATTGAAAAACATGTTTTTCATATACCAGAAATGTTTGAAGCTACTGACTGAATGAAAGGAGCTGGCATCTCACTCTCTTTGAATCTTCTTTATCATGCTAGGATTAGCAGGAAAAAGCAAAAAATTTCAGAATTGCACCTTGCAATGTGGAGATATTACTGTTTGTGCATTTACAATATTCATTGATTTTTGCCATTGAAAAACATGTTTTTCATATACCAGAAATGTTTGAAGCTACTGACTGAATGAAAGGAGATGGCATCTCACTCTCTTTGAATCTTCTTTATCATGCTAGGATTAACAGGAAAAAGCAAAAAATTTCAGAATTGCACCTTGCAATGTGGAGATATTACTGTTTGTGCATTTACAATATTCATTGATTTTTGCCATTGAAAAACGTCCAGAAATGTTTGAAGCTACTGACTGAATGAAAGGAGCTGGCATCTCACTCTCTTTGAATCTTCTTTATCATGCTAGGATTAGCAGGAAAAAGCAAAAAATTTCAGAATTGCACCTTGCAATGTGGAGATATTACTGTTTGTGCATTTACAATATTCATTGATTTTTGCCATTGAAAAACATGTTTTTCATATACCAGAAATGTTTGAAGCTACTGACTGAATGAAAGGAGCTGGCATCTCACTCTCTTTGAATCTTCTTTATCCTGCTAGGATTAGCAGGAAAAAGCAAAAAATTTCAGAATTGCACCTTGCAATGTGGAGATATTACTGTTTGTGCATTTACAATATTCATTGATTTTTGCCATTGAAAAACGTCCAGAAATGTTTGAAGCTACTGACTGAATGAAAGGAGCTGGCATCTCACTCTCTTTGAATCTTCTTTATCATGCTAGGATTAGCAGGAAAAAGCAAAAAATTTCAGAATTGCACCTTGCAATGTGGAGATATTACTGTTTGTGCATTTACAATATTCATTGATTTTTGCCATTGAAAAACATCATGTTATTCATATACCAGAAATGTTTGAAGCTACTGACTGAATGAAAGGAGCTGGCATCTCACTCTCTTTGAATCTTCTTTATCATGCTAGGATTAACAGGAAAAAGCAAAAAATTTCAGAATTGCACCTTGCAATGTGGAGATATTACTGTTTGTGCATTTTCAATATTCATTGATTTTTGCCATTGAAAAACATGTTTTTCATATACCAGAAATGTTTGAAGCTACTGACTGAATGAAAGGAGCTGGCATCTCACTCTCTTTGAATCTTCTTTATCATGCTAGGATTAGCAGGAAAAAGCAAAAAATTTCAGAATTGCACCTTGCAATGTGGAGATATTACTGTTTGTGCATTTACAATATTCATTGATTTTTGCCATTGAAAAACATGTTTTTCATATACCAGAAATGTTTGAAGCTACTGACTGAATGAAAGGAGATGGCATCTCACTCTCTTTGAATCTTCTTTATCATGCTAGGATTAACAGGAAAAAGCAAAAAATTTCAGAATTGCACCTTGCAATGTGGAGATATTACTGTTTGTGCATTTACAATATTCATTGATTTTTGCCATTGAAAAACGTCCAGAAATGTTTGAAGCTACTGACTGAATGAAAGGAGCTGGCATCTCACTCTCTTTGAATCTTCTTTATCATGCTAGGATTAGCAGGAAAAAGCAAAAAATTTCAGAATTGCACCTTGCAATGTGGAGATATTACTGTTTGTGCATTTACAATATTCATTGATTTTTGCCATTGAAAAACATGTTTTTCATATACCAGAAATGTTTGAAGCTACTGACTGAATGAAAGGAGCTGGCATCTCACTCTCTTTGAATCTTCTTTATCATGCTAGGATTAGCAGGAAAAAGCAAAAAATTTCAGAATTGCACCTTGCAATGTGGAGATATTACTGTTTGTGCATTTACAATATTCATTGATTTTTGCCATTGAAAAACGTCCAGAAATGTTTGAAGCTACTGACTGAATGAAAGGAGCTGGCATCTCACTCTCTTTGAATCTTCTTTATCATGCTAGGATTAGCAGGAAAAAGCAAAAAATTTCAGAATTGCACCTTGCAATGTGGAGATATTACTGTTTGTGCATTTACAATATTCATTGATTTTTGCCATTGAAAAACATCATGTTATTCATATACCAGAAATGTTTGAAGCTACTGACTGAATGAAAGGAGCTGGCACCTCACTCTCTTTGAATCTTCTTTATCATGCTAGGATTAACAGGAAAAAGCAAAAAATTTCAGAATTGCACCTTGCAATGTGGAGATATTACTGTTTGTGCATTTACAATATTCATTGATTTTTGCCATTGAAAAACGTCCAGAAATGTTTGAAGCTACTGACTGAATGAAAGGAGCTGGCATCTCACTCTCTTTGAATCTTTATCATACTAGGATTAGCAGGAAAAAGCAAAAAATTTCAGAATTGCACCTTGCAATGTGTAGATATTACTGTTTGTGCATTTACAATATTCATTGATTTTTGCCATTGAAAAACGTTTTTCATATACCAGAAATGTTTGAAGCTACTGACTGAATGAAAGGAGCTGGCATCTCACTCTCTTTGAATCTTCTTTATCATGCTAGGATTAACAGGAAAAAGCAAAAAATTTCAGAATTGCACCTTGCAATGTGGAGATATTACTGTTTGTGCATTTAAAATATTCATTGATTTTTGCCATTGAAAAACATCATGTTATTCATATACCAGAAATGTTTGAAGCTACTGACTGAATGAAAGGAGCTGGCATCTCACTCTCTTTGA
The DNA here is from genome assembly GCF_046119375.1 of Phyllobates terribilis. Taxonomy (NCBI): domain Eukaryota; kingdom Metazoa; phylum Chordata; class Amphibia; order Anura; family Dendrobatidae; genus Phyllobates; species Phyllobates terribilis. The sequence continues at coordinate 6,429 of NW_027363996.1, read as the reverse complement.
ATCTTCTTTATCATGCTAGGATTAACAGGAAAAAGCAAAAAATTTCAGAATTGCACCTTGCAATGTGGAGATATTACTGTTTGTGCATTTACAATATTCATTGATTTTTGCCATTGAAAAACATGTTTTTCATATACCAGAAATGTTTGAAGCTACTGACTGAATGAAAGGAGCTGGCATCTCACTCTCTTTGAATCTTCTTTATCATGCTAGGATTAGCAGGAAAAAGCAAAAAATTTCAGAATTGCACCTTGCAATGTGGAGATATTACTGTTTGTGCATTTACAATATTCATTGATTTTTGCCATTGAAAAACATGTTTTTCATATACCAGAAATGTTTGAAGCTACTGACTGAATGAAAGGAGATGGCATCTCACTCTCTTTGAATCTTCTTTATCATGCTAGGATTAACAGGAAAAAGCAAAAAATTTCAGAATTGCACCTTGCAATGTGGAGATATTACTGTTTGTGCATTTACAATATTCATTGATTTTTGCCATTGAAAAACGTCCAGAAATGTTTGAAGCTACTGACTGAATGAAAGGAGCTGGCATCTCACTCTCTTTGAATCTTCTTTATCATGCTAGGATTAGCAGGAAAAAGCAAAAAATTTCAGAATTGCACCTTGCAATGTGGAGATATTACTGTTTGTGCATTTACAATATTCATTGATTTTTGCCATTGAAAAACATGTTTTTCATATACCAGAAATGTTTGAAGCTACTGACTGAATGAAAGGAGCTGGCATCTCACTCTCTTTGAATCTTCTTTATCCTGCTAGGATTAGCAGGAAAAAGCAAAAAATTTCAGAATTGCACCTTGCAATGTGGAGATATTACTGTTTGTGCATTTACAATATTCATTGATTTTTGCCATTGAAAAACGTCCAGAAATGTTTGAAGCTACTGACTGAATGAAAGGAGCTGGCATCTCACTCTCTTTGAATCTTCTTTATCATGCTAGGATTAGCAGGAAAAAGCAAAAAATTTCAGAATTGCACCTTGCAATGTGGAGATATTACTGTTTGTGCATTTACAATATTCATTGATTTTTGCCATTGAAAAACATCATGTTATTCATATACCAGAAATGTTTGAAGCTACTGACTGAATGAAAGGAGCTGGCATCTCACTCTCTTTGAATCTTCTTTATCATGCTAGGATTAACAGGAAAAAGCAAAAAATTTCAGAATTGCACCTTGCAATGTGGAGATATTACTGTTTGTGCATTTTCAATATTCATTGATTTTTGCCATTGAAAAACATGTTTTTCATATACCAGAAATGTTTGAAGCTACTGACTGAATGAAAGGAGCTGGCATCTCACTCTCTTTGAATCTTCTTTATCATGCTAGGATTAGCAGGAAAAAGCAAAAAATTTCAGAATTGCACCTTGCAATGTGGAGATATTACTGTTTGTGCATTTACAATATTCATTGATTTTTGCCATTGAAAAACATGTTTTTCATATACCAGAAATGTTTGAAGCTACTGACTGAATGAAAGGAGATGGCATCTCACTCTCTTTGAATCTTCTTTATCATGCTAGGATTAACAGGAAAAAGCAAAAAATTTCAGAATTGCACCTTGCAATGTGGAGATATTACTGTTTGTGCATTTACAATATTCATTGATTTTTGCCATTGAAAAACGTCCAGAAATGTTTGAAGCTACTGACTGAATGAAAGGAGCTGGCATCTCACTCTCTTTGAATCTTCTTTATCATGCTAGGATTAGCAGGAAAAAGCAAAAAATTTCAGAATTGCACCTTGCAATGTGGAGATATTACTGTTTGTGCATTTACAATATTCATTGATTTTTGCCATTGAAAAACATGTTTTTCATATACCAGAAATGTTTGAAGCTACTGACTGAATGAAAGGAGCTGGCATCTCACTCTCTTTGAATCTTCTTTATCATGCTAGGATTAGCAGGAAAAAGCAAAAAATTTCAGAATTGCACCTTGCAATGTGGAGATATTACTGTTTGTGCATTTACAATATTCATTGATTTTTGCCATTGAAAAACGTCCAGAAATGTTTGAAGCTACTGACTGAATGAAAGGAGCTGGCATCTCACTCTCTTTGAATCTTCTTTATCATGCTAGGATTAGCAGGAAAAAGCAAAAAAATTCAGAATTGCACCTTGCAATGTGGAGATATTACTGTTTGTGCATTTACAATATTCATTGATTTTTGCCATTGAAAAACATCATGTTATTCATATACCAGAAATGTTTGAAGCTACTGACTGAATGAAAGGAGCTGGCATCTCACTCTCTTTGAATCTTCTTTATCATGCTAGGATTAACAGGAAAAAGCAAAAAATTTCAGAATTGCACCTTGCAATGTGGAGATATTACTGTTTGTGCAATTACAATATTCATTGATTTTTGCCATTGAAAAACATGTTTTTTCATATACCAGAAATGTTTGAAGCTACTGACTGAATGAAAGGAGCTGGCATCTCACTCTCTTTGAATCTTCTTTATCATGCTAGGATTAGCAGGAAAAAGCAAAAAATTTCAGAATTGCACCTTGCAATGTGGAGATATTACTGTTTGTGCATTTACAATATTCATTGATTTTTGCCATTGAAAAACATCATGTTATTCATATACCAGAAATGTTTGAAGCTACTGACTGAATGAAAGGAGCTGGCATCTCACTCTCTTTGAATCTTCTTTATCATGCTAGGATTAACAGGAAAAAGCAAAAAATTTCAGAATTGCACCTTGCAATGTGGAGATATTACTGTTTGTGCATTTACAATATTCATTGATTTTTGCCATTGAAAAACATGTTTTTCATATACCAGAAATGTTTGAAGCTACTGACTGAATGAAAGGAGCTGGCATCTCACTCTCTTTGAATCTTCTTTATCATGCTAGGATTAGCAGGAAAAAGCAAAAAATTTCAGAATTGCACCTTGCAATGTGGAGATATTACTGTTTGTGCATTTACAATATTCATTGATTTTTGCCATTGAAAAACGTTTTTCATATACCAGAAATGTTTGAAGCTACTGACTGAATGAAAGGAGCTGGCATCTCACTCTCTTTGAATCTTCTTTATCATGCTAGGATTAGCAGGAAAAAGCAAAAAATTTCAGAATTGCACCTTGCAATGTGGAGATATTACTGTTTGTGCATTTACAATATTCATTGATTTTTGCCATTGAAAAACATGTTTTTCATGTACCAGAAATGTTTGAAGCTACTGACTGAATGAAAGGAGCTGGCATCTCACTCTCTTTGAATCTTCTTTATCATGCTAGGATTAGCAGGAAAAAGCAAAAAATTTCAGAATTGCACCTTGCAATGTGGAGATATTACTGTTTGTGCATTTACAATATTCATTGATTTTTGCCATTGAAAAACATGTTTTTCATATACCAGAAATGTTTGAAGCTACTGACTGAATGAAAGGAGCTGGCATCTCACTCTCTTTGAATCTTCTTTATCCTGCTAGGATTAGCAGGAAACAGCAAAAAATTTCAGAATTGCACCTTGCAATGTGGAGATATTACTGTTTGTGCATTTACAATATTCATTGATTTTTGCCATTGAAAAACATCATGTTATTCATATACCAGAAATGTTTGAAGCTACTGACTGAATGAAAGGAGCTGGCATCTCACTCTCTTTGAATCTTCTTTATCATGCTAGGATTAACAGGAAAAAGCAAAAAATTTCAGAATTGCACCTTGCAATGTGGAGATATTACTGTTTGTGCATTTACAATATTCATTGATTTTTGCCATTGAAAAACATGTTTTTCATATACCAGAAATGTTTGAAGCTACTGACTGAATGAAAGGAGCTGGCATCTCACTCTCTTTGAATCTTCTTTATCATGCTAAGAGGAGCAGGAAAAAGCAAAAAATTTCAGAATTGCACATTGCAATGCGGAGAAATTACTGTTTGTGCATTTACAATATTCATTGATTTTTGCCATTGAAAAACGTCCAGAAATGTTTGAAGCTACTGACTGAATGAAAGGAGCTGGCATCTCACTCTCTTTGAATCTTCTTTATCATGCTATGAGGAGCAGGAAAAAGCAAAAAATTTCAGAATTGCACCTTGCAATGCGGAGAAATTACTGTTTGTGCATTTACAATATTCATTGATTTTTGCCATTGAAAAACGTCCAGAAATGATTGAAGCTACTGACTGAATGAAAGGAGCTGGCATCTCACTCTCTTTGAATCTTCTTTATCATGCTAGGATTAACAGGAAAAAGCAAAAAATTTCAGAATTGCACCTTGCAATGTGGAGATATTACTGTTTGTGCATTTACAATATTCATTGATTTTTGCATTGAAAAACGTCCAGAAATGTTTGAAGCTACTGACTGAATGAAAGGAGCTGGCATCTCACTCTCTTTGAATCTTCTTTATCATGCTAGGATTAGCAGGAAAAAGCAAAAAATTTCAGAATTGCACCTTGCAATGTGGAGATATTACTGTTTGTGCATTTACAATATTCATTGATTTTTGCCATTGAAAAACGTCCAGAAATGTTTGAAGCTACTGACTGAATGAAAGGAGCTGGCATCTCACTCTCTTTGAATCTTCTTTATCATGCTAGGATTAACAGGAAAAAGCAAAAAATTTCAGAATTGCACCTTGCAATGTGGAGATATTACTGTTTGTGCATTTACAATATTCATTGATTTTTGCCATTGAAAAACGTCCAGAAATGTTTGAAGCTACTGACTGAATGAAAGGAGCTGGCATCTCACTCTCTTTGAATCTTCTTTATCATGCTAGGATTAACAGGAAAAAGCAAAAAAATTTCAGAATTGCACCTTGCAATGTGGAGATATTACTGTTTGTGCATTTACAATATTCATTGATTTTTGCCATTGAAAAACGTCCAGAAATGTTTGAAGCTACTGACTGAATGAAAGGAGCTGGCATCTCACTCTCTTTGAATCTTCTTTATCATGCTAGGATTAGCAGGAAAAAGCAAAAAATTTCAGAATTGCACCTTGCAATGTGGAGATATTACTGTTTGTGCATTTACAATATTCATTGATTTTTGCCATTGAAAAACATGTTTTTCATATACCAGAAATGTTTGAAGCTACTGACTGAATGAAAGGAGCTGGCATCTCACTCTCTTTGAATCTTCTTTATCATGCTAGGATTAGCAGGAAAAAGCAAAAAATTTCAGAATTGCACCTTGCAATGTGGAGATATTACTGTTTGTGCATTTACAATATTCATTGATTTTTGCCATTGAAAAACGTCATATACAGAAATGTTTGAAGCTACTGACTGAATGAAAGGAGCTGGCATCTCACTCTCTTTGAATCTTCTTTATCATGCTAGGATTAGCAGGAAAAAGCAAAAAAATTCAGAATTGCACCTTGCAATGTGGAGATATTACTGTTTGTGCATTTACAATATTCATTGATTTTTGCCATTGAAAAACATGTTTTTCATATACCAGAAATGTTTGAAGCTACTGACTGAATGAAAGGAGCTGGCATCTCACTCTCTTTGAATCTTCTTTATCCTGCTAGGATTAGCAGGAAAAAGCAAAAAATTTCAGAATTGCACCTTGCAATGTGGAGATATTACTGTTTGTGCATTTACAATATTCATTGATTTTTGCCATTGAAAAACGTCCAGAAATGTTTGAAGCTACTGGACTGAATGAGCATCTCACTCTCTTTGAATCTTCTTTATCATGCTAGGATTAGCAGGAAAAAGCAAAAAATTTCAGAATTGCACCTTGCAATGTGGAGATATTACTGTTTGTGCACTTACAATATTCATTGATTTTTGCCATTGAAAAACGTCCAGAAATGTTTGAAGCTACTGACTGAATGAAAGGAGCTGGCATCTCACTCTTTGAATCTTCTTTATCATGCTAGGATTAGCAGGAAAAAGCAAAAAATTTCAGAATTGCACCTTGCAATGTGGAGATATTACTGTTTGTGCATTTAAAATATTCATTGATTTTTGCCATTGAAAAACATCATGTTATTCATATACCAGAAATGTTTGAAGCTACTGACTGAATGAAAGGAGCTGGCATCTCACTCTCTTTGAATCTTCTTTATCATGCTAGGATTAACAGGAAAAAGCAAAAAATTTCAGAATTGCACCTTGCAATGTGGAGATATTACTGTTTGTGCATTTTCAATATTCATTGATTTTTGCCATTGAAAAACATGTTTTTCATATACCAGAAATGTTTGAAGCTACTGACTGAATGAAAGGAGCTTGCATCTCACTCTCTTTGAATCTTCTTTATCATGCTAGGATTAGCAGGAAAAAGCAAAAAATTTCAGAATTGCACCTTGCAATGTGGAGATATTACTGTTTGTGCATTTACAATATTCATTGATTTTTGCCATTGAAAAACATGTTTTTCATATACCAGAAATGTTTGAAGCTACTGACTGAATGAAAGGAGC